>NC_059379.1:26881545-27193767 GCF_019703515.2 Myxocyprinus asiaticus
TTCTCTGCGAAGCATACAAACAATGCTACCTTAAAATTTGCCCAAAACTAAGTATCTTAGAAGGCATCATTTGGAACTGTCTTTGCATCAAGAATGCACTTATGATGCCTTTAATATGCTCCTACGAAGGCAGCTCACTAGAGCTGTGTGCCTAATCACATACTTCTGAATTATGCTACGCCGTTTTGTAGTGTAAGTAGTGTGCATAGTGTGTTCACACTGAAAATGGATCAAAATGGAGTGAACTACAAGTACCCGGATGATGTACTATTTCAACCAAAATAATGAAGTGTGGAATGTTTGGCAATTAATGCACTCAGTGGTCATGGATTACCTATATGAAGTGTACAGCGTGGAACACAATATTTGGAACACAGCTTCTGTTTTGGAACAGAGTGAGTGTGTGAAACAACAGAGGCAGGTAAATTGAAGGTGGATAATTCAGTTACAATTCAATTAAGGCGCACATGTACGTTGTGTACTATTTATGTTAGGAACCAGATGTATTCAAGGGTGTATGTAAGACAGTGTATGTTTAGAGACTTTATTAACAACTGCTGCTACATGAAAATTATTCAATATCTGGATGGTTACTCACATGCCCAGAGGGGATTGGTGGGTGGGGTTTTGGAGGGAGTGGTGTTCTGTGGTACTGAGTTAATGAAGGTGTGACTGATTGTACTGACAGAGATCCCATACTCCTCCACCTCTGCTCTCAGGCAGTCGAAGAAAGCCTGGACTGCATGCTTGGAGGCGGCATCTTGGAAAGAAACATTTGAGTTGCTTAAATAAAATAATTGGGTAGTGAGGTTTTTCCATTATAATTACACATAACTTTACTGTTCATTTTAGCAGTTTCGTGTTAGCAGGCCCAAACAGAATCTCCAGAGCTTCGCTCTTACAAGAGGTACGGAATGGGAGAGCCAGTTTCCCTTGGATGCTGTTGGCCAATACAAATTGTCCTGTCCTTCTAGTGATCATTAATGGCAGGACACCTGCAGCAAAAATAAGAATCGACATGGTAAGATTGTTTTGCCAGTACACTGTAGTATCCCCATGTTCCTCAATGCATTGCACTACACTGAGCGAAAAAGTTCTACTGTACCTTTGGCCAACGTAATAGGTCCAAAATAGTTGACATCCATGACAGTTTTGTCCATCTCCAGGGAGTGATTCTGCACTGGGGCTTTGACCTTCATGCTGCTGTTGCATATCAGAACATCCACACAGCCATAGCACTCGCCAATCTCTGCGATCACATCTGAAATGTTCTCCATATCGCTGAAGTCCAGCAGCACCAGCTTGGGTGTGAAAGTCTTAAACAGGAAGCACAGATAGCATCAGAGGGATGGAAACCAGATGCCACTGCAATTGTTGAAAATGATCATAATGAGGCCCAAAAAACAGCAGTGTCATAATGTTTTATTGAAGTGCAATATTAGCCCTCCAGAACTGATTTGCAGGGGCATTATTGAACATTTATGGGGGAATATTTTTCTAAAATCAAATCAACATCAAATAGAAGTAGTTATGGTAAATGATGCACAATACATCATAACACAATCAACTACATATTAAATTATTGTCCGCCCTGTGTGAACACTAAGGTACATTTTGGTGTAATTGCTGTTTCAGAGTTGTTGTAGAAGTTTTTTAAAAGGTTGGGAGCTTTTTTATTTATTTTACTTTTCTTTTTTTCATAAAATAAATTTCATCATCAGACATTACTTCATATCAGTGACACATTCAACAGCACTCGTCTCTGAGACAGTGAATACAGATATCTGACAACTACAGGTCGCCATGGTGTCTGCAGAGGCACTTTTGTATTACGCACTGTAGACTGGCCTAAAATAGAATAATATGAAATAATTGATGGTAAAAAAATCACTATTCCCCACACATTTTAAATACAGTTTCTGGGGCATTTTTTCACTTTTGGTAGCATTTTTGCCCCAAGCCCTGCATTTCTGATTATGGTAATAATAAGCTCAACATATTGTTTCAGGTGCTATATATGATGTTAGCAGTGCAGAATGGCATTTGTAGAGACCCATGGACATCCTGCTGTCAGGGAGGAAATCCTGCTATTGTTCATGACAGAGGAAGAAACAGTGACAGAGACACACAGATACAGTTTGAACCATCAAATTCAGAGGTCTGAAAAGGGATGGGACAGCGTGATCGAAGTACCAATGTGCCTTGGTGAACTGAATGTGAAATGGGCTTTTTGATGGTGCTGCTGATGCTTTTGCCCAATTTTAAGATTGCAGGCAAGCTCTAATGGGTGTTGCAGTGTAAATGTATACTCACTTTACTGGGGTCTGATCCACTGCACAGCGAATCATGCAGAGATTCAAGCTTGTCCCACCTCGGCCCACACAAAACCAGCCTCGCACCACCTTCATGAAACAGTCTGGCACACTCTGAAGAAAGTGAATCAAAGAAAAAGAGGATCAAAGGCCAAAAATATTAGAAGGAAGGCTAATAATATGGGAGATGGAATGGAGAAATTGCATGTCTATTCTTAGTAAAACATGATTAAGGTGTTATCTGTTCATTCCATTCAGAACCAACAAAAGCAGTCTGATGACCCAATCACAACAAAGAAGTCAGTGGCCTCCACAATCCCATCAATCTTTCCTCAGTTGTGTGAAAGAATACAGCTCGCTCTTTATCACTCCAGTGATTTATTTGGTGTGGCTGCTCTCTGCTAATCTTAAACTACTTTTTTTGGGGGTGGGGGCAGGGGGACACTATGGACTAGTCTTTGCACTCTGTACTGTACAGGTCCTTTCACTAAATTTAATACTATCATGCTCTGTGACACTGTGCACAGTTTGAACATTTGTTCACATGCTGTCCAAAGTGGTGTTCTAAACAATGTTCTTTGATAACATCTAATAGTAATATACTGTATAAAAACGTATATGCTAACAATAATGAACATTTAATGAATCATATTAAAAACCAGGGATTAAACACAAAATGTTTTTCGTTTCGGTTTGTTCTGAGAAGAAACAGTATTTTTTTGTTCTGGGTTCCAGCTTTCCACAGCCTCCCTTCCAAATAGTAACCGGTTAGAACGAAATAAAAGAAAGGTTAAAAATGTTCTTTTTAAAATTACAGTACCTGACTAAGGGTGACATACCAGTTGCGGTGTTGCCAGATCTCTCAAGGAAAAAAAAGGACCTGGTCTGGAAAAACAAGCTCAAAATACTGTAAGGGCCTTGCCTCACCCAAAATGAGCAAAAATAAGTGATACAATTTTTTCCCATGTGGGGGAATTTTCAGGATAGAAATCACAACAAGCATAGTATACAGTAGCCTATAAAAAGTAACGTCTTTTCAATAAATATATTCTTAATATTAAATATATCCCCAAAAATATTTCAAATATTTCAAATATTAATTTAGTAAAATAGCCAAAACTCTCTCTCCTGCATGCATGCACACTCTGCATGGCCGCGTTTGGACTAAACATCACCTTTTGCAGGCCGAATGATTGAAACATTTTTAACATTGATTTTTTTAACTAGCAGTTTTCTTCAGAATCATAGTGCATGCTTATGTTCTACTAAAAAGAAAGAAGCCTCATTTTATCGGGCAACAGGAAATGGTGTAACTCCGAAAATGTACTGTGAAAAGCCCTTTCGTCTTTAGTTTTATTTAAAAATGATCAGAGCAAAATGTACCGGTTACCAGCACTTAAAAATAATGTTTTCACCCCGGATCAATTGAAAGGAATTTCGTTCCCGTTTTTGGTTACGTTCTGCAAAAAAAAATACATAAATAAATAAATAAATCATTCGTTTTCTGTTATTGTTTTCATTCCTTGATCCGTTTTTAGTCCTTGTTAAAAACGTATAACATTAAATTATGCTAATCAAATAATTAATTATTGTACATTCAAGTAATATCATATACGTGTGTGTGTCTGTGGAAATAAGAAAGGATTAAGGGCTGGGAACAACACAAGGTGATGTTGACAGATGATGACAGATTTTTCAACTTTGTGTGAACTAACCATTTAAGCATTCTAAAATGTTTGTTAGTGACTTATTCATAAACGTTATTATAAAGTGTTACGCAAATTGGTACTGGAACTGAAAGTTGTTATCTTGTCTCTCATGTGCTGTGTGAATGGAAGGCAAGTTTTATACCGGGTTTATTTAATGTTGTGGTGAAGAAGTAATTAATACATCATTAAACATTACCACTTCCCATCCCAGATACGGCGTCTGTGATCACCACCACTTTGTTCTGCACCATGGACTTGGACATGAACCGCATGACCTCATTGTAAACATAGTAAACTCCAGTGAAAACCACTATTAGCAGGGGCAGGACCGTAACAGATGGGAGATCCATCTTCTGGAAACCAAGAAAAATAGGAGTTAATTGACTGCTCATCTTGTGAGGTATAAACCTCTACTGCATGTGAGGTCGCAATGAATGACTCTAAAATCATGCATTAATAAAGTTGTCCCATGCTGATGAAACTAGAGACATATGAAAGGTGTGTCAAGTTGTGATGAACACAAGCATCCTGTTAAACAGTGGGAGATGTTATCATTTATTTATATAGTCTTATGATTTTGGCTTGACCATATTGAAGTGGAGCAAGAAGAATTAAAATACAAATGAATAAACACTTTTGCTGTGGTTTATTATTATTATTATTATTATTATTATTATTATTTTCAACCCATTCTACCCTGACATGCATTTAGCGACCTATTTAATTCAGCAGAATTCACAAAGTTCTATACATCATCTCACAGCTCGTACACTGTAAAAAGTGATAACCTATTATTTCATTAAAGTTTCTACCTGATCTAATCCTTAAAATGTATAATTTAAAACATTTTGTTGGTGTAACTTAATAAATCCAGGTTGATTCAGTGATGTTAAATAATATTCTCGACTTAAATAAATCCAATTAATTTTCATGTTACCACATGAAGCACATTTTTAGATTATCTTTTTTTTTTTTTTGGTCAGTGTAGAAGACCTAAAAGCCCATTTATATAATCAATGACCTACAGTGTAGTGAAAATCCTTATTGCTCAGCTCTGTAGAGTACTGAAAGTTCATATTAACAGGAAACACTTCTGTTGATCAGTTGTTAAATCATCAGACAATTTAAATAACTGTACATTGTAAAGAGTGGTAGCCTGCAGTTTTTTACCTTAAAGGAATAGTTCACCCAAAATTGAAAATTCTCTCATTATGTACTCACGCTCATCCCTGATGTGAATGACTTTCTTTCTTCTGCTGAACACTAACGAAGATTTTTAAAAGAATATCTCAGCTCTGTTTGTCCATACAATGCAAGTGAATGGTGGCCAGGGTTTGAAGTTCCAAAAAGCACATAAAGGCATCATAAAAGTAATCCATATGACTCCAGTGGTTAAACCCATGTCTTCTGGAGCGATATGATAGGTGTGGGTGAGAAACAGATAAATGTTAAAGTCCTTTTTTACTATAAATGTTCACTTTCACATTCTTGTACTTTTGTTTTTGGCGATTTGCATTCTATGTGCATATTGCCACCTACTGGGCAGGGAGGAGAATTTATAGTAAGGAATTAAATATTGATCTGTTTTTCACCCACACCTGTTATATCGCTTCTGAAGATATGGATTTAAACTACTGGAGTCATATTACTTTTATGCTGCCTTTATGTCCTTTTTGGACCTTCAAAGTTTTGGCCATCATTCACTTGCACTGAATGAACCTACAGAGCTGAGATATTTTTCTAGAAATCTTTGTTTGTGTTCAGCAAAAGAACGAAAGTCATTCACATCTGGGATGTCATGAGGGTGAGTAAATGGTAAGAGACTTTTCATTTTTGAGTGAACTATGCCTTTAAGGAACTATTTCTAACTTATCTAACCCTGAAAAATCTCTTTTGTTAGTGTAACCTAATGTATTCGAGTTGATTAAATCATTACTTTTTCTGACTTTAATAAAACTAGTTAACTTACATATTACAACATGAATTACTACATTTTGGGGGTTAATATTTTGTCAGTAGATTGTAAAATAAGAAACATGTATGTCTGCTGAGCTGTAGTTAAGTCATCATACCAGTAATGTCATTAGACAGGAATGAATCAACTAACAGATTGACAACTGCTGAAAACATTTTCTTTGTGATCATTTACACCTGGAATCTGTGTACAGTAACAGTTGTCTGATAACACTGCCATCACTATTTCCATAAAAGTGAGGTGGACGACAAGTTCTAAATATAAACTAAGTATATTTAAACTACAAAGTAGCTCTAAACTACTGCCACTGGCACCTCTTGCCAAGTCACCTCCATGACACTGACATTGATATACAAGAAGCACATATTAGGACAAACATAAAGAGACATTACATATGTGCCTCTAAGTGTTGTTTTTGAGGAATCAGCCAATACCACTTTTTTTCTTTTTTTTTCTTGTCCTTGTAATTGTGGCTTTTAACAAATCATTTCAAAATCCAACACAAGCAACAGTGTCACAGACAGATTAACGTCTGGCTAAAGCTGATAGAAACAAACAAAGGCACACACACAAACTAACCCACACAGGAAGGCTGTAATCTGTCTTATTTTCAATGTACTTACAGTGTACATAAACAGTTAAGCCAGCCTTCAGTGGAAATATCTTCTTCTTTTTTCTTTCCAGTTAGGTAAGCAGATTGAACCCTGTCTTCCTCCTTGTTCATTTAAACTCAGTCCCACTGCCAGTGGCAGCCAGGGCAACTTGTGAGGATCAGTGATCTTTAAATAGCATGTGTCTGATGAGTTGGTGACTTGTCATGTATGTTGTGCATAGTCTCTAAGGCATGTGGAGTGGTGTAGAACAAGTGTTCCTTCAGTTGGTCACTTCAAACACTGTAGATAGGAGGGTTTTTTTTTCTACATTTGCTATTAAATAATAATGGGTGAGTTTCTTGCCGATGTAAAATATTATTATAATTTTTTATTTTTTTTTACTATTCTATTGATCATGGGCAATCTAAGCTATTTATTTTGGGTAAACTGTTTACAAGATGTGCTGGATTGTATGAGAAAAATAAAACAGTTTCAAAGTATAGATTGTCAAATTCCTCCTATATAAAAGCAAACAACCTGATTTTGATTCAGTTTAAATTATATCAATAAATTGAATGATGTTTAAATGTTTTTGACTAGAGTTCTTGAGACAATACTTTTAATGCAGCAGAGACTCTATTTGATTATCGACTCAATTTTTAGACAGTGGATCAATGCAAAATAAGCTCTATAACAAATAAAATTAAAGAAATCAAATAAGATTATTAGGATATATCTGATACTGCATAGATTACATTATCTGAAGTTATAAAATTCAAACTAATTGTTTTTGCCTATATTTTTAAGATTTATGCATTTCAATTTCATAACAAAATTCCATCAAACTGAATTGTGTAATTAAAAAAATAAAATAAAAAATGTATGAAGAAAACTTACAATATTTTGGTTTAAATTATATTTTGTTAAACATTACTCAATTCAATTTAACAGAATTTTGTTATGAAATTAAAATGCATAAATCTAAAAAAAAAATATGTTTTTGTGTGTGTTCTGCAAAGATGAATGGAAAACACTATGCCATCTGTTTTTGGAATTGCAGACTTGTGAAAACATTTTAATGGTGTCTCCCAATATACAGAAAAAACAACTGCAGGATATCCCTTAAAGAAAAAAAAAATGAAAATGAAATGATCAACAAAACAAATATATTTCGATTTATTTCTTTTAGAATTTCAAAATTCCTTAATGTAGAATTCTGTGAACACAGAAAAGCAAGAATAGCCTAATTGTTGTCATTGTTTATATATATATATATATATATATATATATATATATACACACACTGGTGGCCAAAAGTTTGGAATAATGTACAGATTTTGCTCTTATGGAAAGAAATTGGTACATTTATTCACCAAAGTGGCATTCAACTGATCACAATGTCAGGACATTAATAACGTGAAAATTACTATTACATTTTGAATTTTTTTTTTTCAGAACTTCTTAAACTACTGCAAAGAGTTCTCATCCAAAAATCCTCCATGTGCAGCAATGACAGTTTTGCAGATCCTTAGCATTCCAGCTGTCAGTTTGTCCAGATACTCAGGTGACATTTCACCTCACGCTTCCTGTAGCGCTTGCCATAGATGTGGCTGTCTTGTCGGGCACTTCTCACGCACCTTACAGTCTAGCCGATCCCACAAATGCTCAATGGGGTTAAGATCCATAACACTCTTTTCCAATTATCTGTTGTCCAATGTCTGTGTTTCTTTGCCCACTCTAACCTTTTCTTTTTGTTTTTCTGTTTCAAATGTGGCTTTTTCTTTGCAATTCTTCCCATAAGGCCTGCACCCCTGAGTCTTCTCTTTACTGTTGTACATGAAACTGGTGTTGAGTGGGTAGAATTCAATGAAGCTGTCAGCTGAAGACATGTGAGGTATCTATTTCTCAAACTAGAGACTCTGATGTACTTATCCTCTTGTTTAGTTGTACATCTGGCCTTCCACATCTCTTTCTGTCCTTGTTAGAGCCAGTTGTCCTTTGTCTTTGAAGACTGTAATGTACACCTTTGTATGAAATCTGTAGCAAATTCAAGCATTGTATAGCCTTCATTCCTCAAAACAATGATTGACTGACGAGTTTCTAGAGAAAGCTGTTTCTTTTTTTACCATTTCTGACCTAATATTGACCTTAAGACATGCCAGTCTATTGCATACTGTGGCAACTCAAGAACAAACACAAAGACAATGTTAAGCTTCATTTAACGAACCAAATAGCTTTCAGCTGTGTTTGATATAATGACAAGTGATTTTCTAGTACCAAATTAGCAATTAAGCATGATTACTCAAGGATAAGGTGTTGGAGTGATGGCTGCTGGAAATGTATATATATATATATATATATATATATACACACACTACCGGTCAAAAGTTTTGAAACACTTGACTGAAATGTTTCTCATGATTTTAAAAATCTTTTGATCTGAAGGTGTATACTTAAATGTTTGAAATTAGTTTTGTAGACCAAAATATCATTGTGTCACCATATTAATGTATTTGATTATAAAACTAAAATTTAATTAAAAAAAAAAAAAGTTTTTGAAATCGAGGACTTGGACCAAATAATAAAGAAAAGCAGCCAATAAGTGCCCAACATAGATGGGAACTCCTTCAATACTGTTTAAAAAGCATCCCAGGGTGATACCTCAAGAAGTTGGTTGAGAAAATGTCAAGAGTACATGTCTGCAAATTCTAGACAAAGGGTGACTACTTTAAAGATGCTAAAATATAACACAGTTTTGATTTATTTTGGAATTTGTTTAATCACAACATAATTCCCATAGTTCCATTTATGTTATTCCATAGTTTTGATGACTTTACTATTATTCTAAATGTGAAAAAAAATATATATATATATATATATATATATATATATATATATATATAATAAAGAATCAGTGTTTCAAAACTTTTGACTGGTAGTGTATATATAATCAGCTTTATTGCCAAGTATGCTTACACATACAAGGAATTTGTCTTGGTGACAGGAGCTTCCAGTGCACAACAATACAAAAACAATACAAAAACAGCAGCAAGACATAGATAATAATAAAAAAAAAATAATAATTATACATGTACGTACATACAAAGACACACACATACATACATACATACATACACACATACATACACATACGTAGTGCAAATCTAATACAAATCTGTTATCTGTTATGTACAGTGCAAATGTTTTTTTTTTTTTTAGAGAAATGAAATCGCAGAAGATGTTGGAAGTGTTGGATAAATATAAAAAAGATTAAACTGTGTATTGCACATTAATTATTGCTCAGTGGGGCAATTTAACTGTTCATGAGATGGATATCCTGAGGGAAAAAACTGTTCCTGTGCCTGGTGGTTCTGGTGCTCAGAGCTCTGAAGTGTTGGCCAGAAGGCAACAGGTCAAAAAGGTAATGGGCAGGGTGAGTGGGGTCCAGAGTGATTTTTCCAACCTTTTTCCTCACTCTGGGAGTGTATAATTCTTGAAGGGGGGGCAGGGGGCAACCAATAATCCTCCCAGCAGTCCGAACTGTCCTTTGTAGTCTTCTGATGTCTTATTTCGTAGCTGAACCAAACCAGACAGTTATTGAAGGGCAGAGGACAGCCTCAATGACTGCTGAGTAGAACTGTATCAGCAACGCCTGTGGCAGGTTGAATTTCCTCAGCTGGCGAAGGAAGTACAACCTCTGCTGGGCCTTTTTCACAATGGAGTCAATGTGGGTCTCCCACTTCAGGTCCTCTGAGATGGTAGTGCCCAGGAACCTGAATGACTCCACTGCTGCCACAGTGCTGTTTAGAATGGTGAGCGGGGTCAGTGTTGGGGTGTTCCTCCTAAATAATATCGTGCCTGGTAACATGTGCATGTAAAATGGCTAGAAATAAGATTTTAGATTAGCGTAAAGCTGACAATTTACACAAGGTTTATTTCTATTTCTTCTGCTCCAAACTTACTTCAAACTTACTTCTCTGTCTGCTCGTATGAATGTAACACATCATAAGAAAGTGTTTCACTGCTGTTCAGATGCACTTTGGATCGCATCATTTATATGTATAAATATATATATAACAGGGTTGGGAGGGTTAGTTTTGAAATGTATTCCACTACAGATTACAGAATACATGCTGTAAAATGTAATTTGTAATGTATTCCGTTAGATTACTCAAGGTCAGTAACATATTCTAAATACTTTGGATTACTTCTTCAGCACTGGTAGATTTTTTCACTTGTTTTGACTATAAAAACTCTGCCAGAACAGTTAGAAAAAATACACATGTTAAAAATACATTCTCTGAAAAACCTAAATATCTTATGCAGTGTTGTTTCTAAAACAAGATAAATCAAACTGATCTTGTTTTAAGGAATTTTAGATATTTTTATAGGAAAACAATACAAAAATTATTATCAAGAATACTATTTTTGCCCTAATATTAAAGGTCTTACTAGAAAAAAAGAAATTATGATCCAACGTGAATTTTCTTGATAAAAAATATGATCGTGCCTGGTAACATGTGCATGTAAAATGGCTAGAAATACGATTTTAGCTTAACGTAAAGCTGACAATTTACACAAGGTTTATTTCTATTTCTTCACAAAAATAAACTTACTTCAGACTTACTTCTCTGTCTGCTCGTATGAATGTAACACATAATAAGAAAGTGTTTCACCGCTGTTCAAATGCACTTTGGATCGCATCATTTATATGTATAAATGTTTTCCATCTGAAAGGACTAAATATTAAATGAAACAAATGACAATAAAATGCAAAGTAATCTCTTCAGTAATCAAAATACTTTTTGAATGTAACTATATTCTAATTACTAATTATTTAAATTGTAACTGTAGTGGAATACAGTTACTTTTATTTTAAATTCGTAATCCCGTTACATGTATTCCGTTACTCCCCAACCAACCATATATATATATATATATATATAGACTGAGTCAGGCAGTGGCCACAGGGTGGATATCTGTGCTTCAGGACTATTCTACAGGAGGATAGCGTGCTCTCTCTGTCGCGCACGCGCTCTCTCTCGAGTCTCGCGAGAAAACATGAAATTCCAGCAGCAAATCTGCGAGCTCGCGACCTCCCTCCATTGGGAAACCTCGAGCCCAACCAAGGGGAGTGAAAACAGACCCTCGTCACCCCTTGGAAAACCCCTTAAACTGCGCGTTTATTCCAGCCCATGGAGCTATAACGTTCGCCTTTAGAAATGTGCGGTTCCGGGCGGAGGCTAAGATGACAGGTTTACCGAACATTGGGATTTTTAAAGCTCCGCTAAACGAGCAGCAGGAGACAAGGCTACTTTAGCGAGCTAACGGACGCTAGCACAGTGAAGTGGGTGAAAACTTCGAGCCTGGGAGAGAATCTGCCATTGGGATTGAAAACCAGGATACCTCCCTCTCTCTCCCGTCGTGTTTTTCCCCTCGCCAGTGAGGTGTTTTGCATCACCTCACAGCCGGTCCAGCTTCATTGAAATAATCGCTTTGTTTACCACTTGCACAATTCCAGCATTGATTCGCGCAGAAATGAGATTAGAGAGTCGCTTTGTGAGGGCAGGCCATGAACTCTGTAACCACATCAGTCAAAAAACAGAGCAGGCCTG
The DNA here is from genome assembly GCF_019703515.2 of Myxocyprinus asiaticus. Classification (NCBI taxonomy): domain Eukaryota; kingdom Metazoa; phylum Chordata; class Actinopteri; order Cypriniformes; family Catostomidae; genus Myxocyprinus; species Myxocyprinus asiaticus. The sequence continues at coordinate 26,893,750 of NC_059379.1, forward strand.
TTAACTAGAGATTTGTTTATATAAACTACTCACATTTTGTACTTATTTGACTTCTCTGGGTTTAGCAGGTTTGGGAAAAGAAGATTTGGGTCGGAGCTGCGGTTATAGATCATGCTTTGCATGGTGAAGACAGTGTCAAGAATCGGATGAAAGACTGTCGTGGATTATTATTGCTTTCTTTTCTTTCGTGGGATTCGAGATACGCACAACCAGAGGAAAAAGATGTCTAGTGCAAAAGAAAGCACTTGTAGGAAATTTCAAGCGAACATTTTCAACAAAAGCAAATGTCAGAACTGCTTCAAGCCTCGCGAGCTGCACCTGCTGACGGATCAGGATCTCAACCAGGTAAATGCTTTGTTTCTGAGTCTTTTCTGTGACAGATAATGGTCAGACAACTTCTAATTATTTCATGTGATCAGGCGAAAGATAAGCATAAACATACAGCCTGGTATCAAGATGTACCCAGTCCTGTTTAGTCTTTTTTTGTTGTTGACAATTGATTTTTTTTCTGACAGCTCTTCACTGATATGTTTGCAGTGACCACCTGACAAGCCTTTTGCTAAATCAACAGCTTCACCTGTATTTGAAGGTTTTATCAGGTTAGCGTAAAACTAGTGTCATGATAGGGATTGTGACGAGGTTTATATGACAGTGAAGGATAGTGTTTCACTGTTTCGTCAAGTCATGCATGTTTCGTGTTTCAAAGATGGTTGCAATTAATGTTTGTGTTCTCATGTGTTTACTCTCTATGTAGTCTCTGCAAATGGTGTTAACATTGTGATAAACTGTTTGTGTGGTTCTTTTTGGTTTAGTTACTGTCCACTTTTTGAAATATGAGACATGTATGTATATTTATAAGGAGATGAATTGATTAAAAATGGTTTATAAACAGAAGATGTTCTAAAAAGTATTTTTTGTAGGGCTTTTAAAAAAACAAACACATTTTTTTTTAGAAAGATTTGTAGCCATTAATACTCAAACATTTCAGATCTTTCTTTAAAGGGATAGTTCACCCAAAAATGGAGATTCTCTGTTATCATTTACACCCTCATGCCATCCCAGAGGTGTATGACTTCCTTTCTTCTGCAGGACACAAATGGAGATTTTTGAAGAATATCTCAGCTCTTTAGGTCCATACAATGCAAGTGAATGTTGGCCAGAACTTTGAAGCTGAAAAAAGCATAAAAAGGCATCTTTTAATTTATTTTACTTCAGTGAGTAAATCCATGTCTTCAGAAGCAATATGATAGGTGTGGGTCAGAAACAGAGATAAATATTTAAGTTTTTTTAAATTTTTTTTATTTTTATTTAACCCTTGTTAACTTCATTACAGGCGCATTCTTGAGGCCTTTGGCTTCAGATATGACCCCAAACAATAACCGTGTAATTTTGTACCGTAATCATATAATTTTTTTTAAACAAACGTAAAAACTCTAAAGTTGTGCAGTTTTTTGGGGGGTTGTGGTATTTTAACCTTATTTTCCTCTAAATGACTAAACTACACAGTGTTTCCCATTAATTACCTATTTGTTCATAATGAACCGAAAATATTTTTACTCTTCTCATAATAACATAAAAGATCTTTAACGTTATGTTTTGTGCCGTTGCTTTGGCAAAGCATCTCTCACTCCCAGTCAACGTTAGATTACCGTTAATTACGTTAGCTGTCAGTCTCCTCGCTTGTGTTGACTGACATCCGGCTGCTTCAGGTTGAAGTAATGTACTGTTTAAGCTTAATGTTTGCACCCTTGATTTTCAGATCATGAGCATTTTTTTATATTTCAAGAAGAGAGAGCAAAATCCACTACCAGATGAGGAAGAAACTCATCTGAAGGGACAGCAGGAGAGACAGCCTTCGCTGACTCTCATAGAGGGACAGACATTCAGGAGGGGCACTAGGGCAGGTACAGCCTCCCCTGTGGGAGGGACAGCAGGTGATTTTGACTGCAGAGAAAGGGGCAGTAGGTCAGTGTGAACTGCGTTAAACTCCGTCTCGTTTACCATGCTTTGGGTGTGACTTTTTTGCCGTAACATCACTATTAATATCAGGGTTCAAGGTCCACCCATCACAGTCTCTCAAAATCCTGTGGGAAACACTGCTACACCATTACATTTTGTCACATTCACTTCAGTGAAGATCTACATTTCTCAGTTTCATTCAGTGAGAAAATATGAAAAAAGTGTCATGCATTAGGGGCAGATTGCTTCCATCTGCTGGGAAAAAAAAAAAATGTTTAAAATTAGGGCTGCAACTAACGATTAGTTTGATAATTGACTAATCTAATGATTATTAGAACGATTATTAAACTATTTGGGCGATTATTGCCACGATTAATCATTAGCGCTTAACCGACTATTCAGCTTGTGCCCCGACTTAAAAGGTTGTATTAAATGTGCTTGCTAACAATAAAGCAGACAAAATCATCTTTTAGAAATACTTTTAAATGACATTCACTGAATTAAAGGAAAAAAATAATAATTTTATTAAGTTTAATTCAGTAAAATATTCACTGTTTTTGTCTTGTTTTTCATTTAAAATAGTCTAAAAATAAATTTACTTGAGAAGCAACATATCATTTACAGTTGAAGTCAGAAGTTTACATACACCTTAGCCAAATACATTTAAACTCAGTTTTTCCCCAGTTCCTGACATTTAATCATAGAAAACATTCCCTGTCTTAGGTCAGTTAGGATCACTATTTTAAGAATGTGAAATGTCAGAATAATAGTAGAGAGAATTATTTATTTCAGCTTTTATTTCTTTCATCACATTCCCAGTGGGTCAGAAGTTTACATACACTTTGTTAATATTTGGTAGCATTGCCTTTAAATTGTTTAACTTGTGTCAAAACGTTTTGGGTAGCCTCCCACAAGCTTCTCACAATAAATTGCTGGAAATTTGGCCCATTCCTCCAGACAGACTAGGTGTAACTGAGTCAGGTTTGTAGGCCTCCTTGCTCGCACACGCTTTTTCAGTTCTGCCCAAAAAATTTCAGATTGAGGAATCCGATTGAGGTCAGGGCATTGTGATGGCCATTCCAATACCTTGACTTTGTTGTCCTCAAGCCATTTTGCCACAACTTTGGAGGTGTGCTTGGGGTCATTGTCCATTTGGAAGACCCATTTGCGACCAAGCTTTAATTTCTTGGCTGATGTATTGATATGTTGCTTCAATTTATCCACATCATTTTCCTTCCTCATGATGCCATCTATTTTGTGAAGTGCACCAGTCCCTCCTGCAGTAAAGCACCCGTACAACGTGATGCTGCCACCCCCATGCTTCACTGCTGGGATGGTGTTCTTCGGCTTGCAAGCCTCACCCTTTTTCCTCCAAACATAACGATGGTCATTATGGCCAAACAGTTTGATTTTTGTTTCATCAGACCAGAGGACATTTCTCCAAAAAGTAAGATTTTTGTCCCCATGTGCACTTGTAAACTGTAGTTTGGCTTTTTTATGGCGGTTTTGGAGCAGTGGCTTCTTTCTTGCTGAGCAGCCTTTCAGTTTATGTCGATATAGGACTCATTTTACTGTGGATATAGATACCTGACAACCTGTTTCTTCCAGCATCTTCACAAGGTCTTTGCTGTTGTGCTGGGATTGATTTGCACTTTTCGCACCAAACTACTTTCATCTCTAAGAGACTGAATGCATCTCCTTCCTGAGTGGTAGGATGGCTGCGTGGTCCCATGGTGTTTATACTTGCGTACTGTTGTTTGTACAGATGAACGTGGTACCTTCAAGTGTTTGGAAATTGCTCCCGAGGTTGAACCAGACTTGTGGAGGTCCACAATTTTTTTTTCTGAGGTCTTGGCTGATTACTTTAGATTTTCCAATGATGTCAAGCAAAGAGGCACTGAGTTTGAAGGTAGGCCTTAAAATACATCCACAGCTACATCTCCAATTCAGTACACCTCCTGTCAGAAGCTAATAGTCTAAAGGCTTGACATAATTTTCTAGAATTGTCCAAGCTGCTTAAAGGCACAGTTAACTTAGTGTATGTAAACTTCTGTCCCACTGGAATTGTGATATTGTCAATTAAAAGTGAAACAATCTGTCTGTAAACAGTTGTTGGAAAAATTACTCGTGTCATTCACAAAGTATATGTCCTAAACGACTTTCCAAAACTATAGTTTGCTAATATTAAATCTGTGGAGTGGTTAAAAAATGAATTTTAATGACTTCAACCTAAGTTAATGTAAACTTCTGACTTCAACTGTATTAAGATTTGCTTTAAGAGACAAATATAAGTGTATTTTGTATATAAGTGTATTTTTTTCACTTGGTTATACTTCTGTGAATGCAGTAAAGACAATTTATACTCAATATTCGAGATCTGTTCTCTAAAAGCAACTCTAAATATCTTATTTGCTGCGTCTCAGGAGAATGCGTCTTTGTTTTTAAAAAAAGATTTTTAGATGTTTTAAAATATTTCTATTTTTAAAGATGCAGTATGTAAGATTCAGAAACCCTTGTTATTAATGATACCTGTGGCCGTTAAGTGAACTGCAGCCTGTTGCTTGTGATCGCGCGCACACACTCCATAGGGACACGAGCGAGCATCGACCAAAACAGAGACTGAATGTGATTCACCGGTATCATGATGACAGATGAGGTAGCATAATTAAAATTACACAGTTATGATTGTTTTAATACAAAGTTTGAGACTGTATATTATATTTGACTCTCCAGTGCTGGAACAGGGCTAAAACAAAGTGTGGATCTAGGTCTGACTATGTGAGACTCGTTTGAAGTAATCACTTTTCTTTGCATGATACATTGACTGCATTTATACGATAGTCTATGTCGGCGTTAGCTAGCTAGCCAGCTTTATCAATAGCTGTTAGCTAAATTTGATGGATGATGACAGTAGCTGTTTACAAAATAGACTGTACATTATAAATATGTTGACACAATTCAGTATTGATGTGAATCCGTCACAACTGTCATTTTGATATATCGATGCGCTATTGTTTTATAATAAGTTGTATATATTTTCTGTATAACCAAGTTACGTTACACTAATGAATGGAGCTTTTTGCATTATCTTGAACATTGTCTAACATTCATTTCATGTGTTATTGTAGTTTATCTTGCTGAATAATTACAGATTAACAATGACATTAACCTGATTTTCACTCTAGTTTTCGCTTGACCACAATCACGTTCTCGCTTAGCCAGACGGGATTCAGTAAATGTTTTTTTTTTTTTTTTTTTTGGCTTACTCTGAGTTTGTGTAGGAGTCGGTGTTGTGCTGGGTGCTGGATTCCATCTCTAAGATAACGTTACCTAGTGTTGACACCGTTAAATATCAGAAGCACTGAGGCAAGGCTCTCGGGAGCATGCATAAACGTCACATCCTTTGGATATTCTCGGCAAAAGTGACGCGCTCCCTTCGCATAAAAATCAGTCTATAGGCTTTAATAGGCAACCTAGGAAGTCTGGGAAGGGCTAATTTTTTAAGTTGCATTACAAACCGTTCACACGTTGGCAAAAAAAAAGGCGAATATTTCATGAAAAATGTTACATATTGCACCTTTAATATTATATTCAACATTCTCAGATAACAATTTTTTCTTCTGCAGTATAGCTGCTAAAGTAAATGTATGTTGTTTAAAAGGAGTTTTAGATATTTATATTTGAAAACAAGCCAAAACAAAAACAAATCAAAAACGTATTTTGTTGCAGTGTATAATGGGGCAAAGACTACCTTTCTCACATTTCTTTTCACTTCAATCCATCTTTAACTCGCAAAAAAAACAAACATTCTCTTATTAATAAAGCTGCGTATTGCAAATTGTCTTCACGATAAGAAATGCGCAGTGACATATATATTATGATACATTGCGTGCAAAATTATTAGGCAAGTGAGTATTCTGAGCTTATCATTATTTCCATGCACATTTTTCAACTCCAAACCATATAAACTTGAATGCTTATTGGATTAAATCATTTTCAGGTGATATGTATTTGTGTAATGAGGGAGGGTGTGGCGAAAGTGACTAACACCTTTATATCAAGGTGTGCATAATTATTAGGCAGCTTCATTACCTCAGGTAAAATCGGCCAAAAAAGAGATTTAACTGACACTGAAAAGTCAAATATTGTAAAATGCCTTTCAGACGGATGCAGCACTCTTGAAATAGCTAAACTATTGAGGCGTGACCACCGGACAATCAAATGTTTTGTTGCGAATAGTCAACTGAGGCGCAAAAAACACATGGAGGTGAAAAGGCGCAAATTAACTGCAAAAGACTTTAGAAGAATTAAACCCATTATCCTCCAATGCTACCATATTCCAGAACTGCAACCTACCTGGAGTGTCCAGAAGTACAAGATCAAGTGCTCAGAGACATGGCCAAGGTCAAGAAGGCTGACACATGACCATTACTGAATATATTCACAAGTTGAAGCGTCAAGATTGGGCAAAGAAATACCTGAAGACAGATTTTTCAAAGGTTTTATGGACAGATGAAATGAGAGTGACTCTTGATGGACCAGATGGATGGGCCCGTGGCTGGATCACTAATGGACACAGGGCATCACTTCGAGTCAGGCGCCAGCAAGGTGGAGGAGGGGTACTGGTATGGGCTGCTATCATTAAGGATGAGGTAGTTGGACCTTTTCGAGTTGAAGATGGACTGAAACTCAACTCTCAAACCTACTGCCAGTTTCTGGAAAGTACTTTCTTCAAGCAGTGGTACAGGAAGAAGTCCTCAGCATTCAAGAAGGCCATGATCTTTATGCAGGACAATGCTCCATCACATGATTCCAAGTACTCCACTGCTCAAAGATGCCCAAATAATGACTTGGCCTCCTTCCTCACCTGACTTAAATCCTACTGAGAACTTGTGGGCCCTTCTTAAATGTGAGATTTAAAGTGAGGGAAGACAATACACCTCTTTGAACAGCATTTGGGAGGCTGTGGTTGCTGCTTCATTGAAAGTTGATTGTGAACAGATAAAGAAACTGACAGACTCCATGGATGGAAGACTCATGGCAGTTATTGAAAAGGGTGGCAATATTGGTCACTGAATATTTTTGAAAGGCCAAAAATGTTATTTAATTGTCATTTTGTGTTACTTATTTGTTTCACCTACTCTAAAAATGTAGAATAAACAATTGAGTTGGGAGAAATTCTTTTTGTAATTTAGTTGCCTAATAATTGTGCACACTAATAGTTGCCTAATAATTGTGCACACTTATATATTCCCCTGAGAAAGACAAAACTCACTTTTTCTTTGTTAAACATTCAGGTTTGAGGTTCAGTAACATTTTGGATTGACTGAGAGCATTGTGTTTGTTCAACAATAAAATTAATCCTGAGGAATACAATCTGCCTAATAATTGAGCACGCAGTATAAGTCGTGAGCCATCAAGTTATAATCTAGCTGCATTAAGCCTGCATTCTCGAGGGACGAGCATCCCCGCGACGGAGTGTGCATCAGCCGGATGCAGTTTCAATCTATCCCCCTTAGATCGGAACACTTAGTGCGCGCAACTCATAGAGGCGCTGACCGCACAGAGAAATGCCAGTTTCGGGGTTTGTAGTTATTTACATGATCTGCTCCAGCTCCACTTATTCCACAAGGAGAGTGCGTCTGTATTTACTTATTTTGTATAATTCCCTCATACTTTGTGATCTACATCACATGAAGCTTTGAAAGTTTAGAGTGCACCTGGACTGTGAGCTGTGTAATTCTTCCTCTCCTCAGTCAGGCGTCAGCTGCAGTGCTGCTCTCGTGCATCATCATTAGAGTTTCATATGATCTCATGTTATGTTAAATGACATCAAACGACTATTCAAAAACATAATATTTTGTCAGTTTCTTTATTGTCGACATTGTCGGTAATGTCAACTAATCGTTTCAGCCCTAATTAAAATGACCTGAAATTATACAATTATAACCAGTAGATTGCTGCAGAGGTCCTCTCATTTGCCTGGTTGTAGCAAACTGATTTTTTTTTTTTTTTTTAAGATCTTATCAAGTTCTGCATTAGGATATTTATTTAGACATTATCAAAGACATAAAAAAAAAAAAATCACTATGTAAAAATTTAGCATTTTTTTGTTTTGAGGTGTCAGTTTTTGCAATGATGCCACATTATGATTACAAACCATGGTGTTACAAAGAGAAGACTTAGAGTAAAAGTTTTGTTACCTATCATTTATTTCAAACATCCCAATTCAATAAATCAATAGAATAAATTAATAAAAAATGCCAACAAAACCAACAGGAATGAACAGTGATAATTTTGTGTACAAACATATGACTTAGAATAAACATTTTGCTCCCACCCCTAAGCGTAAACTTTCTCACAGTGGGAAAAAAATCAGTCGTCTAAAACTCAGCCTTTGATCTGTGTCTGCGTGTGTGTGCGTGTCTGCATGTGTGTGCGTGTCTGCATGTGTGTGCGTGTCTGCGTGTGTGTGCCTGCATGTGTGTCTGTGTGTGCGTGTTGGTATGCATGCATGTAAGCCATTTCATTTATGTGTGTGTTCTCCGTTCTGGATGTGTTATGGTCTCACCCTTTCATTTCTGTGTGTGGTCTGCATTGTGGCTGATTTTATTTGACAATTTCTATAAGAAATTCTCTTTTATAGTCTCACCTTTGTGTGATTGTGTGGGTGTGTGAGCATGTGCGTTACACATTGTGGATATGTTATAGTATCACCCCTTAATTTCTGTGTGTTTGTGTTGTGCATTGTGGCTGATTTATTGATTTTATTTGACAAATAATAATAATAAAAAATGCTTGTTTTATGAAGGAAACTGTTTTTTTTTTTTTGTTTTTTTTTGTTTTTGTTTTTTAAGGAAGCAAAGTTCAAAAGGGGTCATTTTTTTACCCCAAAGCTACTTAAGGGCTATCTCCACCTTTGGCCAGCCCCGTCCAGGTGGTGGCGATATGCACGAAGAATGTGAATTGGGAAAAAAGCAAAAGAAGAGTGGAAGTTAAAGTGGAGATTGATAGTAAAAAAGGACTTAAATATTTACCTGTTTCTCACCCACATTTCAGAAGACATGGATTTAACCACTGGAGTTGTATGGATTACTTTTATGCTGCCTTTGTGATTTTTGAAGCTTCAAAGTTTTGGCCATCATTCACTTGCATTGTATGGACATACAGAGCCGAGATATTTTTCTAAAAATCTTAGTTTGTGTTCTGCAGATGTAAGAAAGTCAAAGACATCTGGGATGGTATGAGGGTGAGTAAATGATGAGAGAATTTTCATTTTTGATTTAACTATTCTTATTAAGATTCTTGGTAAGAACTGATTTGTTTCATTACAGTAGCAGGAGTTACACCGGAACACACACACTTTTGTCCTTGTTGACTAATCACTTTGTTTAGAATTGCGTCCATTTGCTAAGACCTTCCAGTTAAAGGTTTCTGAATTCTAAGAAGGCATTATTTTTTTCTGCTAAAAGGCTTTAGAGGAAAATATTGGTCATGCCAAGGTTTGTCACAGCCAGAACGTTTTGAAGCGTCCTCCGTATTACAGGTACTTTACGACTGTGCTTCTGGAGTTTGAGGAATAGTTGGCCATGTTGAAAAGTTTTCGCTAATTCAGTGCTTCATATTGTTTAATTAGCCTATTCAATGAAAGTCTGTTCAACAAAAGTCTGTTTGGTTAAGTGTATGAAGACTCAACCACTGAACATATTTCCCTATGTGCTTACAGTTTCAGACCGTAAGGGCCTGTTGTGTTTTAATTGATCCCACACCCTCAGCCTGATGGTACTTTTAACAGGACTTTAGATCCGTCAAGCTACGTCAGCATCCTCCAGCATGCGTGTGTTGTGGTTTGAGTGAGATTACCAGCAGTTAACCCCTTCTCTGCCAGATTCATGAGTCATTTAATGGATTACATCACTCACTAATCCCACTATGATGACCTAGTGTCCATTATTAGGCTACCTCATGTAAAACCCTTTGCTGGAGTTTTTTGCTCCACTGGTATTGTAATTTCTGAATTTAAGACTGAGCCCAAGTCTCGTCTGCCACAGAGCAAAGTCAATAATAATTTACTTTGTTTTGGCACCACATTGAACCAACATTAGGCAAACCTTGTTTCAAATTAGAGACTGACCATCGTTTAGACCAAGGCAAGTACATTTGCCAAGTTCAAGCTATTTTTTTTAATTATTTTGAAAATGGAAGTTATAGCAGAAGCTTACTATAAATTATATTTTGAGTTTCACATCTCTTTCTAAGTGAGTTTGTGAGTGACCAACTGTGACATCAGAATCTCTGCACTGTGCCATTTGTTCACAGATGTTACATTGAACAGAACGTAAAAAAATAGCATTGATACTGGCAAACCAATATGTCCCTATCCCATAATAGGTTTAAATCAGTTTGTGAAAATAATAACTTTTGAAATGCTATTAACCTTTTCAGAATGTTCATCTCAATTTGTTGATTGTATACTTTCACAAATATTTTACAAATTAAGTAAGGGATCATTTCACAGTATTCAGTTATATGGTATATCATGGTAAATAACAGTCACAATATTGTTATCTTGGGCACAAAATACCATAAATAATTCTAGATAACCTTTTGGACAATTTAAAAAATTCTTTTTTTTTTTTTTTAACACAGTAGTTTTTTTACCCATCAACCAATCAAAATTCACAACACTGTCTGTGTGTATGCGGCACAAATGACATGCTCACTCTGATGTAAACAAACCAGCATTGAAGAGAAATGTGGCTAAAGGAGGAACGCTGCTGACCTTTTATTACTAAGTCCTGTAATTAATAATGGGAATGTGGCTCAGTGATGATTTCAATATTAATTTCAAGTATTAATTTCATACAGTGAGAGTGAACTTATTAAAGTTGTAGCTAGCGCCTAGCTATATATTAGCAACTAGCTTGCTATTCTGTAAAAATAAAACATACATACTATTGTTGTAGCCTAGTAGCTGGCTCAATAAAATTAGCCTAGCCTTACTTTAACAATAGCCTCAACAAGACAAGGTCTGTCCTGGTCTGTAAAGATCAGTACGCCCCATGGCAAAATGACCATTTAAATATTAAAGAGCACATATTATGTTAATTTACAGGTTCATAACTTTATTTTGGGGGTCTTCTAGAATAGGTTTACATGCTTTAATGTTCAAAAAACATATTATTTTTCTCATATTGTACATTGCTTGAGCACCTCTTTTCACCTTCTGTCTGAAACACTCTGTTGTAACAATTGCCTCTTTAAAGCCCCTCTTTCTGAAAAGCCCAGTCTGCTTTGATTGGTCAGCTGACCCAGTCTGTTGTGATTGGTCAACTACATAGAGCACGTGTCGGAAATGTAATGCCCCTTACCATAACTGAGTTTCAGCTCCCAAGTCTTCCTTAGCAGCTCTGTAAACACTATTGTAACTATGGTAACAGTGGTGTCGGTTTTTGCCGTACCAGCTCTAGCCCGAGTCTGATAATGAAAGTTTGGAAGAACAAGCTGATCGACCCTAATCACCTTCACAAGCAGGACATTTCATAGTGGTATGTTTTAATTTTGTAGCTTTCTTACAGGTACACTGTTGATTATTGTGAACCTGACAAAGCTTCAAGTAAAAGACATGTAGTGCATCTAAGTTAGTCATCTTTTGCTCTTTTGCACTATTCATGATAGTAAGAACGAAAAACAATCTTCATAATTCTACACAATTGTAGGTAAAAGTGAGCCCGCAGATGAATTGCAAAACTGTTTCAACACAATAACATTAGCTAGCAGGTTAGCAGAGGCCTACAGCTGTGCACTGGGTGTACACTGTAACTACAACACAAAACTCCGCATTTGAACTCTTGGTAGCAGATAAAGCCACATATAATCAAACATACTTGCAGGTTGTGATCCTGAAGTGCCAGATTGTCCCAACAAAGTGGGAACTGCACCATCTTTCAGGAGTAATTGTCTTGAAAATCCGGCATTGGTTGTAGTTGTACTGCTGAGGAATAGTGGTAAAAATATATTTTAACCACTGATACTTCAATTCGCCTGCCTTTGGAAGTCCAAACAAAGAGGGTTTGCTTTCGCATGAAGAAAACAGCATCTTCTCGACATGGCGACAACACTAACCCAACTCATCCTGGCCTCGGCTATAACTACCTTTGTTTGAGGGCAGGCCAAAGTAGCCCTTAGGCGGGCATTATGTAAATGTGTTACATAGTGACGTAGATAATTTACGGAAGAAATGGCTGGACTACAAACCAGCTGTTTCGTGTGGTTCTTGAGCGGTGTTGTCTGTGGGAGAAGAGTAACTCCCTTTTGCATGGACTTTATCCTTTGTAACTTTGCAGACCTTTTACAAGCACAAAGAGCTATGTTACACACTAAAGGAAAGGTAAAATCCCAAAAAGCATAATAGGGCCTCTTTAAGTTCAACTAAATGTTATATTTGGCTATGTATCTATGGTGTTGATGGTAGTTTTTTTAAACGTTCAGGGTTCTTTTCAAAGTTCTTTGTAATCTTTTAATTTAAAGGCCAGTGTGTCATTGAAATTGTAATTAAAATTTGTATTAAGAGAACAAAAATAAAGTTTATCGTTCAACCCGTTTTTGTAATGTAATTTAATACCGTGATAATACTATATACTGTGATAAAAGCTTCAGCAGTTATCGTGACATGAAAATTTTATACTGTCGCATGCCTAGTTCACCCAAAAATTGTAATTGTCTCATCATTTACTCACCCTTATGCCATCTCTAACTCATATGACTTTCTTCTGTGTAACAAATTTACAGTTTATAGTGAAAAATAATTTACATTTTGCTCTCACCCAAAACTGATCGTCTCACTTCAGAAGTGGTTGATTAAACCACTTGAGTTGTATAGAATACTTTATGCTGCCTTTGTGTCCTTTTTAGAGCTTGGAAGTATTGGTCCCCATTGACTAGGGGTGGGGAAAAAATTGGTTTTTGTTACAAATCATGATTCTTTAGACAAACGATTTTAAAATCGTCTACCTGATGAAAAACAGATTTTTTATTTAATTGAAAAAATGACACATTTAGCTTAATGCTAATACAATGATTGATAGATAAATATAGGACAATATATTTGTGCAGAGTTCAACACAAACAGGTTTTCTCTCTGAGAAGTTTCTTCTATTTAATTCTTTACATTCAGTCATTTAATACATCGCTGTTGCAGCCATCAAAGTGCCGCTTGTTAACTGTTGAATGTAAAGTCCTTTGCTTTGGGTAATGTTCCTGTTACTATGCATAATCCACAGATTTATTTGTGAGGTGCTGTGGAGAGTATTTGTCAGGAGTCATTCTACAGATTCTGTCTGACACTGCTGTAATAAATAGTTTAGCTGTATAAAGGCTTATCAAACTGTTAAATGCCTTGAACAACATGTCGCGCCCAAGCAATATTTATAATCTAACAGCTGTGCACTTCTGAATGCGGAGCCGATTGCCATGTGACTTCAAGTGCTCTGGTTACTTGAAGCATGTCATCTGTGTCTGGATGCGCAAAAGTGCATTGAAGCGCATCATTCAGTGTCTGGGATGCACATAAGTGGTTTTGCTGCTCTTATTGGAGCTTTTCGTGTTTCGTACTTTACATACTTTAGTAGTTTTGTGGGATAAGAAGTTCTAGTTTTTAGCCTATTTAATAGTTGAATATCTGTTAGTTATGCTGTTAAATGTCTGTGCTTAGCATACATGTGTCCCTATGAAACACATCTGATTGGGTAACATGGACATATAATGCAGCCTAATTATACAGTTGAAGTCAGAAGTTTACATACACTTAGGTTGAAGTCATTAAAACAAATTCTTTCTACGATTAAATGTCAGGAATTGTGAAAAACTAAGTTCAAATGTATATGGCTAAGGTGTATGTAAACTCCTGACATCAACTGTACATGGGTTCCTTAACACTGACTTGTCAACTAATAGCTCAGACAATGCACAGACTGGTCGATTAGTAGTTTTAAATTGGTAGTTTTGCACATCCCTAACTGCAAATTCTGTATTACAAGGTGAAACAAATGTAATTTCAGACACAACTGTTCTTCAAAATGACATTTCTTCATGAGAAAAAGGAGCTAACAGCTAAATAAATAAAAACATCAAATCGCAATACTTACAGAATCGAAATACATATTGAATCTACATGAAAATATCGTAATATCGAATCGGGAGGTCTGTGGTAATTCCCAGCCCAACCACTGACTTGGATTGTATGGATATAGTCACATCATTTTTTCATCAAAGCATCTTTGTTCCGCAGAAGAAAGTCATAGAACTTTGGCATAAGGATAAGCAAATGATGAGAGAGTGATAATTTTTGGGTGAACTATTCCTTAAATAATCGCAATTACACCATCAAGGGAAATTAATGACAGTCATGATTTTTGTCACAATCGTGCAGCCCTGGAATATATCCTAAATACACATACACACAGAAATATATGTACACAATTTATCTTATCTGTTACTCTGTATAACTCTCAGAATAAGTGGAATGTTGCAATCCACATTGGATATTTGAGCCAAACAACCCCTTTGAGGAGATGTTGGCAGCACACAGGGGGTAAAAGGCTTTCAAAGTACTGTAATTTTGTTCCTTTAAAGAATGCTCCTGATTCCTTCCAAAGGGAGCTCTGTGGAATTAAAATGACCTCAGATGGGATTTAGCTTTTATTAGCATCTAAATGACCAAATTTCTAAGTTTTAACTTTTGAAAGCAAAAACATTCAAAAAGCTGTGGAAGAGCTCAGAATTTAGGCTTGAGGTTAGAATATAAGTCCAGCTACCTACTGATATCCCAGATAGGAAGCAACAGGAAGTCATACATGCATCATGCTGTTGTCTTTTGTTTTGTGTTCCATCTCAGATTTTACGTTTTCAAAGTTGCTTAAAGCATCCCAGTGTGATTCTCATGTAGAATGAGGTCTGCATTGACAGGGAGTGGGAGGGACGGGGTCTTGTGAAAGGAAGTGTGTGTTGGGAAAGTGGAGCACAGTTTCCCAAAGGTCATTCCCACTTCTGAAGTGGCCGTTTGGCCTGGAGAGGGCTGGTGGGCGGGTGTTGGGTAGAAGTTCAAGGCGAGTGCATTCAGGGGTGAGGGGGATATAAAATGGACCGCTGGGAACTGCCAGTCCTCAGGCCTCAGCCTGGAAGGAAATTGGAAGTTAAACCTGATGTGGACTGTAAGGCTGTAGGGTTAGGCTCGAAGCTGGAGAGAGGAAACAGGTCTTCAGTGTGTGGAGGAAAACGCAGGGGTGTGCCGCTGCTCTTTTGGCTACTTGGCTCACCAGTGAGACATGCTATAGGGCACAGCTGTGTTTTGTTGTGCTTCAACCCCCTCCTCTTTGAAAGAGGAAGAAGGCTAAATTTTCTCCCCAGGTATTCTCTGTTGTTTTAAAGACTTATTAATGGGTATTTGATAAGTCTAAAACAGCAAGGTCTTGTTTGGTCTTTTAAGCTATGTTCAGACTGTCAGTCCAAATCTGATTTATCTGATTGGAATCCGATCTTCATGATTGACTGTCCGCACTGTGTATCGCAACTGATAAAATTTGATTTGTGTATCCTGTGGCTATCTTCATTTTCTGGCATATATATCTACATTGGTTGCTATTGCAGTGACGTTTCATCAGTATGCAAAAAAACAACATGGAGGGGAATGAAATAGAGATTGTTGTTAATAACATGTCAATGTGTAGCTGCGCTGCTGGACTACTACTAAAAACAGTGGCAGAGACGGAGGAGGCTGGCATGCTCTGCTTTATTTCGTGTTGCCGTCTACGCCGGTATTATAGTTCAAAGCAGTGTGTGGTCCAGACAGACTAGCAGCAGAGACTATAGGCTAGCAGTCACCAATTAGCGGACCGCAGTCCATGTCCGGACCATGGATTGGTTCCATCTGGACCACGAGACATCCTGACAGTGGTTGGCCCATCTCACCGTTTCTACACTTTAGGTTAGCAGTGCGGCAACACAACAGAGCAGTGTACACTGCAAGCTCTCTGGGGCGTAGATAGCACTGATCCTTCAAAATATTTTGCTCGAGTACCAAACACGCTTCGTTTATGCCCCTTTGTGCTCTGCACTCGTTGCCTCGCTTCCCCTGCCTGCGACATGAGGTGCCGCATAGTAGAGCTGCAAACACGGTTATTTTCACAACAGTAGACTGTAGCGGGATTGAACCACTGAAGTCTGATGGATTGTGTTTATGCTGACTTGTGTGAATTTTTCTTTTTTTCTTTTTTTTTTTTTTTTAGCACAAGATTTTGGCATCCAAGTTAACTATGCAGGAACAGGCACACAATACTTCCTTCATGTAAACTAGATTTATTGACTGTTTAGTGTATAATAGTTCAATTATCCACTCATGATAAACATCTTATTATTTATATCTGTCATCTCAGGAAACATTTGTTGTAGTAATCCAGAAATCACTTTATTTTCTGTTTAGTCACACGTTACAAACAGTACAGATGTGATAAACTCAAAGCATGTGTCTCGATGAAGTCACACATACACATGTATATACACATGTGAAATGGGTGATCCTCTTTTGATACTTTGTTAGCTTTATTTTATTTCTGTTAAGGTAATTGTAAAATTAGCGCAATCCTCTGAGTAGTTGGCTAGCAGCTAGTTTGTTTACAGTGGCGGCTGCCGACCCCTCGAGTTTCGCAATGCTTTGTGTGTCATAGGTTTTTGACCAATCACAGGCTACAGCACCTCCCACAGCCCCTATACACCTCAAAAGTACCTACCCTGGAATAGGAGCTAAAAATGTCCACTAAAACGGCTTAGAGGGACTATAGTTCCTCAGGCGCGAAAATGACGAAAAGTACTAGTCCCGGCGAAAAGTACCTAAAAAGGCTTTAGTACCTGCAACGGGAAAGGGCCTAATTTAGCAGAGACGGGCCACTTCTATTAAAATTAAAGGGATAGTTCACCCAAAAATGAAAATCCTCTCATTATTGACTCACCCTCATGAAATCCCAGGTGTATATGACTTTTTCTTCACCAGAACACATTTGAAGAAAAATAGAAAAATATCATAGCTCAGTAGGTCCTTAAAGTGCAAGTGAATGGGGATTTCTCTTTTGAGGCTCTAAAAATCACAGGCAGTTAGTATTAACGTCATTGATACGACTCCAGCGGTTAAATAATGTCTTCTAAAGCAATACGATCACTTTTGGTGTGAAAAAAGATCAATATTTTAGTACTTTTTAACTATAATCATCACTTCCGTTTGGCATCATGAGAGGGTGGAGACCAGGCGGTGTCTCATAGTTCTTTTTGCCATGATACCGACGTAATCTCACGTTCTCCACTCGGTTGAAACATCCATGATAAGCACACAAATACTCCATTGTGAGTAAAGAAAATGATAAATACAGTTCTAAACCAAAGCCAACCAAGCTACTGTACAGCATTCCTCCTCATTTGTAAACAGTGCTGTTCTTCCAGCTGTGACACCTGTGCGTCAGTTCTCGGGTGTTTCAATTGCTAATGCGATTACGTTACGCACATGACGCTGCAGAATGGAAGCATGATTTAGAGTTAAAAGTACTTAAAAAAATTATAAATAGTCATGTGACGCTATGCGAGTGGAAGCAGACTAGTGGTGAGCTCCGCTACACTTTGCTACAATTATCCTTTCAATCAATATTACTTGGTGAGAACTGATTTAGTTTTGATTGTTAAACTGTGCTGGGAGCGTAGGATGTCGAGGAATTAGTAATCGTCAGCCTGTGGGGACAGTAAAAAGCATTTATGGTCGCACGTGCCTGAAGCCTCTCAGAGCAAGATGGCGGCGGTCCGGTTAGGAATGACAGCAGGCCTAAGGATGTAGGTCAAGATATTGTGAACATTTATGCAGCGCTAACGAAAATCTCATGGAGGGCCTCGTGGAAATACGTCGAGCGACCACATCTATGGAGGCGACACTTTCCACCCTGATCATAGGAATGGACGAGGCTGAAAAGCGAATCGAGTTTCTGGAAGCAACCGGAAAAGAGCTGGGAACTAACCTGCCAGCCACCAAAACTGATGTTGATCAGGTGTGGGAAAAATTTGAGGATATGGAAGTTCAAAGCAGATGTAATAATGTTTGTTTTGTTGGAATCCCCAAGGGAAAGGAAGGTCAGGATATGGTCAAGTTCCTGGATGGGCTTATTCCGAATTTGTTCGACACCTCATCTGAAAACCTGGAAATAGAGCACATGCACAGAGCTTTGTCAGCTTCCCTGGGTGGGTGACAGACCCCGATCCATTCTGGCAAGATTCCTGCGGTCAGCAGACAGAGACTTTGTTTTACATGCGGTGAGGAATAAAAGCAATTTATGCTTGGAGGATTAAAACATTATGATTTCCGGACTTTGCCAATGCTACACTCGCGACACGGGAGAGATTCAAAGAGTGGAAGAAGTTACTTCAAGCACAGGATGTGAGCTTCACATTGCTTTATCCAGCTAAGTTGAGAATTGATGCCAAGGATGGACAGAAGACTTTCACATGCCCACGAAAAGCTATTGCCTTCATTAAATCAATGGAGGGAGTGGGTGGCTTTGCCTGCGCTGAATCAGCGGTATGGACTACACATCGTGGTTGCCTACTGTCTCTTTCTCTCGATCTACTCTTTTTATTTATATATTTATTTTCCTTTATTAACTTGTTTATTTGTTCATTTTGTGGGTTCGATGTTGTTATTTTTTACGGGGCCTATTCCATTGAAAATTTGTGCAGTTCATGTGCATGGTTTATGTAAAAAAAAAAAAAAAAACCCTGGACTGAAGTAATCTTGTAGCAGTGGTGTTGCGGAAAATGTCGTGAGCATGCATGGACTGTTGGATTTCCGGGGGACTGACGCCAGTTGAGACTTATGTGCGATGTTGAAGCGCATCTTTTTTCTGTTCTGTGGGTTATTAAGGTTTTTATAGTTACATCAGTGTTGAATTGTGGTCTATATAATTTAGCCTTTGGTACAGATTGGGAAGCCCCCTAAAGCTGCAGACACCCTCTATATGGTGCTCACGGCCTTTGGAAAGGGGCATGAAGCATCAGTGTATTATTCCTCGTTGATTCAGACTCGGGGTGATGGGACCTTATCAGCTCTTATGAAAGAGATTTGAACTTGGTATTGGAGGATAGGGAGTGGGAAAGAATTGTAAAAAAAATTAAAACTATGACTATGCAAGGGTACGCCTTATTCCCCTAATTCATTGTTTCTCCTGGACTCCCTCTAGATTGTTTAGGCTTGGTTTAAAAGACACACCTACCTGCTGGCGTTGTCAGTTGGAGGGTTGAGACATAGCCCATGCTCTGTGGTTCTGTGCTAAGATTCAAGAATTCTAGTTAAGTCCAGAATTTTCTGTGAGGTTTTAGATACTCAAATTTCATTCTGCCCCAGACTATGTATAATGGGTGATGGGGTGGTTATTAAAGTGGGGAATAAAAGGGAAATAATTGTTGACTCTGTGGATGTGTGTTTTTCTTTGTTTTGTGTTGCGTTTGAGAGTCAATCAATAAAAATGTTAATCTGAAATATGTATCTTTTTCGCACCAAAAACTATTTTCACTTTAGAAGGCATTCATTTAACAGCTAGTGTCATATGGATGACATTTATGCTGACTGCCTGTGATTTTTGGAGATTCAAAAGAGAAATCTTCATTTACTTTGAGGACCTACTGAGCTAAGAGATATATATATATATAATATATATATATATATATATATATATATATATATATATATATAATTAAAAAGAAACTTTTTTTATTTATTTTTTTCAAATGTGTTCTGGTGAAGAAAAAGACATACACACCTAGGATATCATGAAGGTGAGTAAATAATCTGAGAATTTTCATTTTTAGGTGAACTATCCCTTTAATAGGAGAAATTGGAATGGCCAACGGATGTATAAAAGAAAGTCTCGTTTACCGGATAAAGAGCCAATCACCTTTGATATACAAACATCTCCTGTCAGTCAACTCGAAAATGCGCATGCACATTAGCTATACAGGCTGTGAGAATTGCATTTTTACTGTAATCTGAGATAATAAAATAAAAGAAAAAGCACAGTTTATGAAACCAGTATTATCAGATTTTACTGCTGATTTGAAATATGTTCTTTGTTCATAGTCTTGACCAACCGTTTTGGAGATTTTTATCTTTCCCCATTCAAGTAGATAGGAGCTGTACTTTCATGCCGCTTGTTTACATAGAAAAATAGCTGTCCAGAGCATTCCAAAGATGGCAGCTGAGTGGACTGATTTGCTAAAAACTTTGCTAGCAGTTAGGCCTGTCGCGATTATTAAATAATCATCTGATCATGGTTATTTGATCTATCTCATGCACAACAGTCTCTAGAGTTTACTCAGAATGGTGCCAAAAACAAAAAAATATCCAGTGAGGTGCAGTTCTGTGGACAGAAAAGTCTTGTTGATGAGAGAGGTCAACGGAGAATGGCCAGACAGAAAGGCTACAGTAGCTCAGGTAACCGCTCTGTACAATTAAAGTGAGCAAAATTAGCATCTCAGAATGCACAACATGTCAAACCTTGAGGCGGATGGGCTACAACAGCAGTAGACCACGTCGGGTTCCACTTTTGTCAGCCAAGAACAGAAAGCTGAGGCTGCAGTGGGCCTAACATCTGTTTACCTCAGCAGAAATCCAGATTCATCAGACCAGGCTATGCTTTTCCAGTCTTTAACTGTCCAGTTTTAGTGAGCCTGTGCACAGCTATAAAAAATATTGCACACTTTGGATGATTTTACATATACATTGTGTCCCAGATAGGGATGGGAATCGAAAGAAATTTAACCATTCTGATTTCACCTAATGTTTCCGATTCCTTAACAACCCTTCTTGTACTTTTAACGATGAATTATTTGAAATTAAAAAATGCAATTCAGGGCTCCAGACTGCAACTAAAATGGTCACAAAAATAATTGATTGCGACAATTTAAAATCTAGTCGCCATTGGTGACAGTTGGGTTGTGTGCATTTATATGTGGTTTCGTCAGATATCATCTTGTGAGTTATTGAATATATCTTTAGAACACGTACCAGTGTGTCTCGTGCAGCTTTGCACCCATTCTGTTGTGATGACAAGCTTTACATCGCATGCAATAACAAACCCAGTGTGAGAGAGTTGTGAACAAATGACTCTTTTGAACCGGGTCTTTTCATGAATAACTGAGGGTTTGAACTCAGGAGCTCAGGTTAGTAGTTTGTATCAGATTCAATTTCTCAGCAAATCAGCCATTAGTGAGCTCACAACTGGGGGCGCAGACATTTCAAAATAAGAGTCCCATGTGTATTTTGGGCTTCTTTATAATTAAAGGACTCTTATTTTGTACCACTTTTTTTTCTTCTGGTAATTATTGATTGGGATTGGAGTAGCACAATAAATTGCTTCTGGGATTTCATTCAGTTTGCACTCTTGTAGTCTCTGTGTCTGGGCCATCTGGTAACAGTAAAGAAAGACTAAGGCAATATTGTAAACAATTTACATTTTATATATATAATATATATATATATATATATATACACACACACACACACACATTAGAGCCCGACCGATTTTAGAGAGAGAAAATTCATCGATTACTGATATGGTGACCGATATAGCAAATGTTTGAGCTGGAATGAAAACAGACCTTTTCTATGTGGATTTTTCACCGATTTTGCACCGATATGACTATGCAAAGGTACTCGGAAGGTTGCTTTCTTAAATATTTTTATCAAAGAACATTTGACATTATTATTATTATTATTATTATTATAATACATTGTCAACAAATTCTAGAAATGAACACTGAGAAAATAAAGAATAAATAAAAATACAATAAATAGCTAAATAAACATCAGTACTGTTTAGTATCAGTCAATTGCTGACCATTAAAATAAAGAATAAATAAAAATAAAAGAAATAGCTTAATTAACATCAGTACTGTATGTTTAGTATAAGTCAATTGCTGACCATTTAAATAAAGAATAAAAATACAATAAATAGCTAAATAAAAATCAGTACTGTATGTTTAGTATCAGTCAGATGCTGAACATTTAAATAAAGAATAAATACAAATAAAATAAATAGCTAAATAAACATCAGGGGCCGGTTGCACCAGCTATATGTACGTTACAACTTATCCTAGTTGTGGCGTAAATGGACACTAAGTCACAATTTACGCTCGACCAAATATTTGAGCGTTGCACCATTACATTTATGTAGGACGTAACCCTACGTATAAACGGAGTGGTGGTGGCGTAGTGGACTAAAGAACTGAACTGGTAAGCAAAAGGTTGTTGGTTCAATCCCCACAGCCATCACCATTGTGTCCTTGAGCAAGGCACTTAACTCCAGGTTGCTCCAGGGGGATTGTCCCTGTAATAAGGGCACTGTAAGTCGCTTTGGATAAAAGCGTCTGTCAAATGCATAAATGTAAATGTAAACTAAATATTTACGGCAGCCTCCGACCAGGAGTAACTGATGGAATAAAAAATCAGACTCATTTAATGACATCTCATGTTTTGGTTGACAGGCATCAGTCCTTTCGACATATATGATGATGTTGGCATTTACACTCGTGTACATTTATGAGAGAGAAACTTACTTTTAAGCGGCTCTTCAGCATGAAACCAATCTAACGGTGCCGTTTTTAGGGTGCGTCACCGGGTGTCAAGTTTCAACACATTCAAAATATATATAGGATATTAAAATGAATAAATGTCTATTGTTCCAGCCTGTTGTATTAGTATTTATTTATCACCCCTCATTTATTTTAGATACAGTTCCTATATATTATTTACACAGGGCAAATATACTATTTATTAAATCTACTTTTATTACGCATCCTATTTTAATGTCTGGAAAACCAGACTTTTAAATATTACATTTTATAAATGCAATGACTGGAATTGTTCGGTTGAAGGGGGTACCAAACTGTGAATCCTGAACAAAACATTTTGGTGAATACATGTTTACTCATTAGCTTCCACTCTGCTGACAACAATGAAAGTAGCTACGTGGTTAGCTAGTTAGCTGTAAGCTCGTTGTCACGGAGAGTAAAAGATGGACTTTATTTACTTTCCAGCATTGTGTCTCACCAGTTAGGTAACAGCAAAGTGTGAAATCAACACTCACCACACACAATCCACCACCGCACCGTTGTCTACTGAGCTCCAAAAAGATGCTCTGATGTTTACCTTTCAATTTGCTACATTACTGACTGCACTGACAAACTATAGCTGGCTAACAGCAAACAAATGTGATAAATATGAGTGACATGGTTGTCAGGGACAGGGTTAACGATATATTAGTTATATAAAACGATGGGGTCATTTTTTATTAACTTTCCAGTATGTATTTCACAAACTAGTTAGCAATTTAAGGAGAAGAGATCGCTCAAATCCACACCGTTTAACTCCGCCCTGTCTGCAGAACCACCGTCAGCTCAGATTCAGCTCTGTAAACAATGGAGTCGTAGCATGCTCTGCTGGACAAACTACGCTATGACACCAATTCTAAAGCATTGTTTTCTGCATTATATGTTCTGAAAAAAAGTTTTCATATCGGTAAAATATACGCCGATACCGATATATTGGTGAAAGGCAAATATCGGCCGATAATATCGGTTGGGCACTAATATTGTACACAACTATTACACAAGGTGCAAACATTAATTGATGCTCAAGAAGATAACAAACTACTATATGCATACTATACTTTATGTAAGTATCTGTAATGTAGATTCTGAAGAGCAGTACTAAATAAAAAAAATATATCTCTTATATTTGTTTAAATTATGAAAAGGATGTGAACATTTATGAGACAAAGGAATGCAAACTTATCTTCTCAACTATATATACTGTTTATTAAACCTCTGATTAATGGGTTATCAATTATTTCAACTTTCTATCTTGTTTCTGAACAACAATCTAAATCGAGCAATTTTGTGATTTGGCGAATAACAGCTATTTAGCTCCTTTATTTTTCAGTTTAGTATTTATTGCATTTAGCCTACTGCCCTCAGCAGCCTGTTGCCAAATGATGAGATCATATCAGATTGAGACAGAGCAGATTAGAAATAAATTAAGTACAGTAATACTTATAAAATGCTTGTTTAAATAAAGCTTTTAGAGGCAAAAGTGCAAACCAAAAATTTTAACTGTATGTTAACCCTAAAATGGGCAATCATATTTAGGTACCTCTAATTAATTCATTGCTATTTTTCAACACATTAGAGCCTACATAACATTTCCATGTTTTTTTTTTTTAACATTGCTTTTATTTCCAATTTATAGCTTGTAGAAATCATAAAAATAACATTGAAAAGATGGGAGCGTTTGCCTCGGTCAGCTACCTTCTAAAAAAATGTTGCCTTTTTACTTTTAGATAAAGATTGTGAGTTGATGCCAGACTTAATATAAAGTCGCATGTCCTCAGTATGTGCAAGGACCCCCTTTTCAATAGTTTTCACAAACATTTGACCAACTTAGACTATTCATTGCTCCTCTCCCCAGCCTCTAAATGTTTGTATCTCCCAGGATACAAAAAACATTTTAGGGTTAAATATATAGCATTTAAATAAAAAAAAAAAAAAATGTGATAAAATATTTCATTAATTTATTCTTATAAAATTCCACTGATTACAACAAAACTCTTTGACTTTTCCACAATGTTACATGAACCAGTCAGTAACTGCACTGCCTGATCTCACAAGCCTAAGGTACAATATTACATAAAACAGTAACAGTTATTGTTATTTCATGTTGTATATATACTTATTTCATCTCAAGTAGGGGTGGGAAAGAATTTACTTTGTTGCAATTCAATTAAAACAATTTTAAAATGGTCTCCATGATGAAAAATCTATATTTAATTTAATTTAAAATAATTACACATTTAGCTTAATGCTAATACTTTACTGATGGGTTAATATACTGTAGGAAGCTATATTTGTGCAGAGTTCCACACAAAAATGTTTTTTGTTTTTTTTTAAATCTCAGAAGTTTTGTCTCTTTAATTCTTTACATGTAGGCCTAGTCCTTGGCTACAGCCATCTAAGTGCCGCTTGTTAACTGTCGGACGTCAAATCCTCTGCTGTGATCAATATTTCTGTTATTATGCATAATCCACAAGTTTATTTGAGAGTGCGGGCTGGGAAATAAGGTGAAAAATGGAGCGGAGCCACAAAGAACTGAGTGACGTCAGAGGCAGAACGGAGTTAAGGCACATGATAGCAAATTAGCAATGCTAACGTTAGCAGCCGTGGCAGTGAATGAGCAATCGTTATTATAGTTCAAAAGGGCAAACAGTCGAAGTTATCTTATGTGAGATACAAAAAAACTGCAAAGCTGATTCTACACAAGTCGCGTTTGTCATCCGTCACCGTGACAGCAAGTGGACTTTTGAAGCTGAAATAATGAGTGGATTAGCTATGCTGTTTCAATCAGCAAGAGAGGAATCACAGAAAACCTGGATGTATTTTACTAACTTTCTTGGCAAGGAGGATGGATTATATGCGTCACGGCCAGGCGCAGGGGAGAAACATACTAACGTTACATTAGGTAAGACACAGTTTTGTTTTCACAACTTGTAAATTAACTTGTTAATAGCAGTCAGCTGTGAAATCGATCGGGTCTGTGTTTCCCGGCTGGGTCCCGGTCCCAGCTTTCAAATAATAGATGGGTTCGGGTCCGGTTCTGGCATTTCTCGGCTCTGCATGGTTAGGGTTCCAAGCTTTCAAATAATAGACGGGTCCGGTTTGGCTCCGGGTAGTACATTTCCGGGTCTCTTTGGGTTTGGGCAAGAATTTTTGGACCCGTGAAGTCCTCTACATCTGACGTACGACGTACGAATGTCATTACGTAAACATTCAGGCCACAAATTAAAATCACGTTATTTGATGATTTAATGAGATAAATATATAGTTTGCATTAGGGGTCGACCGATATTCATCATTTTTCTAATTATCGTAATCATTATTTTGTCTGATCTGATTGCCGATACATTTTAAAATGCGCTCCGTTGGTTCAGATGCCACCGCCTGTCTCTGAAAAATTACTGCTTGTAGTCTGGCTCAATGTCCCACCCACAGTATTATCAGATTGGTTATGTCTCTAGTAGATGGCCAATCAACACTGTATTCTGTATTCGTGGTGAAGAGGTGGGAAAGAGGAAAGTAGCTAGAGAAAGATGCATCTGGGAGAACAAGCTGTTTTCAAAGGTAAGAATGCAGATACTGAAGTTGCAATAAACATGACAATACTCTATGCCAGCGTTCACCAATCCGAGACATGACAACAGCTGTTTCTACAATTTAGGTTTGCAGCGCGACAAAACAACGGAGCTGTGTACACCGCAAACGCTCCAGGGCGTAGATAGCTCTGATCTTTCAGCACTATATCTTTGAATATTTTTCTCTAGCACCGATCACACTTCATTAATGCCCTTTTGCACTCTGCACGCATTGCCTCTCTCCCCCAGCCCGCGACATGAGGTGCTGCATAGTAGAGCTGCAGTCGCGGTTATTTCAACGACAGTACACCATAACGGAGAAATACAGTGAGTAGCAATATAGATGGGCAGCAGAGATAAGGACTGATTTAACAGAGTACTCACCTGTTTGAGTTGGTGTTTTTACATGTTATAGTTGATGTTGTTATTGATAGTGGTAGCTAGCTAACCAGTGTTATGAGGTTTATCGAACGTAACGTCAACTTTGCTAGCGTTAAATCTTTCAATTCTGTTGTGAAAAAAATCTCGTTGCCCTTTTTGCACTTGACTAAACGGGCTGGTTGATTCTCGTCTGTTATCACACGTTAATACATAACATTCTGTTATGAGCTGTTTAGTTCATAATTTTTTATATATTTAAAGTTTCAGTTCAAAAGAAATGCTGCTAGGAGCTCCCTCCACTTTATTGAAAAAAAAATTATGTTGTGCTAGTATTTTTCAGAAGATAATATTGAAATGTTCTGTTTTGCAATATTTCATTAAACACGTTTTGTGTTGGAGTTTGTATTAGTGTAAATTTGGACACTAAAATGTTCATTTTTACTGCAAATTTATATTGGCCCCAAATATGGGTTAGCGGTCTCCTTGGTTACTAACAGTGGCGGGCCGTGCATTTAAAGTCTAGGCCTTCAGTGTGATTCATGCCATTAAGAAAACACAGTTTCACAATGAATAAGACACCCTATGCCTTTGGGCATCATACATTATGTCACAGCTAACTAGTAATACAAATTGACATTTTAAAAACACGTCCATGCATGAAAGCCAGAACTTGAAACGACACTTAATGCTCAAGCAAGCCTAATTTTAACTGCAGCATGACTGTTTTGTGAAATGAGCGTCTCCCGAACAGACATTCAAAAATCATAACTTTTCATATGAATTTACCAAGGAGGTCTATAATACCTGGAAAAATCTATCTAATAATATTTGCAATTTAAATGTTTCTTGCAATAAATTTCGTTTTGTCAGGGTACACGGTTATACTGCGTTCCATTCAAGTTGAATGTGGGATATTCCTACTTGATATCTCTGACCATAAATGCATTCTATTCTCCGATATTCGGAAGATGACGTTTAAGGAAACAAAACTGCAGTGCTCCCGTTAGCTTAGCAGAGGTTTGACTCTCATTAGAGATGTCTCCTAGCAACCCAACTGATAAACAATGCTGCAGCGCTAGCATTTGTGCTTCAGGTGTACAATTATCAAAAGAGATTATAATTTACCATGTTTTATACACCTGTTTCTGCAGGCGTTTGTTAAACAAGCTTTAATATCATGTAATGTGTAAAAAAGCTCATTTATCGATATTACTTAATAAAGTGAATGTTTATCACTTACTTTGTATATCTCCCTGAGTGTCGACATGTTTGTGTGACATCATGCCCCTGCATCTCGGCGAAATCGGAGTTGAGAATTTCTGCACGAGCCTACAGGTTGTAATTCTGACATTAAGATGCATTCCATTGCACTTTTCCTCATAGGAAGTTGTAAAATCCGACTTTCCGAGTTGAATGGAACGCAGCACTACTTTTCAAAACTTGATCTGACACTGAATGCTCAAGCAAGCCTAATTTACACTTAGAAAATTCCTGATGTTGCTATAACAATGCAAAAAGCACTTACCAATTTACTTGAAGTGAAAATCAGCCCTCCTTTCCTGTTTAATAAATTAAGCAATCACACTGCATGCACATCTCCTGTCTCAGTGGTGATGTGGCAGTGACCGCCGACTCGTCAGCAAGATCTCGCGCTCTTCGCTTTTAAATTACGTACATCACTTAAAACGTGATTGTGTCACTCAAGGCCAGCTAGAAGGCCTTGACCGGGACACATCCTGAAGATCACACCCACCAAGAACAAATAAATCAGTCTGATTGGCTAATGAATCTGACAATCTGATTTTAGTTGCCCATTCATGTGCACTGTTGAGGGATTCTGTGGAAATTCTGAAGGCCTGAGGGGGTGGAGCTCAGACTCACGTGCTGCTTCGGGCATGCGATTTGTGAAACAGTTGTCACACTTTGCTTGTAAGTATCAAGGAATAAATTCTGACTGGATAAATGTTTTGTTTTTCTCTATTTGTTTGTAGATTAATTAAGAGTGGAAAGTGATTAAAAATATATAGGCAAAAAGGTGATTGAGAATGAAAGGATGAAAAATATTTATTTATTTGGCATGTTAGGCCAGCAGAGAAGGCTTTGCTGGCCCTGAGAAATCGCCGCTGGTTACTAATAATCGTTGTAGATATCAGCTCTGAAAAAAACCATATCGGTCAACCCCTAGTTTGCATGTAATTCAAATGTGAGCACTTGTGAATGTGTGGAGACATTGTGCTGATGCCTTTTAAGGCTCCTCCAAGTCTCGTACAAGGAAAACACTGTCATGAGCATCACACGCTCTGTTTGTAGCAGATGACAGTAAACAGAGTGCAAATTCACGTTGTAGCGCTAGGCACATACAGACAACATACATATTTAATTCAATAGCAGCCTTTTGCGATTTTAATAATCACTTTGAGTCATGTAGCGACCAGCTTTTTCAGAGTGGGAATCTGCCATCGTTACGTCAGAGCTTCTTGGTCAAAGCAACACATAAAACACATAAAAATGAAAGTTAAATTTATAGGAAAAACAGTAATATGATAAATTCCAATTCCAAATACCACTAAAAATAAATCAGTAGTAATTGAATTATACTTAAGCAGGATCTAACATCTGTGATGCTCTGTTATGCAGAACTTTATTTGACAAAAAAGAACTCCAGTGTTGAATTTTGGATTGTGCTAAGAAGTTCTGTATAAACACTTCATGTGATTAAAAAATAATATAATATTATGTTGAAAATGAATTGTTATATTTTAATTTGATTAAAGTTTTAATGAATTCATTTATTTAAACACCATTTTGATGATAAAATTGAAATAAACTGTTGATATGGAGAAAAACTGAAAAACGTGTATCGTACTCTGTATCGGCGAGTTCCAGAAATGAAGTATCGGTACTCATGCTCATTCTCAAATAAATGGTATTGGAACATCCCTAATTAAATCGGTAGTTTTGCACATCCCTACATTTTACCTGCAAATTCTGTATTACAGAGTGAAACAATTGTTATTTCAGACACAGCTGTTTTTCAATAGATATTTCTTTCTGAAAAAAAAAAAGTTAACAGCTAAATATATCAAAACATCAAATCACAATACTTACAGAATCGCAGTACTTTAAAAAACGCAATACATATCGAAACGGCAAGTAAAAGTCATTGTAATATTGAATCGGGAAGTCTGTGGCAATTCCCAGCCTGATTACATACATGTTGTCTCCAAATGATTAAAAATGTATCTGATCTGACCGTTCAGACTGAGGCACAATTCTTTTTTTCAAACCATGTATGTAACTTCAGATTTAATTTCTTTCTTTTTTTTTTTCTTCTTCAAAAAACTAAACCGATTTTATATGACAAAAAATGTACTTCTGCTACCTCTCTGAATAAAGCCAAAGTTGCCTATAGAAAGGCTTCATGGCCTTTCATACAATTGAATATTAAATTCAGAAATTTCAGGTCATGGTATTCCTTTTAATGAGCTCGCATGTTTGATTGCAGATGAGACGCTTCTTTATAATATTGCTATCTTAACCTTTGAGGCAAAACATCTGCTGGTCTAGTGTATGGAGAAGGTATATTAACTTGCCTAGTCTTGCTCAGCTGTGTCTAAGCTCTCACTTGCAACCTACATTTTGAAAGCACATTCGTGCTTGACTGTCAAAATGATAATAATTTTCAAAGAACCTTCTTTGTGGTTTCTGTTACCTTCTTCAAAGATGTTGGTGATTTATTCTGAAAGATGGAAACATCAGTGCTATCAAACCAAAAATGGTTTCTCTTTTTGACTTTTTTTTTTATTGAAGATTTTAAATGTTATTTTGGTTTCATTGCAGGCCAAACCAATCTATGGCGGATGGCTGTGTTTGGCTCCAGAGGGAACAGACTTCGACAATCCAATGCAGAGATCCAGGGTAAGAGGATGTGTTATTATGGAGTGATTTGTGGGAGGGTTAGCTCCTGTTTGGGTTAGTATCTTGGCATGCACTGCACACAAATAAAACTTGTTTGCTGTGTACCACAGACAGAAAATGAATGTAGTATCCACACGCCTGATCGTAATGTGTTAAAATGACAGTTAATAGTGTTGTTGATGATGATAGTAATTAAGGATATAAAAAGGAAGCACCTTTACTTTTGTGGCTTATACACTCAAAAGTTTGTATATTTATGAATATGAAATTACAAAAATGGTTGCTCATTTCTACTCAGAAATGCACTATAGTGCCTGTGATATTTTGGCATAAACTGGTTTCTGTGGCAAGGTTTTGTAAGGGTATACAAAAATTGTGTTTTAATAAAGTATTAATTGGCAATATCAAGGGCTTAATTGACTTATATGTTTTGTCATAATTTCGTAGCCCTTATCTGTTCCTTTGTATAATTTGCTCTGAAAACTTGTTAAATGATGTTAATGGTCTTTAATTTCTACACAGAAATGGCAACGGCGATTCTTTGTCCTTTATGAACATGGCTGCTTGCGCTTTGCGTTGGATGAATCGGTAAGCTGTCATTTCTTTATACCTTTTGATTACACAATTGTACATCAGCCTTCGGTGTAGAAAGTTCTCAGTGATCTCTCGTTTATGAATTTTTACATACATTTTCTTCAACACTGGCCCAACTAAACTAAAAAGTGCAACCAACCTAAATGGAATTCACTTCATTCAACAGACAAGATAACTATCTCTGAAGAAAAATTATGCATGAACAAGTTTGTAGCTCCACCAATGGCTCAGAGATAAGAATGATGGTGGGAGTATGAGTCCATGCAGATGAGATGTGAACCAGCAGAATGTGGTCCTTTGGCTAATAAGAGCCTGGCTCAGCCTGTTTGTTTCACAGGAATGTGACATGGGTGACCAAATTAGCTGCCTGATCTGCCCTGAGATTACAGCATTTGTATGTAAACTGTGAGGCCCACACACAGGCTCTGTGCCTGGAAGTCCGAGAGCTATGGGGGTCCCAGAGCGGTGTCCCTATAGACCCTAGACTCCCACTGCTTATGCAGCATTGGCTGTATCACTTACTACAGGATTGCCCTCTTACACCAGGGCAATTTATCATTCTGATGTGTAACGCTAAGCAAAAGGAGATTTGCCTGTCTTGAATCACGTTATTGTGTAAGATGGCTGTGGGAGGACGTTGTTTTTATTTCCAATGAGTGGTGAGGACAGTCAACACTAGTTCAGGATACTACAGCGTTTCCTGCCATTGTTTTGATATGAAAATGTTGTCAGCCCTGTTGTCTTTATAGCCTTTTCATCTGTGCAGGAAGGGTTCAGGAAATGCTGTTAAATTAGGTCAAGAAATTTAGCTCTTAAAGGTGCACTTTAAGCACAAATTTTAAACAAAGCATACTAGTTATAGCAAATATAGCAAATAGTAATGATAGAATAGTATTTTAAGAAATAGGTGTAAATGATGTATACTCACATGAGATGAAGACTTTAGTCATAAAAATCTTCTTTATTCTACATAAAGCACGGTGCACATTCATGAGAACCGCCATGTTGGGATCACATGACAAAGCAGAATATTACTCACTGCATTTCGATAATCCACTGTAACTGGATGCTTTCACTCATGGAATCAGTTAACCATGTCTGACTGTGAATTGTGCATTTTTACAATGACATTTCAAAAATGTTTACATCGGTAACCGATGAACAACTTCTTTTAGGTGATATGCATCTACATGGAAGTGAACAGAAACAGAAATTTTATGCAGTGCACTTTTGAAAGCTGAACTGTGTAATTTCTGCTCCACTACCATAACCAAACTTAATTGCCAAATTAAACAGTTTGCAAACAGCTTTCCCTGAATACTTCGCCCATCGGCTACTGGCCGAACAAGCTGATAATCTCGTCCAAAACCCACGCCATGGGTTGAATGAGTCATTGTTTCTTTGTCGGGAAGTCAGGCCACTCAAACTAACTTTACATGTGTGCATGTTATACAATTGCAATTACTGTATTTTCCAGAATATAATTATTATTTTTTTTTTTTTGTCATCATCTGAAAGGTCCTGCAACTTATAGTCCGAAGCGATTTATATACATGATTTATTAGTAACTGATGTCAGCTGGTCAAACACACTGCACAATAAAACACAAGCTTGATGAGAACATCAGTCATAGAGACAGTAGTATAGCATTTTAAAGTAGCATATTCATAGTATTTTGCCGTTACAAATTATTTTATGCAGCCAGTTGAAATTCTGTCCCATCATGACATTATTGTTCTAACAAAGACCGCTGTCAAACGCAACTGCTCACATGCCCACAAAATGACGTTTCTTCACACTCATAGTAAAAACAGTCAGTGAACAGTATAATTAATGCATAGCAAACAGGGTATCAAATATCAGAAATGTTCACAGATAGACAGGCGCTAAATTTAATAAATGAATAGAATACAACAGGCATATTGTTTAACTCAGACTAAAAGCTGTTTATTTGTGCACAACATAGTTACAACAGATGTGGCTTATTTGTCGCATATATTTCATGAAACACAAACATTATATGAAAAAAAAAACTGTTATAGATGATTACTTAAAGCAGATTCCCTAGATTAAAAAACACTCAAACACAGTGATACGATGTGTAAATCCTGAGGGAATCTCTACAGAGCGCATCTGAGGTGCTGCTGAATGACTGAATGGAGGTCGGGCGGCTGCTCCCGGGTCCTAGTGTCTGCTGGATGCAACCTCTGTCAGTGTGACCTATATACAGATGCGACTTAGCTGTGTTTTTTTTCTCTCAACAATGTGATTTTGACCAGGTGCGACTTATATTCAGGTGTGACTTTATTTCCAGAAAATACGGTAAGTAATATTCAATGCAATTATTATGAAGTTGCATTTCATGTTTTGAATATAGGTTATTATTTTGATCAGCTGAGCATGTGGGACCTTTAAAATTCAACAAATTGAGAAGTTTGACTTGCTTCATAGCACTTTAAAGTAGAAAGTTCTCAGTAGAATTCGAATGGATCACAATTTTTGTGGTCAGCGGCGCAATATCGAGGGAAGCCTGGTTGATGCACACCTGCATGTTCCGGAGATCAGATAGCGGCAGGTCGCATGACACCCAGAAGACAGGCTTCAATCACCTTGCGCAAATGTGCGTTTCACATGAAAAGTGTTTTAAGAATTTATGAAGTACAGAACAGGAGATGAATATAATTGAATTGAAATTTAGCTCTGGGTGGCCGCCAAAACATTTTCAGTGCATTAAAAACCCTGACATTGCTGTACCTTCTTGTCTATGATGGAGGGAAGTTTTACTCTCTCTGATTGAAACTACAAGTGCATAAATATCATTATATTATATATAATGTGTATTGAATGTCATCAATGTATGGCTGAAAAATATAGATATCACACAGCCCTTTTTGATAATTGAAGTGTTGCATCTTTAGTAAAGGGGGGCAAGTGGTTACATTACAGCTGTGCATTAAACTGATGATGAAGCATATGACAAGCTAAATGTCTGAGAGGCTAAATGATTTTCTCTTCACGTCCTGGAGTCTGCATTTTACATCTGTACAGTGAGATCTTCACCTGGTTTTCCTGGTGAAAGTTCTTTGATGGCTAGAATTCTGTAATTTGAGGGAATAGCTATTTGTATTGGGAACATAAGATGGTCTTATGAAACACTCTACAGAATTGCTCTTTTTACTCCAGATAAATGGCAGAAGCTGATTTAACCATGTCCGAGTATGGTTGTAGAAATTTTAAAACAGATTAACTCCCTAATCCTTTTGTTTTCATAACTTGTCAGTTACATTGAGAGAGCCTGCTGGTAAGTATCCATTCATGTAATTTCACTGGTGAATCTTATAAACATGACGTGCATTCAGCTACAGTCTCACTTCTTGAAGAAAAGTATTTTAATTGTCAGACTGAGATGTTCTGAACATGGAGTTCTAGGCTCAGGATTGCATTCCACCCAATATGCCCTTATTTGGAGAAACTATGGAGGACTGTCGGTGACGGTGCTCTACTCTGAGAACGTTAGACCCCTAAAACCACATTGAAATGTAAAATATGCGTTTACGTTTTGTTGAGGGCCCTGCCGCGATACCTATTTCTATAACAGGACCCTGGGTTTAGAAACCCCAAAGAAAATCATCATGACAACTAAAACAGAGTGGGTTGACTTTTGGATGTTTATTAATGCAATGTAATGTGACGTGAAACATGCATTATGGAGTTCATATCTATTGAGAACAGTTAGCGTTTTTTTTTAGCAGCTTTAGAGCGGAGGGGCTGCTGATTGCCAGGTGTTGTATGGTGCTGTTTTATACCCTGAGTTGAAGGGTTTACATAGACGCTAACACGCTTTATTTTGCACTCCATCTGGGTGTGTTTTTACAGAGGGCACTGCACGTCTGGGTACATATAAGCAGTAAAATAAGTATATCTACCCAAAAATAGAAATAGCTGTCTCATTGGACTGCTTACTTTTGCAGTAAAATATGTTGTGACCACAAACATTGCTGTCACTCTTAAAAGCTTGTCCATCTGGCTGTTTATGTATTTCGCTCTACCCTCATAAGCACACTGGAAACTGTTAACCTTTTACATTATGTGCTGTTATGTTGGTAAGTGCCATTTAGGAGGACTCTTATGAGATATATGTCCATGCTATTACAATCATACACCTCCAGTTTTAAGAGAAAAGTTTCCTTAAAATGAAACATCTTTCATTATTTACCCACCTTTATACCACGGGTCTTTTGAATGCTTGATTCTGATTGGTTGACGGATGCTCTAAGGCGTGCCATTAATTTCCAGTAAACGCACGGCTATAAAGTAGTTCCAGGTCTTGACCGCATAACGGTTCCATATCACTTCGCCAAATTATTTCAGTTATTTCAAAGAGCCCTACAGGCTACCACAGCAAAATAACCATATAAACAAAGACATAAGTTAAAGTAAATTGGTTAAGAACGTCAAACAATATCTATAATATCCTACATTTATTTCAATTTGGGGTGAAAAGCTCCCTCGTCTCCCCCGCACTTTCATGCGCACATGCACACACACACACACATTGAGACTCGTTTCACGACCAACAAATAGAGCCGCACCCCCCACGACTTGATCAATACAACAGTTTCTATTATCCGAAATAACTTATAATATGTGAAACTTTTTATGTTTCAATGCATTTCACCCTAATCAGCCTCACATAGCTATAATGGAAAGCACCGCGCTACCCCCTCCCTCTCTTTCGCTCGCTCGCGCATGCACACACACACTACCTTGTTACTCCAATGCCGAAAAGCAGCGCATCCTCCGTTGCTAGTTCTAACGTGACGTTTTCGAACTAGCAACGAAGGCTTGAGCTGTTTCAAAGCTAGATACACTTGATCAGTAAAACTTCAATATTATCTGAAATATTTGTGGGAAACACCCACGTGCTCCCCCTCTCTTAAGCTCTGGCATACACACGTGGACACACATACAGTACATATACGCATATGCAGTGGTCACTCTGCTGCGTTTCGTGACCGCATTACCACCTCGAGTATGCATTATTTTTAAATAATTAAATGGTCCGTCGCTAGTTGTTCTTTACCTATGCTATTACAAATCTGTATGATCAACGGGGCAGGTACGTGCAGAGAACGTAGCCTGCTGGTTAGTTAACGTTTTCATGCATGTTAGACCGAGTTGCGGGATCCTGCTAGGCATGGTGTTTCCCTTTTACACAGTGCTCTAGCAATGACTCTAGTTCATTATCCCAGCTTGTTAATTAAATCATGTTGAGTGGCATGTCATTGAATTAAACATTGCACTTCTGTATCACATTGGAATGTCATAATTATCATTTACCACAATAATATTGCTTTTTTGCTTTATGTGTAGTATAAGGTCAAAAGGGCTTCAGTTGTTTTAAACAGCTTTGAGTGGTTTCCACAGATGAAGGGCAGGTTCAGTGAGAGCCAGTCAAGAGATACATCTGCTGGCGACACACAAACTCCATGTAATCCAGGTCAAGTGGAGTTCTCAAAAGTCAGGGGTAGCTCAGTGAGTAAAGACGCTGACTACCACACCTGGAGTCACAAGTTCGAATCAAGGGTGTGCTGAGTGACTCCAGCCAGGTCTCCTTAGCAACCAAATTGGCCCGGTTGCTAGGGAGGGTAGAGTCACATGGGGTAACCTCCTTGCATTCTCTAGAATGTGGTTCGCTCTCAGTGGGGCACATGATGAGTTGTGCGTGGATGTCACAGAGAATAGCGCGAAGCCTCCACACGCGCTATGTTTCTGCAGTAACGCGTTCAACAAGCCATGTGATAAGATGAGATACCTCTTCTGCCATCCGGATTGTGGTGAGTCACTACGCCATCACAAGGACTTAGAGCACATTGGGAATTAGGCATTCCAAATTGGGGAGAAAAGGGGAGGAGAAAAAAAAAAAGCTCTCTCAGAGAGAAGTTGCTCCAAAAGATGGCGCTTCAGAATTTGTTGCAGAATAAAAAACAAAATATAATCAAAACAAGCAAAAAACATTACAAAGTAATAAGTGACCATCTAGTGATCTTAACCCTTAAATGTTTTTGGTTTCCTATTGGGGCAACAGATATTTGAGAGGCCGGGGGAGGGACTGTAAGTGGGTGAAATATCTTACAAAAATATTCAAAAGAGTTCTGAAATTACTCAGGTCAAGTGACTTGGAATAAAAGCTCTAGCATTATTTCAATTTCTATATCTAGCATCATGGCATACTGTGAGAAGTTCACAGACCTTGAAAACCCTCATGGGAGAAACTGTAAGATTAAAAATAAAAACAATATTTAAAATAAATATTGGAAAATGTGTTAAAAAAAAACATTATTTTTCTATGGTGGTTTATGTTCCCTCACATTTAGAGCTAAATCATCTATCTACATTTTGTATGACAGCAATGATCTAAAAAGAGTAATCTCTGAAAAGTATCCTGTGAAGAAGGCTAATTTGCCCCTGGTGCAGTAAACTATAGCTATTAATTACAATTAAGGCACAATTTAGACCTAAAAGCATAGCTGTGGGTGACGTGTAGGTAGGAACCCTTGTACAAGGGATGGAAAGCATAATAAAACACAGTCAACCACTCATATTGGCAAGACAGCAATATCTAGGCTGGTAACAAAAAATGCTTTCTCTAAAGTGTTTATATTCCATGCTTATTTATATGTACAAGTAATTAAATTTTTATCTAAAGTGGCATACATTATGCAAATTAAAGATAGTCCCCTAATAGCAACTTTGAAATCAGTGGTTTAAAGTCACCAATGTAGACTTAGACATGTTGCATCCTCCTGTTACTAAGGCTATGATTTGTTTTCCTGGGCTCACAACCTTTCAATTAATAATGACAAAAGTCAGATTGTATATTTTTTATATATATATATATATATATATATATATATATATATATATATATATATATATATATACACACATACACACACACACACACACACACACACACACACACACACACACAGGTGGCCAAAAGTTTGGAATAATGTACAGATTTTGCTCTTATGGAAAGTAATTGGTACTTTTATTCACCAAAATGGCATTCAACTGATCATAGTGTATAGTCAGGGCATTAATAACATGAAAAATTACTATTACAAACTTAAACTACTTCAAAGAGTTCTCTTCAAAAAATCCTCCACGTGCAGCAATGACAGCTTTGCAGATCCTTGGCATTCTAGCTGTCAGTTTGTCCAGATGCTCAGGTGACATTTCACCTCACGCTTCCTGTAGCGCTTGCCATAGATGTGGCTGTCTTGTCGGGCACTTCTCACGCACCTTACAGTCTAGCTGATCCCACAAAAGCTCAATGGGGTTAAGATCCATAACACTCTTTTCCAATTATCTGTTGTCCAGTGTCTGTGTTTCTTTGCCCACTCTAACCTTTTCTTTTTATTTTTCTGTTTCAAATGTGGCTTTTTCTTTGCAAT
The DNA here is from genome assembly GCF_019703515.2 of Myxocyprinus asiaticus. Lineage (NCBI taxonomy): Eukaryota > Metazoa > Chordata > Actinopteri > Cypriniformes > Catostomidae > Myxocyprinus > Myxocyprinus asiaticus. Next base: position 26,932,328 of record NC_059379.1, read on the forward strand.
TCTTCTCATAAGGCCTGCACCCCTGAGTCTTCTCTTTACTGTTGTACATGAAACTGGTGTTGAGCGGGTAGAATTCAATGAAGCTGTCAGCTGAGGACCTGTGAGGTGTCTATTTCTCAAACTAGAGACTCTGATGTACTTATCCTCTTGTTTAGTTGTACATCTGGCCTTCCATGTCTCTTTCTGTCCTAGTTAGAGCCAGTTGTCCTTTGTCTTTGAAGACTGTAGTGTACACCTTTGTATGAAATCTTCAGTTTTTTGGCAATTTCAAGCATTGTATAGCCTTCATTCCTCAAAACAATGATTGACTGACGAGTTTCTAGAGAAAGCTGTTTCTTTTTTTACCATTTTTGACCTAATATTAACCTTAAGACATGCCAGTCTATTGCATACTGTGGCAACTCAAAAACAAACACAAAGACAATGTTAAGCTTCATTTAATGAACCAAATAGCTTTCAGCTGTGTTTGATATAATGTCAAGTGATTTTCTAGTAACAAATTAGCAATTTAGCATGATTACTCAAGGATAAGGTGTTGGAATGATGGCTGCTGGAAATGGGGCCTGTCTAGATTTGATCAAAAATGACTTTGTTCAAATAGTGATGGTGCTGTTTTTTACATCAGTAATGTCCTGACTACACTTTGTGATCAGTTGAATGCCACTTTAGTGAATTAAAGTACCAATTTCCTTCCGAAACAGCTAAATCTGTACATTATTCCAAACTTTATATATATTTATATATATATATATATATATATATACACACACATACACAGTACTGTGCAAAAGTTTTAGGCACGTAAGATATTTCACAAAAGCATTTGTCTTAAGATGGTTATTTATATCTTCAGCTTTAGTGTGTCAATAGGAAATATAAATGTTAGACTCCCAAGCATTACTTTTGCAAATAGAAAAGATTAGAATAGAAGAACAGGGAGCCCTGCAACAGATGTCATGGACCCACAAAGCCCCCCACTGATTGTCGTGTCTGTCTGAGATTACATATAGAGACAGAAGCAATTGAGACAGACTGAATAGACAGAAGAACTGTGGCAAATTCTCCAAGGTACATCCTATCTGCCAACAACCAAGAAAAATGTGTCCAGGTGTACCTAGGAGAACTGTTTTAAAAGCAAAGGTGGTCACACTGAATATTGATTTAGCCATTAAGTGATAAAGGAAAACTATTTGTCATTATTTTTGAAGACATCCTCACTATGCAACGTTTTTCACAAGTGCCTAAAACTTTTGCACAGTACTGTGTGTGTGTGTGTGTGTGTGTGTGTGTGTACATGTATATATATGTATATATATATATATACACACACACACACACACACACACAGTTGTGCTCAAAAGTTTGCATACCCTTGGAGAATTGGTAATATATGTACCATTTTTAAAGAAAACATGAGTGAGCAGGTAAAACACATTTCTTTTATTTCTTATGGGATTCATATTCAACTGTAGGTTATAACAGAATGGCACAATCATAAAACAAAACATGGCAACAAAGAAGAAAAAGAAATGACCCCTGTTCAGAAAATCTGCATACCCTTAGTTCTTAATACTGTGTATTGCCCCCTTTAGCATCAATGACAGCGTGCAGTCTTTTGTAAAGTTGTCTATGAGGCCCCAAATTCTTGTAGGTGGTATAGCTGCCCATTCGTCTTGGCAAAATGCCTCCAGGTCATGCAAAGTCTTTGGTCGTCTTGCATGAACCGCACGTTTGAGATCTCCCCAGAGTGGCTTGATGATATTAAGGTCAGGAGACTGTGATGTCCACTCCAGAACCTTCACCTTTTTCTGCTGTAACCACTGGAGGGTCAACTTGGCCTTGTGCTTAGGGTCATTGTCGTGCTGGAAAGTCCAAGAGCGTCCCATGCGCAGCTTTTGTGCAAAAGAATGCAAATTGTCTGCCAGTATTTTCTGATAACATGCTGCATTCATCTTGCCATCAATTTTCACAAGATTCCCTGTGCCTTTAGAGCTCACACACCCCCAAAACATCAGTGAGCCACCACCATGCTTCACATTGGGGATGGTATTCTTTTCACTATAGGCCTTGTTGACCCCTCTCCAAACATAGCGCTTATGGTTGTGACCATAATGCTCTATTTTGGTCTCTTCATTCCAAATGACAGTGTGCCAGAAGCTGTGAGGCGTGTCAAGGTGTTGTCGGCTATATTGTAACCGGGCTTTTTTGTGGCATTGGCGCAGTAAAGGCTTCTTTCTGGCAACTCAACTATGCAGCTCATTTTTGTTCAAGTATCGTTGTATTGTGCTCCTTGAAACAACCACATCATCTTTTTCCAGAGCAGCCTGTATTTCTCCTGAGGTTACCTGTGGGTTTTTCTTTGTATCCTGAACAATTCTTCTGGCAGTTCTCTACCTGACCTTGGCTTGGTATCAAGAGATCCCCGAATTTTCCACTTCTTAATAAGTGATTGAACAGTACTGACTGGCATTTTCAAGGCTTTGGATATCTTTTTATATCCTTTTCCATCTTTATAAAGTTCCATTACCTTGTTACACAGGTCTTTTGACAGTTGTTTTCAGCTCCCCATGGCTCAGTATCTAGCCTGCTCAGTGAATCCACGTGAGAGCTGACAAACTCATTGACTATTTATACACAGACACTAACTGCAATTTAAAAAGCCACAGGTGTGGGAAATTAACATTTAATTGCCATTTAAACCTGTGTGTGTCACCTTGTGTGTCTGTAACAAGGCCAAACATTCAAGGGTATGTAAACTTTTGATTAGGGCCATTTGGGTGATTTCTGTTATCATTATGATTTAAAAAGGAGCCAAACAACTATGTGATAATAAATGGCTTCATATGATCACTATCCTTAAATAAAAGACAGTTTTTTTGCATGATCAGTCATATTTTCAAAATCAGTGCCACAATTTCTGCCAGGGTATGCAAACTTTTGAGCACAATTGTATGTGTGTGTGTGTGTGTATATATATATATGTATGTAGTATATATATATATATATATATATATATATATATATATATATATATATATACACAGTGGTGTGAAAAAGTGTTTGCCCCCTTCCTGATTTCTGATTTTTTTTGCATGTTTGTCACACTTAAATGTTTCAGATCATCAAACCAGTTTAAATATTAGTCAAAGGTAACACAAGTAAACACAAAATGCAGTTTTTAAATGAAGGTTGCTATTATTAAGGGAAAACAAAATCCAAACCTACATGGCCCTGTGTGAAAAAGTGTTTGCCCCACCTGTTAAAACATAACTTAACTGTGGTTTATCACACCTGAGTTCAATTTCTCTAGCCACACCCAGGCCTGATTACTGCCACACCTGTTCTCAATCAAGAAATCACTTAAATAGGACCTGCCTGACAAAGTGAAGTAGACCAAAAGATCTTCAAAAGCTAGACATCATGCCGAGATCCAAAGAAATTCAGGAACAAATGAGAAAGAAAGTAATTGAGATCTATCAGTCTGGAAAAGGTTATAAAGCCATTTCTAAAGCTTTGGGACTCCAGAGAACCACAGTGAGAGCCATTATCCACAAATGGCGAAAACATGGAACAGTGGTGAACCTTCCCAGGAGTGGCCGGCCGACCAAAATTACCCCAAGAGCGCAGCGACGACTCATCCAAAAGGTCACAAAAGACCCCACAACAACATCCAAAGAACTGCAGGCCTCACTTGCCTCAGTTAAGGTCAGTGTTCATGACTCCACCATAAGAAAGAGACTGGGCAAAAATGGCCTGCATGGCAGAGTTCCAAGACGAAAACCATTGCTGAGCAAAAAGAACATTAAGGCTAATCTCATTTTTGCCAGAAAACATCTTGATGATCCCCAAGACTTTTGGGAAAATACTCTGTGGACTGACGAGACAAAAGTTGAACTTTTTGGAAGGTGTGTGTCCCATTACATCTGGCGTAAAAGTAACACCGCATTTCAGAAAAAGAACATCATACCAACAGTAAAATATGGTGGTGGTAGTGTGATGGTCTGGGGCTGTTTTGCTGCTTCAGGACCTGGAAGACTTGCTGTGATAAATGGAACCATGAATTCTGCTGTCTACCAAAAAATCCTGAAGGAGAATGTCCGGCCATCTGTTCGTGACCTCAAGCTGAAGCAGACTTGGGTTCTGCAGCAGGACAATGATCCAAAACACACCAGCAAGTCCACCTCTGAATGGCTGAAGAAAAACAAAATGAAGACTTTGGAGTGGCCTAGTCAAAGTCCTGACCTGAATCCTATTGAGATGCTGTGGCATGACCTTAAAAAGGCAGTTCATGCTCGAAAACCCTCCAATGTGGCTGAATTACAACAATTCTGCAAAGATGATTGGGCCAAAATTCCTCCACAGCGCTGTAAAAGACTCATTGCAAGTTATCGCAAACGCTTGATTGCAGTTGTTGCTGCTAAGGGTGGCCCAACCAGTTATTAGGTTTAGGGGGCAAACACTTTTTCACACAGGGCCATGTAGGTTTGGATTTTGTTTTCCCTTAATAATAACAACCTTCATTTAAAAACTGCATTTTGTGTTTACTTGTGTTATCTTTGACATTTAAGTATGATAAACTTGCTTGATGATCATGCAAACACTTTTTCACACCACTGTGTGTACATATATATGCATATATATATATATATAGATATATCATGGATAGGGATGCATATATACATATATATATACACACACACATGTGTATGTATGTATATATATATATATATATATATATATATATATATATAAAATAAAAATAAATATTTTATATATATTTGAATATATATATAATATATAAAATATATTTTTTTATTTTTATTTATTTTTTTTGAATAGCAGTTCTGAAGTAACATCACAAGAATGCAACAACTAGCTCGTAAACTTCATGTTTTTAAAGTGTCTAGCAAAGATACACAGTACTTACATACCTTATATAACATTAAATCAGCCCTGTTATTATATGAAAGATTAGAAACAAATAATGTAAATATAACTGCAAGCAGCGATGACTGGCCCAAGCTCCATGGGTCCATTTCCACCCGGTGGCTTTCAAGAAAACAATGCATGATGGACACGCATTTGGTCGAGTAAACAAGTAAGACACCATGTACAAGTAAGACACCAAGACACCTTCTGCTTAGATATAATGGTTAACAACTTTGATAAGTGTGGCAAATGTAATAAATGTATAATTATGGCAAGTGTTCGAATACCCTTGAACAGTCCAAAAAAGAATATTGTTATTTGACTTGTGGCTATGATAATATAATTTAAGATATCAAGAAGTGTTTTGGATAAATATAACAGGACTATTTCAAAGTCTGTTGTAAGTGCCACACTTCTTGCTGCCAGTTGGTGGCGATATGACCGTGACCCACAGTAGTCACATCCAGCCCCCATTACCAAACATTCAGCTCAATTTTGATCTACATCACACAATGCAAGTAGAAGATATGAGACGCTTCCTGTTTCACAATTTTTGCCATTTAATTTATTGCTTAGCCATGGTGACAAAATATAAAAAATCTGTTTGCAATTTAGCATCTACAATGTATTGGCATGATGTTGCACAAATTTGGTACCAGTCACATGAATCCCTTAGGAGGATTATTTAAAAGTTCAGAGCCTGTGATTTTCAGAAAATCCAAAATGGCAGACTTCCTGTTGGGTGAGCTAATGACTGTAGGTATGAAAGTTGTTCGGCTTGATGAGATCAATATATGTACCAAGTTTGGTGACTGTAGGTGAAAATGGGGGTGCTACAGAGCCCCCGTTACATGCCCATTTTAAAGGGGACGCTACAGAGCCTCGTGCCCTCCCCACATACCCATGTGTGAACTTTAGCCCAGTCCTAATGGCCGATGACTCTGTTTGTGCAAAACTTCATTAAATGTTAAGCATGCCAAGTGCCTCAAACACCCAAATATAAGAAGAAAGGAATAATAACAATTAATGCGTTGCCATGGCAACAGTATTTATGCTATCAAATATTCCTTGACAATTTTACATCAGCAGTGTTTTGACATTATTCTAAAGAATTTAAGCAATTCATGTAAACACAAGAGGGCTATTTCAAAGTCTGTTCAAAGTGCCATACTTCCTGCTGCCAGTTGGTGGCGCTATGACTGTGACCCATAATAGCTGTATCAATGTGATCAATGTGATCAGCCCCATTATCAAACATAGAGCAAACATAAGGCACTTCCTGTTTCACAATTTTTGCCATTTAATTTATTGCTTTGCCATGGTGACACCGTTCAAAATATAAAAAAAACGTTTGCCAAAATTTGGTGCCAGTCAATTGAATCCCCTCGGAGGAGTATTTAAAGTTCAGAGCCTGTGATTTTCAGAAAATCCGAAATGGCCGACTTCCTGTTGGCAGCACTAATGACTGTGTGTATGAAAGATGTTCGGCTTGATGAGAACTATATATGTACCAATTTTGGTGACTCAAGGTGAAAATGGGGATGCTACAGAGCCCCCCTTACATGCCCATTTTCAAGGGGGGCACCACAGAACTTTCAGTACTTGGGCCCTAATAATAATAATCCTTAGAAGAACAGTAGGGCCTCTGCACTTTCAGTGCTTGGGCCCTAATAATGACTCAAATGCAGAGGGACCCTTGATGAAGCCATGTCTCTCACGAAGAACAGGTGAGTTTGTTATGGTTCTTCATAATAAAAGGGAGCCAATCACAACTGACTTCTGTGAAAAGGGAATAACCAATGATTTTTGAGGTTACACACAAAACAGCAAGAGCCCGCCCCATGACTGACAAGATTAAAATAATGATCTTGCTCGAGCAGCAGAGGTTTCTTCACAAGCTTGTATTGCATGCGTGGGAGATTTCTTGCACACGAGAGTATAAAACAAGCACGTGGGTTCTTCCCGTTTCCTTGCGCTGCAATGAACTACCGCAAGCGAGTGTCAGTAATGCGTGCAAGGCTTTAAAACGCGCGAGTGAGTTCTTCCTTTTTCCTTGCTTGGCTTTAATCAATTGCGCGTGCAAGCATCAATAATGCGTACAGATTATTGCCATTGATTTGCCATCATAGCAGCCATCTGTCAGTCAGACGGTGTGAAGGGGCCAAATTAAATTGATGCTTGATACTTCCGGTACTGCAGAAAGTAACACTGGTATCTTTTTTTTTTTTTTATATATCTTTTTTTATTGAAGTATCAACTTGGTACCAGGTTACCGATACTTTTCAGAGAGCTGTAGATCTCAAATCCTATGTGGCATCATTATGACTTAAATTTTAGCTATTGTATGGCTTCAGAAGGCTTGGAATATAGCACACAAGTCGTATGGACTACTTTTATGATACTTTAAGGATGCTTTTATTGTTATTTTGGAGCTTGAACACAACCATCCTCATTAAAACTAATTTTTTGGTAAAGAACGGTCAGTATATTCTTCAAAAATTCACCTTTGTTGTGCCACAGAAGGTCAAAGGGGTTTATAACTTTTTTAGGAATTTAAATTTTTGAAAGAACAGTTCCTTAAACAAGGGCAATAAAAATATGTGAGTTTGTCCAGTAACCCTCCTTTTAACCATGTAGTCATCAGCAAGGCAATATATACTGTAGGCAACTCTTTATTAAATGATGTCTCCGTTTTCTTTCACATTTGACTGTAAAATAGTTATGTGGACAAGTTGGCATGATGTGAGCATGAAGTTTTCCTTTTACAATTCTAGTATTCTAAAAATAATTGAATGGTAATAAAGGCAGACAATGAAAAGATATGGCATTTGATATGTTTTGGAATCATAACCACGATAATGTGCATAAATGGTGGACTTGTTGCCAATTGCAAACTGTTTATTCACTGCTTGTATGCATATGTATAAAAGACATTACAAACGGATCCTTTAAATGTAGAAAACATTAGCTTATGGCTATTTAGTCTTCCTGTTTTTCCATTTTCAATGCATTGCCTCATATTTTCTACCTTTATATGAGGGGTCTAATAGAAACAACCCCCACCCACCCCCAAGTGAGTCCGGAGCCCAAAATGAACTGGTGTCGAACTTTAACACACACAGCTCAAATTATTTGTGCGCTTTTGGCTTCTGAAAGTTTGACAGGAATTTATGCTACAATTTTAGTGTAGTACTTAAATACTCTATTGGATAAAATAGTATAACATTTGTTATCTGATACATCTAGATTTCAATCTCAATTTATAGCATTACAAAGGAATAAAATGTTCCTATTTTCAGAGCATGGAGTGACGTGAAATTCATTGTTGTTGTGTCTTCTGTTTCTTACACTGCTGGTGTCTCATTACAGAGTTTTTTTTTCTCCCCAAGCTGCTCTCTGCAGTGAAAAAGAAACACTGCTGCAGTTTATAACTGTGAAACACTGTAATTGCCATATTTGGCATTCCCTGGTGTTTACTGGCAGCTTTTAATAAAGCTAGATCACTTAAAATGGCCATAAAAGGAATCAGGAAAAGACAGCACCTGTTTTACATCTAGAGACTGCAGAACGTCTGATAACAGCCAAGGCAGAAATTGCAAGATGGTATGGCATGAATCTCAGGTTCAGTGCTTTAATTCTGGTTTACTCCCTCGCTCTTGGAAGGAGATGAAATTGATGAGACTCTAGCAATGCTGTGTAATTTGAGGGTGTCTTTGTGCTGAGCTCTTGTGAGATGTTTTCTCTCACTTTCATTATTACCCAATAATTGAGCAAAAATATGGGGTTTATTTGTAATCAAATACTTATACTTCCAGAGAAGTTCTTATTCTTTCTTCATTCAGGAATGAAAAGAAGTTCTAAACTGCATTTAGTACATTTAAATATGAGGAAGCTCAGTAAAACCCAAGTAATGTAATTCAAATGTGTTATCAATGACTTTATGCCTCATTCTGTGAGTAGAATTCACATGAGGTCAGAAGTTGTTTTAACCACTTGATGATGATTTAGGGCAGTGGTTCTCAACTGGTTTTGCTTCGGGACCCAGATTTTACAATAGAAATTAAGTGGCGACCCACCATAGTAAAAACGTAACCTGTATTTAATGTATCCTGGGTCGCATTTCCTTTTATTTGCATTGTTTGTTCATGGTTTTTAAGTATAAGGCCATGCATCAAGTTGTTGTCAACAAAAGCTACAGGAAGTTTTCTCTCCCCAATTTTATCAATTTAATAGCATATTTATTTATATGAGCCCATTGTTATCCAGTTTGCTTCCTAATTTCAAACATAATGCAAACAGAACATACATATTACACAGGAGAAAAGGCTCCTCATTACCATGGTTAGGTCAGTGTAGCTAGTCTAATAGTAATAATAATAATAAATTATAGTATTTATGAAAAAATAAATACTAGCCAAAACACATTTTGAAACTTTAACTACAACTGCCACTGTTGAAATAAAAATGAGGTCTAATAGATTCTACGCATAGATTATTTCATATGAAACTAACATTTTATCGAAATATAAGTTACTTTTAATCAGGTAAAATCGTGAAACAATTATGTAAAGGTAATGAGGTGTAATTAATTTATTTATTTTTAGCGCATAGCACAGTGTTGTTCTTTTGCTCAGTGCTGTTTGGCAGGTCAGGGCTACGTACTGTTTGAAGTGTTTGATTTGTCTTTCTCCGTAACGCTTTAAACTAGAAAAGTCTCACTAGAATTTAAATGGGTATCATCAGTTTTGAGGTCTGCACAGTGTGCACAATATCGAGGGAAGCCAGGATGTTGAGCACGTGCGCCAGAGAGCAGAGCAGATCATGAGCGTGAGCTGGTTCCGTTACACTCGCGCGAAAGTTTTAATCGGACCGCGAAAAATATTGCAGTGCAGATGAGAAGCCTTTAGCTGAATACGAGATTTTCATTAAATTTGCCTCGGCAGTCCTGAATGGGCTCTCACTTGGAGAGTCGCCCCCTAAAAATCTCCAATGCGAGAACCGTGGCATTGTTCTTTCCCTGCTGTCCGTGGGTCGCGACCCACCAGTTGAGAAACACTGATTTAGAGTACTATATATGCAGAAGAAAATGTTTAATTTGTCTTGTTTACATTATGAATTCATGACTCTACTGCGCTAATATGCTAAACGTGACCATAACATGCGACGGTTAAACTCTGCTATTGTGATTTATGATGACACAGATACTACAGCAAATATTAGTGTATAAAAGTGTTAATGTGCAGAATAAAGACAAAAGAATGATGATAGAGGCATATCTTCAGACAGATGTGTGAATGGCTTTTGCTGCAGATGGCACATGAGTAAATGGGCACTTGAGTGTATGTGAGAAGATTTGATTCCTTTAGTAGATTAATTAAACAAAACTAAACAAAAAATCGTATGACATGGTCTTGGAAAATGTCTCTAAGCAAACGATTGTACAGATGTAGGAAAATTTGCACCAGCTCGCTAATAACTCCTCACACCGATGTGTTCCTGTTGACTGATTGTGACTGACTGAACAACATAAACAGAATGAGTTGTCGGCCTCAAGGTAGGTGGATCTCTGGGTCACACCTAACAATGACATGGACCAATGGCAGTAAGAAGGTGTTTAGCAGCCAGTCAGAAGATTTCCTAAAAGTTCGCTCAGCGAGCTGTTACGAATCACCGAAACGAACGCAAAAACACATTCTTTTTGGCCAGATTTTGTTCTAAATTACGTCGCACTCATTCGTTTTTCGATTTCATAGGAAGTATATCGAGGCTTTCAAATTCTGCCTTCTGCATACTACACCTTATGCTGTGTACTTCATTCTTTCTTGTAATATTTTGTACAAATCCATTGCCATGCCAGTTCAGATTTAGCTCTCTGCTTCATCCTTTCAAAATGTGAGGTGTAGTTCTTGTTTAAAATTCACCTTCTCAATTCACTGGCCCTTCACTGGAACCAAAAGGAATTCTCTTTTCTCAGATGGTGAGCCAAACCTTTTCTAGTCTGGGTTGTATTTTCTCAAAAGACGTGTAGTTCTTTTTTAATGTTGTCAGTGTCACCCTCTTTATTCACTGGCCCTGCACTGGAACCAAAAGGATTTCCTTTGTTTTCATTTTTTGTTGTTGTTTTTAAAACAATGAATTTATTGAACAAATGGAGAAGCCAACTCTTTCATGCAGCAGCCAAGAATAAAACACAACGTGATGGACAGGTTATCGCATTATATACACGTAAAAAATTACGTGTTAGATTTACTTAAAATATATATGTAGCATTTTTGCATCACACTTAAGTAAATTCCTTAAGTAAAAAACCTTTGTTAGATGTACACAAATGTATCAGTTTATTCTACTTTATTTACTAAAAAAGGTATGTCACCAGAATAAGATTTAACAACTAATAGCATGTTGTTTCAAATGGACTTCAATATTATTATTTGTACTTAATTGTCTCAAAAGAAAATAATGATTGAGGTCAGTCAATAAACTTGATTCCCCAAAGACGTGCACAAAAAGCTGCACTTCAGCTACGTACATTCACATGCACCAGGAAAAAATTACATGGATTGAAAGGGATCTAACTTAACCAAAGGGAACTAATCATCCTAATGGTGACTTTACACGAAACTACTTATTACAGTGAAACAACATCAATAATACTAAAAGACCTAAAATCTATGAATTCATAATAACTAATACCTTAAGTTCCTTTTGACCAAACAACTGTGTTTAAATTATTAAAGAGCAAGGGTATTATTATGGGTATTTCCCACAACCACAGTTCTGTACTTGGTCTTTTGAGTTAGTAGAACTTCATCTTAATTTTATACATTTTTAAGCCAAAGAAGTTCAAGGAACTCACATTATTCTTTCACTTTATGTAAAACACTAATTTCATATTATAATTTATATTTTGTGTTGTACACACTAATGCACTGCGCTCATGTACTGGTACTTGTACTTGTGAAAATGCTCCGATACCAACTGACGTACAAATGTCATTACGTAAACATTCAGCGCAAAAATGTAAATCACGTTATGTCCTAGTGAGATTGCTTAACCGCAAAAGCTGTAATTTAATAAGGTAAATATATTTTGCATGTAATTCAAATGTGAGTGCTTGTGAATGTGTGGAGACAGTGTTGTGTCGACGCCGGCTGCTCATACCTTAAAGCTCCTCCACGGCTCATACAAGGAAAACACCGTCATGAGCATTGCACGCTCTGTTTGTAGCAGATGAGAGTAAACAGAGTGCAAATTCACATTGTAGCATGAGGCACATACAAAATACATACTTATGTAATTCAATAGCAGCCTTTTGTGGTTTAATAATCACTTTGAGTCATGTAGAGACCAGCTTTTTCAGAGTGGGAAGTTGCCGTCAAACGGCAGAGTTCCTTGGTCAAAACAACACAAACACTTCAAAATAAAAGCTCTTGTCAAAATTAAAGGGAAATATATAGGGAAAAAGTATGACAGAAATATATCACTACTGTAAAATTATGTAATATTCACTGTAATACTACTCCTACTACCACTAATAATAAATCAGTAGTAATTGAATTAAGCAGGATCTAACATCTGTGATGCTCTGTTATGCAGAACTTTATTTGACAAAATATAGCTCCAATATTGTAATTCGGATTGTGCTGTAAGGTTGTGTATACAAGCACTTCATTTGATAAATAATAAAATATTATGTTGAAAATTAATTTCATTTGATTAAAGTTTTAATTCATTCATTTATTTAAACACCATTTTGATGATAAAATTGAAATAAACTGTTGATATGGAGTCCAGGAAAAAAAAACAAAAAAAAACAGGTATCTGACTCAGTATCGGCGAGTACCAAAAATGCTGTATCAGCACTCGTTCTCAAAATAATGGTATCGGACCATCCCTATAAGCTATTTATTTTTATATGTTATGGTTGTTGAGCCAACAATTTTTCTTTTTCTTTTTTTTTTTTTTTTTGCTGGACTGTCTTAAAGGAATTATTCTTCCAAAAATGATAATTCTTTCATAATTTACTCACACTATGCCGTCTCAAACTCATATGACTTTCTTTGGAACGCAATCGAAGATATTTTCCTAGATGTATAATGTGTGATATATGATTTATATCCATAAAATTCAGGTGGATGGGGTTCAAAACTTTCATACTCCAAAAAGACACAAAGGCAGCATAAAGATAATTCATATCACTTGAATAGTTTAACCCATGTCTTCTGAAGTGATTCGGTCGGTTTTGGGTGAGAAACGGACCAAAATGTGAACTCCATTTTCACTATAAATCTTGATATCTGCAGCATGGATTAACTTTTATGCTACCTTTTATGTCCTTTTTGAAGCTTGGAAGTAGGGATGCACCAATAAAAAATGTTTTGCCCCCGATCTGATTCCGATATCTGAACTTTTTACCAGTCCGATACCAAAGTTATTGTTTGTACAAACCCCTTCCCAATCCTGTAAAATTAGCCTAAAACACCTATCCAAGGCATACCCTAAGTAAATTTAAAGCTGTTCTTGAACCATTTGGAGTACATGCATGGTTTTGGTCTCTTTTGAAATGTGACACTCTGAAGTTTCACTGTAAGTACTACTGGCATTGAGTAATAGAAGTTTGAACACACTGAAATTGAAGATTTTTTTTCCGCCTGATTTTTTTGTTTTGCATACAGATGCTTGCAAATGACTGTAACTGGGAGCTATTAGCTGGAAAACACAATGGGACCACAGCATGAAGCCTTAACTTGTCCAAGTTCAAATTTGATAACACCACAGAAAATGAATATTTTACACATGTTTTTCTAAGGATATGTCCAGGCGTTTTCCAAAAATGCCTTTTGGAGACCCAAAGGACTCTTGGTAACCACGGACACATACCTAGGATAAAAAGGCTACTACTTTTGAACGCTTTAATGTACAGTCATAATTTTGGGCTCTAATGAAAGGTCACACTTAGAGCTACCGTATCCAGATTCACTGTTAGTATGGATGACACAGAGTAACTGAAGCATAAACACATTAGAGTGCTTTTTTTCTCTTCTTGAAACTAAACTATGCATATAAAAGAGTCAAAACAAGTGCTATGGTGGAAAATCAGTTCATATAAGAAGAAATACACACCAAACTATTTACATACTTTTTTACACAACATATTTAAATACAATTACACCTTTTACAGGTTTTTGGCAACATGCCAGTCATTGTAGCAGTCACGTTTGGGGACAGAGAACAAAGGCACATCTCAGGAGGAGCACTTCACTGGTGTCTTTGCATGGCACTGCCTGCACTTCAGCCGACCAGCGGTGCTATGTCCACTGATATGCACTGGCCTGTGCTGTGGCCGCTTGCTGAGTGGGGGAGAAGTATCCGGCTCCCAGTCGATATCTGATTCTACATCAGATAATTGCCTATAATGAAAAAATAAAGAAAAAACAGTCATTTACAAAGCTAGACAAAACTTTTCCATCTTTTCTGTATCCCAGTCTACAAAATGTGTATTCATAATTCAAACTAAAGCTTATTTATGGCGAAATATACAATAATATGTTATATAATATAATAAAATACTTACTTGTCGAGAGTAATGTCTCATCTCTCCAGAAACATTGCCTCTGCCTCGGAGTCAATATATGAATCATCACTATTTACTTCTGAAACTTCATCCCCAGACTCGTCGCTTTCACGCCGAGTACATTCTTCCAGCATATCTTTGAGCAAGTATTTTATTTTCCTCGTCCGTTATGCCATAATTCCCCTTCCAAAAGTGTAAACAGTCACAAAACTACACTTTTCACCTTTTGCGCACGGACGCACAAACACTTGGCAATGGTTAGCCAGCTTTACGCAAGGACTTCTTAGTTGTAGCTTTGAAACTTCCTACTAAAGCGGCATATCATTGTTTTCACAATTTCACTGGCTATACGATGTGCCAGTTATCCACACAATCAGTTGCAATTGGCTCAATCTTTACACGAAGGAAAAGGGTCAGGCACTTCCTTTCAACGTGGACTCTCGTTGGCCATTGAAGACTATGGACAGGACATGGAAGCTCCTATTGGGTCAAATGAGGTGTCAATCGAAAGGTCAGAGCGCAGCCGGCAGCTTGATGTCAAGATATCAGAAATTTTTACATGTGAACTGAAGTTATGATGGAGAATACGTGAAAGATTAGGCACATCTTCCGGGTAATTTGAAGTGATGCAACAAGAGTCCATGGGTATTTATTGATGATGTAATGTGTTTTGGACTAAATATTTTACTTGATTGGATCATTTGGACCTTTGCCAATGTAACAAGACTGTTTTTGTCGGGATGTTATCAATCAGTGGACTACTATGAGGCTTCATAGGTGAGTTGCCTCAATTTTGTAATTGTTTGTTTGTATGTTGGTGGTCTGACAAAGACGTTGATTGTGCCTGCTGTTGTGATTGGATCTTGAAATGGTTTAAATCAATAGAATCAAAAGAATCTTAGCTTTCCAAAGATATATGGCATGAGTACCAAAGTGCACACAGCAGTTGTGCACATAGCATAGTTTTGTACGTCAAATTTCTAACAGGTTAAAGAGTTTAGAATATCTATAACTTACTGTGTGTAGGGCCCTATGAAACAAGTTTAATTTTTTTTTCCCAGATTCTGTGTTTTCCATTTTATTTTCTCTGAAATCCGGGTTTTAAATTTTCATTACATTTTATCATTTAAAAAAACTGTCTAATCAAATGAATTCATAAAATTTTAATCAAATGAGAACAGAGCAATTACTTTTCAACATAATATTGTATTATTTTTATCAAATGAAGAGTATTATTAGTTGTAGTAGTAGTAGTAGTATTTTTGTCAAATACAGTGCTACACTGTAGAGCATCATGGTATTTACGAAAGCAATGATGAAATTTGCAACTTGCTTGTGAGACTTTGCTTAAATATAATGTAATTATTATTGATATATTATTATCAATATTACTACTACTACAATGAATATTACTATACAGAAGTAATATACAGTATTTGTCGCATTTTTTCAATATCACGCATCTAGTTAAATGGGGCTTTTATTTTGGCATTTTACAGCAAAACCGGATGTTTTTGACGACTTCACTTCTCACCTTCGGAAAAGCAGTTCGCTGTATGGGCCATTGTGCTTATGTGGCTAAAGGCTATGATTTAATTATGTAAATATATAGTATGCATGTGTTGCGCATCACAGTGAATAAAGTGATCTTCTCTTTGTCATTTATACACACACAGATTGCACGTCATGTTAATGATGCAGTTAGTGTTTAACCAATGGCTTCCCACACATTCACTTACAGATGAAGCGCAGCTCATGCAAACCATATATCTGTTTAATTAAATCTCAGTCTTTATGGTTCAGTCACCGCACTAGGACATATTATGATTTTAATTTGATTAATTGTGCATTTATACATTCATCCCAAAAATGTCAAGTTTCGTGACATTCCATGTTTTATAGTTAATTCTGTTTTTATGACTGGATTCCGCAATTCCGTCCATTTCCTCAATATGGAATTCATAGGGCCCTATATGTGGAACAGATTAGGGAGTACTCTTATGTTTAAAGAAACAAAAACCTCTAACTACACATTATTTCATTATTGTAAAACAAACAATTATATAAAAACATGTACAGCCTATTAAGCAAAACTTTGTTAACTGGTCTGCTCGATGTGGCAGCAAAATGAACAATAATTCCAATGAAAGTCTTCAGTAGAAAAGATTTACTAAAAAACACATTTTTGTTAACTTGTATCTGGACTTAAATGGTTTCAGATCTCTCTCTTTTTTTAAATTTTTTTTTTTTTTACACTTAATTTGTAATAGAATATCAGTCCACTTTTCAATCACTTAGTAATTTGTTGGAACCCAGTCACCTTAAATATTTTTTTATAATTAATTACAAATGTGTTTATATACAGTTGTGTTCAAAAGTTTGCATACCCTGGCAGAAATTGTGAAATTTTGGCATTGATTTTGAAAATATGACTGATCATGCAAAAAAACTGTCTTTTAAGGATAGTGATCATATGAAGCCATTTATTATCACATAGTTGTTTGGCTCCTTTTTAAATCATAATGATAACAGAAATCACCCAAATGGCCCTAATCAAAAGTTGGCCTTGTTACAGACACACAAGGTGACACACACAGGTTTAAATGGCAATTAAATGTTAATTTCCCACACCTGTGGCTTTTTAAATTGCAATTAGTGTCTGTGTATAAATAGTTAATGAGTTTGTCAGCTCTCACGTGGATTCACTGAGCAGGCTAGATACTGAGCCATGGGGAGCAGAAAACAACTGTCAAAAGACCTGTGTAACAAGGTAATGGAACTTTATAAAGATGGAAAAGGATATAAAAAGATATCCAAAGCCTTGAAAATGCCAGTCAGTACTGTTCAATCACTTATTAAGAAGTGGAAAATTCGGGGATCTCTTGATACCAAGCCAAGGTCAGGTAGACCAAGAAAGATTTCAGCCACAACTGCCATAAGAATTGTTTGGGATACAAAGAAAAACCCACAGGTAACCTCAGGAGAAATACAGGCTGCTCTGGAAAAAGACGGTGTGGTTGTTTCAAGGAGCACAATACGACGATACTTGAACAGAAATGAGCTGCATGGTCGAGTTGCCAGAAAGAAGCCTTTACTGCGCCAATGCCACAAAAAAGCCCGGTTACAATATGCCCGACAATATGAAGAGACCAAAATAAAGCTTTATGGTCACAACCATAAGCGCTATGTTTGGAGAGGGGTCAACAAGGCCTATAGTGAAAAGAATACCATCCCCACTGTGAAGCATGGTGTTGGATCACTGATGTTTTGGGGGTGTGTGAGCTCTAAAGGCACAGGGAATCTTGTGAAAATTGATGGCAAGATGAATGCGGCATGTTATCAGAAAATACTGGCAGACAATTTGCATTCTTCTGCATGAAAGCTGCGCATGGGACGCTCTTGGACTTTCCAGCACGACAGTGACCCTAAGCACAAGGCCAAGTTGACCCTCCAGTGGTTACAGCAGAAAAAGGTGAAGGTTCTGGAGTGGACATCACAGTCTCCTGACCTTAATATCATCAAGCCACTCTGGGGAGATCTCAAACGTGCGGTTCATGCAAGACGACCAAAGACTTTGCATGACCTGGAGGCATTTTGCCAAGACGAATGGGCAGCTATACCACCTGCAAGAATTTGGGGCCTCATAGACAACATTACAAAAGACTGTCTGTCATTGTTGCTAAAGGGGGCAATACACAGTATTAAGAACTAAGGGTATGCAGACTTTTGAACAGGGGTCATTTCATTTTCTTCTTTGTTGCCATGTTTTGTTTTATGATTGTGCCATTCTGTTATAACCTACAGTTGAATATGAATCCCATAAGAAATAAAAGAAATATGTTTTGACTGCTCACTCATGTTTTCTTTAAAAATGGTACATATATTACCAATTCTCCAAGGGTATGCAAACTTTTGAGCACAACTGTATGTGTGTGTGTGTGTGTGTGTGTGTGTGTGTGTGTGTGTGTGTGTGTGTGTGTATATATACATATATATATTCATTTGTAAAATAAGAAGAAATAGTTAAATTTTAGTTGAACAGTTGAACAATAGTCATACATTTCAGTTGTTATTTCTTAGGACTTTTTTTTTTTTTTTTTTTTTGACTCGGGCTTTTATTTTAATGGACCGCTCCAGCCAGGAAGACTCCAGAAGATTGTTTGTTTGTAGGCTAGTTCACAGTAGTTTAATTCGCTTCTCATTGAACATCTGGTGAAATGCGCATCTGATGCTGTTCTCAATGTATAACCGAACCGAACTATTGGGCATCTACATCTGAGAGCAAGTTTGTGTAGAGAGGAAGTTTGTGTAGAGCGGCCACATATTGCGCGCTGTTCTGAGCAGCGCATCACAAGCCCATGTGCGTGCTTATGTGTGTGTGTCTACTAGGGATGTGCGCTACATCTAATTTGACTGTCGTTTAAACGGAAGTTTTGTAACCGACTAGTCGACTAGTCTAAAGAGAAACCAACCTTCAGAAAACAGTAAAAAAAAATATATATAATTTTATGGGACCCATTTAAAATACTTAATCTATTCCAAATCCGACGCTAAATTCCACTGAAAAGGGGCATTTATCTGCGACGTGCTCGCCTTGAATTATGATCATTGTACATTAAATATAGAACATGACACGCATTCACTGAATCAACGTTAGCGAATATTTAACAGACATATTTATTGAAAACAATTGAATGAATAGTGCAGGATCAATGGAACAATCCTAAAAGCCTGTTCTAAACGGAAATCACCAAGTAAAAGTTACTTAACATATTAAAACAGTCAGGACATTGTTGAAAATAATTAACAGGTAGACTAAGCCAAATCTATGAGAGAGAAAAAAATGTGCTGAAAAATTGTGCATATTTCACAACGTCCAGTCGTGCATTAACCACTGATCTAATATGACAGCTGTTCGGTAAAGAACATTAACCAATAACAGTTACGATGTAAAAAAAAAACAAGTAGCTATAGGATAGAAAAAATAGGCCTGTGATGTAGCCTACAATAAACCTAATGTATTCTAAACATGACGTGCACACAGAATAAAAGATAGTTTAACACGTTAAGCAGTCGGCACCTCGTTGAAAATAGCCTTCTTAATCAGCAGATTAAAAAAATGACATACCTAGTCTAAAACAGTTATTTTCTAGGCTACTTACTCAAAAGCATACATTTTTGATGAGTCAAATTAACACGTCAACATGGTCCGGTGAATGACGGGACTTGACTCACCTGAGGCGTCTATCCTGCGCTTGAAAAAGCCTGCTCAGCGGGAAAATAACGTACAAGCATGCACAGATGTAAAGAAGACTCAAATGTTAAAACATCCTTAGGGACTTTCAAACATTTGGAAAGCCGATTCCTGCTCCGCCGAAGTGATTTCATTACTACTTTGAGTTTTCTTGTCTGGCGAGAGGGCATTTTCCTGCGCACGCCACGAGAGAGAGGGAAGACGCACGCGCAGCCTGAGGTGAAATTAAACTCTGTACCTGCTCCAGATATCCTCGTTTTAAATAATATTTGCATTATTAATTCTATTTAAAATATGTAACATTAATATGACAGTAATTTAAGTGCAGCCTCTGTAAAAATATAAAGCCAAACGTAAATGTGTAAAAATTATTATCAGTTTAATGGGGGAAATATTAACCGACTAGTAATTCCAGTGTCGACTAGCAGCATAAGAACCCTTTAGTCGACTAGTCTCGCACATCCCTAGTGTCTACAGAGTGCTCCACTGATGTAGCGCTCTGCATGTGCAGACTGTATATTTATTTATTAAACACAGGACTTTTCTAGTCACAAAGCTATTGTAAAGTATGTCTTAAAGAGTCTTTGAATACAATGCACAAGTTATATGCACTACTTCAATGGCACTATAAATGCTCATTTATGTCATTCTTTGAGCTTGACTGTCACGACCATAACTAACATGTGGTATTGGATTTGGATTGGGCTCGTCGAACCAATTCCCGATCTGGGTAAAAACGTTAATATCTGAGCAGATACTGATCCAGGTATCAGATTGGTGCATACCTACTTGAAAGTTCAGCACCCTATTGACTGTAAAGGGATAGTTCACCCAAAAAGGAAAATTCTCTGATCATTTACACACCCTCATGCCATCCCAGATGTTTGACTTGCTTTCTTTTGCTGAACTCACAGAATTTTTGAAGAATATCTCAACTCTGTAGGTTCATACAGTGCAAGTGAATGATGACCAACATTTTGAAGTTTTAATTAGCACATAAAGACAGCATAAAATAATCCATACTACTCAAGTGGTTTAATTCATGTCTTCTGACGCGATATGAGGTGTGGGTGAGAAATCAATATTTAAGTCCTTTTTTACTATAAATTCTTCTCCCTGCCTGTTAGGTGGCGATGTGCACCAAGATGCGAAACGGCAAAAACAAAAGAATGTGAAAGTGAAAGCGGAGATTTATAGAAAAGAAATATTAAATATTGATCTGTTTCTTACCCACACCACATAATTTCAAGGGCTGTCATGATTACTCGATTTAATTTTATTACCGTACTCAAAAAATTCCTTTATTACAAAATTGCCGAATCGACAAATTGAAAATAAGTGACGCAGTCCACGTACAAGAGTGCGAACACATAATGATAAGAGGTGTCCGCTGTGTGAGAGCACTTCACTTTAGATTTGAAAAACAATGCAGGACCTAAAAGAAACATAACATTACTTCAGCAATGCAACAGCACTTGAAAAGATGATATCCAGTTTTCACAGACCCACTGAACTAATGAATACACTGAAAATAATTATCATTTGAATGTAAATGTGATATTTCTTCTCATGTAAATTAGATTTCATGATGATTGTTAAAAACAAAAAAAAATATATTGTAATGCCCCACTTCCGATAAATATTTTAGTTTATGGCCATTATCACAGGTAAAACTCAATGTGGGAAACCAGAGAACTTTATTTACTGAATAAAACCGCAGGTCTGTATGCTGTCAGTCAAAGCTCAACGTGAGTCTGCTGTTAAAGCCACAGCTGCTCGTCTCGCACCCCACAGATGCAATATAAAACTTTGGCTTACCTGAGGTAACTAGTGTCCACATGTGAAATTATTAACAGTGTTTACTCAATAAGGAACTTAATGTCCAGATGCTTAAGGGCATTTTACATGGTGCGTGGCAAGTGACAATCTTTTGTGATCTGCAATATGTAGCACAAGCGCAATAATGCCCGCAACTGCTGCAGCTCAATGCAAGAGTGAAACAATCTCATGTGATTAGTTATAAAAAATAAAATAAATCAAATGGCTTTTATATCTCTATAAAATAGTTAACCATGTATAAAAAACATCCTCAATAAACAATATTGGTGGGCAGACATTGTTTCTGAAAATATCAAATTTTATTTCCATGGCCTGTTTTCCCATATTTGAGTTCTAAACTAAATTGGGTAGATCATTTTGAACCAGTTAAAGAAAAAAGTAGATATTGCATCAGTGTTTTCCACAGGATTTTGTGAGACTGTGGTGGGTGGACCTCAGACCCCCTAGGGGGGTCCGGGGGCATGCTCTCCAGAAGAAAATTTTGTACAAGATAAATGCATCAATCTGGTGCTCTTTGAGAGCAAAATTAAGAGGCTAGATCTATGAAGAACTTTGTGCTCTTGTAAACATTTTTGTGCTCTAGTAGTAATTTAATCATAAACATATTGCTTGTATAGATATGAATGGTGATGACATGGCAAAAAAAGTCACACCCACAAAGCATAAACGAGACAGAGTTTAATGCCGTTCACAAATGATCAAAACACAAAATCGACTAGAGCATACATTTGAACCAGGGCTCGACATTAAGCATTGTCATGTGCTTGTCCTCCGGACAATTAAATTGGTCATTCACTTGTCCGAGGCAATGCGCTCAACAAGCCAAGTGATGAGATGCGTGGGTTGATGGTCTCAGACGCGGAGGCAACTGGGATTCGTCCTCTGCCACCCGGACTGAGGCGAATCACTACGCGACCACGAGGACTTAAAAAAAAGCACATTGGAAATTGGCCATTCCAAATTGGGAGAAAAAGGGAAAAATCCCGCGACTTAAAAAATCGGTAAAAGTTGGTAGTGAAATTTGACGATTCTCAATAATAGCTTTAATACCACAACAAATAATAACACTAACTAATATGGTAATTATGGAAGAATGGTTTCAAGTTCTTAAGTTATTATTCTAGACTAAATAATCATTAATAAAATGACAATAAAAAAACAGCAATGAATAGAAATAGATGAAAAATAATAGAACAAAAAATACTATTCAAGTAAACATTCAGAATGAAATGCAACATAATTACAACTGGTCATCACTGTATGATTATAATACATTAATACTTTTTAAAGCTACTAAAACTAAAGTTATTCAGTCAAGAGCAGTGATTGTTTTCTCATTTTCTTGTTATGTTTGTTTGATTATTATAATGACACACTAGACACAGCAGGTCTGTTACATTTACATTTATACTTACAAGTCCAAGTTTTGGTGGAATTTTGAAATGTATTTGACTGTTCAGGTGCGCATTAGTGTGAGCATTTTCGAAACGCGCATGTTCAACACTCACACATACGCAGCCTGTCAATCAAACAGGGCACAGCTGTTACTAGATCGCTGGCTAGGGGCTGACTAATGGCACTTTTCCACTGCACGTTACGGTTCGACTCGACTCTGCTCGCTTTACTTTTCTGAGCTTGCTTTTCCACTGCAGTGTAGTGCCGCCTCAACGTGGGTGGGATTATAGGCTGATCGCATAGTTGCTACTGCTGTGACATCATCTTAAACGCAACACAAACATTACTGACCATAAACAATAACACGGCCGCTAGCTGTTAGCTACTTGCTCATTGTGCTGCATAAAGCAGTTGTTGCATGGTGATTTTGCCTGGTTGTTTTAGAAGCAAGCTTTCCAGTAGCTGGTCAACTAAATAAAGTGACTCTTTCAAGCAGAATATAGAGTTAACGTAACAAAACGTACCATCCTCCATCGTGGACTCCAACAACGCCGAGTCCAGGGCACTCTCCCTCCCATTATCCTATTGCCATAGATAGCGTCCATTTGGTCGAACCACTTCCACTTTCTTCTGTTTGAACCACTCTGGCTGTTGTGGTCCTTGATGGCTCTGTAGTCACTTAAGTTTTTTTTTTTTTTACTTTTGCCTACACTGTTGATAGGTCCGGTGGTAGCCGTGTGCGGCCAACAGCTGAGACACTTCCTGAAAGACACTTTCGTTTCGCATCGTTTCGTTCGTCGCTAACGAGAGAAATGTCTGCACCTCGTTTATTGACCACAGTGTGGTTTTGCGCACAGCCATTTCTTATTACAATTCGAAAGTTGTGTGAACAAATGATATTGTTGTTGCTGTTGCTAACTTTAAAACTAGCAGGTTGATGTCCCATGTCGCAAATCCAGTGACGCTGGTAGTGATGATTCTCTCCGACCAATCAGTGATCTGCAAGGTTTTGACGTCACATTTAGTATCGGCTCGGCTTGCTTGGAACTAGGGATGTGCGCTACGACTAATTTGACTATCGTTTAAACGGAAATGTTGTAACCGACTAGTCAGAAACCAACCTTCAGAAAACATTAAAAAAAAGTGTGTTTATGCGACCCATTTAAAATACTTAATCTATTCCAAATCCGATGCTAAATTCCACTGAAACTAGTCGACTAGTCTCGCACATCCCTACTTGGAACCTCGACCGAGGTGGTACTAAAAAAGTACCAGGTACCCCCAAAAAGTGAGCAGAGTCTAGTTGAGTAGAGCTGTACCGTGCAGTAGAAAAGCCCCATAAGTGGGAGTGAGAGATGCTTTGCCGAAGCAGTGGCTCAAAACACAACGTTAGAGATCTTTTATGTTATTATGGGAAGTGTAAAAATATTTTCGGTTCATAATGAAACTGGTGGGCCGCCACAGTCTGGATAATTAATGGGAAACACTGTTGTATTTAAAAAAACAGTTGGGCACACCTGGAGGAGCCAATCTCTGTCAGCTTGAATTATATATAAAATAAAATAAAATATAATAATAGATCTGCTTTGGTAATTAGTCTGTTTGCTTTAGATATTGTTTGCACAATTTTTTTGTTGTTGTTATTCAATCATAAAATACAGCAAACCTTAGGCTAATGAATGCATTTTAGCCAAACATGACTTCACATGGACAACTTTATGCAATCTGAGTTAAATTATTTTTCAGATTACTCGATTAATCATCAGAATAATCATTAGATTACTCGATTACCAAAATAATCGATAGTGACAGACTTCTGAAGACATGGATTTAACCACTGGAGCCTTATGAATTACTTTTATGCTGCCTTTGTGCTTTTTTGGGGCTTCAAAATTTTGGTACCCATTCACTTGCATTGTGAAGACCTATGGAACTAAGATATTCTTCTAAAAATCTTTGTTTGTGTTTAGTAGAATAAAGAAAGTCATACACATCTTGGATGGAATGAGGGTGAGTATGATGAGAGAATTTTAATTGTTTGGGTGAACTATCCCTTTAAGTGTGCGGACTATGTTCAGCCTGGTAGATTTAGTCAACGAATGAAGGAACTTCCTATATGTGCTGTCTCATGGTTTGTTTGTGAAGGGCACCACCAGTGTGGTAGCACATTTGTTGTTGTGTTTCTTGGGTGCCTGGCAACACAGTCATGGCTCATCAGCATGTACAGTAAAGGGATGAGGACAAGGGCTGGACGATAGAGCTTAAAGAATATTTGTCATTATTTTTCAGTCTTTTGATGATGTTCAGTATTTATCTCTATTTATATATAGATTTGCTCTGAAATGGCAATAAAAAAAAATCAATAATAAAAAAAACCTAAGAAGAAAAAGACAGAAAATGATTTATAAATCATTTTTCCTTCATTATAAATGAACACAAGAGTGACACTTATTCCAAGTGCTTCCATATACATTTTTGAGTGATGAAGCAAACAAATAAATGAATCTGAACTTTGAATGGATCCATTGAAACAAACGGTTTGAAATGATTCATGGAAATGAATCAGCTTCACAACTTTAATAAATTTTTTGATTTTTATGACTTTTAGTCCATGTCTGTTACAGCTGAAGTTTAAAGCAGAGGCACTATTGAAACATCTCTGTCTTAACAGGCTCACACTGTGTATGTGAGAAACAGCAAGAGAATCAAAAATTACTTAGTGTCTGATGGCATGTTCTTTATGAATCTTGAAGCTAATGTGTGTATTTTCTGCACCACTACCACCACCAAACGGACTTACAAAATGAAGTGAATTCACACAGCTTCTTGAACACTCACCCAATTTGTCATTGATACAGATATTTTTGGCCCAAACTCGCGCTGTTGTTTGAGTCTACAGGCGCTTTTATACAATGCGACCGCATAGTTCTCGTTGCAGAACCATGTCGTTTTGTACCAATCCGGGGTCATCAACATGATTACAGTTTCATTTTTAACTGTGGTGCTGCAAAAACACTATTAGAACAGACAGATTGGGCAAGTGAACAATCATGAGTCGCCACGACTCCAAAGGTGTTCCACCAGAACAGTTTTCCTGTCCTGAGTACGGATAGCTAACAGTACTAAGAAATCTGGCCCAGAAGTGGGAAATCATTCTGTACTGTACCATGCTCAAGTGGAAACTGCTGGAACAGTTACTCACCATGTTTAGAACTGTTCAGCCCAGTGGTTGGGCTGGATAGGCTGCTCAAGCAAACAGAGCAATTTTTATAGTTCCACAGAGACACAGTGTTTACAGTTTTCATAGAAAGCAAACTACAAATGACTTATAGCTGTCTCTGCATACCCTGTTAAGCAGGGATGGAAGTTTTTTTTAACATCTAAAAAGTGCACACTTAAGCTTTAATGACCAAAAAAGAAAAAGAAAAAGAAAAAAAAAAACTGCATTGAAATCATCACAATATTCATAGTGTAGCTTATTTTATATCAGCAGCAAAGTGATAGCAAGTATATATTGTGAATATTCAATATATCGCCCAGCCATAAGGAGGACAACCTTGCAGGGTAGAAGTGTGCATGGTGATGTGAAGTCAGGTGTTCTGTCAATCACTGATTCAGTGACATACAGCTCTGAAAAAATGAACAGTTTCTCTGGATTTACTATTTATAGGTATGTGTTTGAGTAAAATGAACATTTGTGTTTTATTCTATAAAGTACTGACAGCATTTCTCCCAAATTCCAAATAAAAATATTGTAATTTAGAGCATTTATGTGCAGAAAATTACAACTGGTCAAAATAACAAAAAAGATGCAGTGTTTTCAGACCTCGGATAATGCAAAGAAAAGAAGTTCATATTCATTTTTAACAACACAATGCTAATGTTTTAATTGGTGAAGCACCCCCAGATCATCACCGATCCTCTAATGGTTAGACGGAGACCTGGAGAGACCTTCAAGCCACAGTGTCTCGCACCTACTGTGAAATTTGGTGGAGGATCGGGCAGATTCGTCTTTGTGAAGGACACATGAATCAAGCCACGTACAAGGTTATCCTGGAGGAAAACTTGCTTCCTTCTGCTCTGACAATGTTCCCCAACTGTGAGGATTGGTTTTTCCAGCAGGACAATGCTCCATGCCACACAGCCAGGTCAATCAAGGTGTGTATGGAGGACCACCGGATCAAGACCCTGTCATGGCCAGCCCAATTTCCAGACCTGAACCCCATTGAAAACCTCTGGAATGTGATCAAGAGGAAGATGGATGGCCACAAGCCATCAAAGCTGAGCTGCTTGAATTTTTGTGCCAGTAGTGGCATAAAGTCACCCAACAGCAATGTGAAAGACTGATGGAGAGCATGCCATGATGCATGAAAGCTGTGTTTGAAAATAAGGTTATTCCACCAAATATTGATTTCTGAACTCTTCCCAAGTTAAAACATTAGTATTGTGTTGTTTAAAAGTGAATATGAACTTTTCTCTTTGCGTTATTCGAGGTCTGAAAACACTGCAGTTTTTTTGTTATTTTGACCAGTTGTCATTTTCTGCAAATAAATGATCTAAACGACAGTATTTTTATTTGGAATTTGGGAGAAATTTTGTCAGTACTTTATAGAATAAAACAAAAATGTTCATTTTACTGATAATATGTTCATTGACATACATATTTGTCTAGGCTTGATGATGCTGGCTTCAGGGGGCCAGCTCGTCAAAAGACAAGATGTGGTAAACTTAGATTCCATAGTGAGCTACTTCAGTGACGATCACAATTAATCAGAAAACTATTAATTTTATCCATCCCTATTGAATATTTACAATACATTTGTGAAGGTTTTGCTGCCGATATATTGTTAAGCAATGTTGTCACGATTTTAATGCTCTTGTTATTAACTTTCTTGTAGACTTTGTAATAAGGCTAGTATCACAATCCTTCATTGTCTCGCAATTTATGAGATTGAGAATGTATAAGAGATACTCAAAAATTTGAAATCTGTGATCATTTAGTCACCCTCATGTTGTTCCAAAAAAATCTTGACTCTTTAAACAGATTTCTGGATTTGTCAAAATAATTTTTCTCTTCTGATCTCTCACAGCCAAGCACACTTCCACAAGGAACTGTCAACATGAACCTCTGCACAGATGTGATAGATGCTGAGCCGAGGACAGGACAGAAGAATGCGCTCTGCATCATCACCCCTGAGCAGGAGTACTACATCCGAGGAGACTGCAAAGAGATCATCAATGGGTGTGTGACAGTTCATAACACCATAACGCTTTCACTGCTGGAACACAAGTTTGAGCTTGACATATGCAACTGTTTAGTCAGTGATTTGTCTTTCAACAGATGGAGTGAACAGCTAGTGGTTTATCCGAGGACCAACAAGCAGAATCAAAAGAAGAAGCGTAAAGTGGAACCTGCAACCTCACAGGTATGTGTGACCTTTTGACTTTCTGGATTGTTTTCAAGTAAATTAGAAATGCCTTTCCCATCATCCCATTTTACTTTTGTAATTTTATCTGTTTCTAAGTAAAACAGGGGAGATACAACAAGAAAAATGTTTTAGGGCAAGACTTGATTTCTTTCTTTTTTCATCTGGAACTTATTGGATCGTGAAAGGTGGGTGCTATATACCGGAATGGAGACATGTGGCTGGAGGCGAGGGGTTAAAAAGAGAGATTTGTGACATCAGCCAAAAAAGTAAAGTTGTTCCAAAGGCAGACAAAGTTATCACATTTTGATAAAAGATTACAAAGACAAGCAATTTTTTTCCCTCCTCCTCTTTTTATTTTTTATTAATGTGATAAATCATGCTCAATAAAATCAGGAATGTATAATAAGAAATTAAAGAGAGTCAGTTTTGATTCCATGTTGACTTGAAGAATGCTTTGGTTGGGATTTATTTCTTGCAATGTCAGTCACTAGACCGCTTCTATGGAAATAAACTGTATTGTAATGAAAGTTATATATGTTATATGTTTGTTTGTAGGAGCCTGGACCAGCTAAGATAGCAGTGACTGGCTCAGGCATCCCTGATGCAGAGAAGACTCCAGACTCCAGTTCTATCATATGGCAAGAGGAGCTGCAAAGCAGAGAGGCGGATGTGTCCCAGACATGGTCCCCCAGTGAAATGGCACCGCTTGGCTCACCATTGCCCTCTGCAGGTATGGAATTCCTCAAAAAAATATTTGTTCTCCAAAGAAACCCTAATTTGAAGAATTAGATTTTTTTTTTTTTGGATTTAGTCAATGTCTGTTGCTTTGAGGCCATCTGTGTGCTAGTGTACTCCTAAAATTAACTCTTAGCAGATATTCACATTTAACATTTTCAATCTTTCTCTTCCAGGAAAACAAATAAAAAATATTGTTGACTCATCTTGCACTGATGGCCATATTCAAATTTTTGCCCAATAAATGTTTTGATTGTCTCCTCCCTCAATACCTGAGACGTAAACAAAGTTATTGGAAGTGCTATCAGTTGATAATTTTTTTCTAATTGTGATTAATCACATAAATGTTCACAGTTAATTGCGATTAATCACATATTTTGAAAGTGCTGTAATTTGATACTCCTTTTCCTGTCAAAATACCTTTATTTTTCTTCATAGGAAAGAAAACAAAACAATATGTAACAATAATGCTTTAATAACATTTTCCAAACAAAGCATTCAACAGTATAAAGACATAAATGCTCTAAAATAGCACCAATTCAAGTGACATTAAACATTCCCCAAAGTCTAAGTTGGAGGTTGTCTAATTGAAAGAACTAGTCCATATAGGTTGTGTATTCATTGCAGTGCACATTAAATCTCTTAAACTTCCATCCTCCACAATATTAATCAGCCGGCAGACTGTGGCTATCCACTTTGCTACAACAATTGTGAAGCCGCATGGATGATTCGCATCAGGGCATCAATGCCAGCATCAAGCACAGCTTTGAACTCCACGTGAAAAGTGCTTGCAGCATGTATTATTCTGCATTTTGGTGATAGTTGAGACTTGAAGTGCTTCTATGGTAATTCAATTGGGCATTACAGAGGCTGCAGAATATTTGATTTCTGTCACAAGTCCCATCTGGGCTTGATTTGTGCAATAAATAGCACTAAGAGATCCTTTCTCCATCACTTGATCATTGACACAGAATTACTATTGTGTGTGTGGTTGTGTCTTGTGGTGTGTGTGCATCAGTGTAATGACACATTGCAAAGGTTCCGCCCTAATCCAGCCAGTGTTTATAACTGAAACTAGAACTCTAAAATTCAGAGCTGAATAAAATGTCAGAATCTAATGTCAAATTGGTTTTCAAAAACATTAACACGTTAAACGTTTCAAATCAATCGCATGTTATAACATGCTAATTTTGACAGCTCTAGTAATTGGCTATCTAAAGATTGGCTATCCAAGCCCTTCGGTAGGTACTTCCCCAACTTCCTGTTTCATATGTTTCATAAGTATAACAACATAGGATAGAAAACTACGTTTGCCAAGCCATTTCATGTAGTCTTTAACTTAGTAAAAATAAACAGTAGTGCACTCTGACACTTTTCTTCCATTGCACTCTATAGGTGAGGGGTTGATGGTGGGTCGATGTTCCGATCAGAGCTCTGTGAACGGTGACGAGGTGGACCGGAGCAGGCTTTCCTTCCACTCTGCTATTTCCCAGCCCTCTCACGGCCCCCTGTCCCCCACAGGCAGCTCATCCAGCAGGCTCAGCGTAGAGCTGGGGGGCATCCCCCGCTGCCTCTCCCCTGCTCCCAGTGACCCCTTCCCATCAGGAAGCAGCCTGCTGTCCAACGGTTCCCACATTAGCGGCTCCATGAGTTCTTTAGACTCCGATGCCAGTGGCAGCACCGTCACCAGCAACGACAGCCACCCGGCCGAACCATTTGGCCATGCTCATCGTGCTCTGCCCCGTCGCATTGATCTAGAGGCCCGCAAGGCAGAGAAACGGAGCCGCCTTCGCAGTCCAGAAAGACAGGAAAAAGAGTCTGTCTTCAGCCCTGAGAGAAGGTGAGCACAAGGTCTTCCCCTCACGTGCACTTTCATTCTTTCTTTGGCTTCTCTCTGTGCCTCTCCTTTTAAAGGCATGCTACGCTTCAGCCACTCACATTCAGCAGCCCTTACTTCAGACTGCAGTGAGACCCGAGAGTGCTGTGTGGCAGATAGCACCAACAGAGAAGATAAAACCATGCACACCTTATTAGGCCAAATCAACAGGGCAAACACTAGCAAGTATTTTGCAACACTGATGCATTCTTTTGAAGTTGAATAATGGCGATAATTATATCTCCCCGTGCTATTGTTGGCGGCATTTGTGTGAGCACTGTCAATGCCTTCCATTTTGTTTTTTGAGGTGCTTCCACCAACCCATTTGTCAGAGGTCAAAGGCCTCATGAGAGCAAAGTTTCTGACATACTTTCCAGTAAAGGCCTTGGTATACTTCCAACGGAAATGGAGACGAATGGGTATGAGGTCATTTAGAAAAAATCTGGCCAAAAAGGTGTTTTTGCGTTCTTTTTGGTGGTTTGTAACAGCTCGCCGGGGCGAACTTTTAGGAAAAATTCTCACCGGCTGCAAAGCTCCTTCTTACTATCATTGGTCCACGTCATTGGTAGGTGTGACCTAGAGTTCCACCTACCTTGAGGGCGACAGCTCATTCTGTTTTTGTTCAGTCAGTCACAATCAGTCAACAGGAACACATCGGCGTGTAGCGTTATTAGCGAGCTGGTGCAAATTTACCTACATCTGTACGATCGTTCGCTTAGAGATATCTTCCAAGACCATGTCATATGATTTTTTTCTTTTGTTGAATTAGTCTACTAAAGGAATCACATTTTCTCAAATACTCTAAAGTGCCAATTCACTCATGTGCCATCTGCAGCAAAAGCATTTCACACATCTGTCTGAAGATATGCCCATGATTATTCTTTTGTCTTTATTCTGCACATTAACATTTATACACTCATATTTGCAGTAGTATAAGTGTCATCATAAATTTGTTTAACTGACACATAGTATAGCCGCGTATAGCACGTTAGCGTCATGAATTCATAATGTAAACAAGACAAATTAAACATTTTCTTGTGTATATATATAGTACTCTAAATCATCATTGAGTGGTTAAAACAACTTCTGTTACTGCCCTCATGTGAATTCTACTTATAGAATGAGACATAAGGTCATAGATAACACATTTTAATGTCATATTAGTTGGGTTTTACTGAGTGTCTTCTTATTTAAATGTACTTCTAAAAGCCTCACACACCAGTGTGGTGGGTGTCTGAATGTTCGGAAACAGTATACATTTGCTCGGCCATTTAGAACTTCTTTTTACTCCTGAATGAAGAAAGAATAAGAATCGGGGCCTTAAAAGGGAGGCCATTATTTCCCCTCAAGCAGAACACTGGACAGCACTGATGAACAATCCTGTGCAATAGAGAAAGATAAAAAGAGTCTTGACTTTGGGTTAATTTGGGTTTATGGGAATTGTGCCACGTTGTACCCAGCAGCCAATGTGGTTGTGAGCGGTCATGTGACAGAAATACCTCACTGACTGGCTTTCTTATTTCCTTTTAAGGAGGGCTGACAATGCTGTGCATATCCCAAATAAGGTCAACATTTTAAAAAAATATTTTCAGATTTAGTTTTTGTGAACTGAATTCCTGTCTGTAAAAGTCAGAAATGGTAATGAATACAGGTTCATCAAAATCAAGAGGAGACATTAACATTTTCATCCCTTTCTACAAAAATATGTAATGTATTCATAACTTTAAGATACAGCACAATTCTATTCTGAGCATGACCGGGAAGAGTGTTGAATTTTTGAAAATGCACATTTTTATTAAGTGGCCATATTTAACCCCTAGTGATTTTTATTTTTGCATTTTTAGGCATTTTTACCTTGTAACTTTTTAAAACCAGACAAAACACAGTGTGTCATCCCTCTGTGTCAAATACTTCGATTTAATCGATTTATCAAAATACATTTATTAATTAGGCCTAAAGTAGAATTTAAAGAAACATCAGATGCCATAAATATATATATAAAATAAAAAATAAATAAAATATGTACAATAAAAAACAGTAGAATGCATTGCAGTGGCAATTTGTGCCTCAACATTTTGAATTTCTGTGGTATTTATTTGTCAATAATCATGCCATTTTTGCTCCAATCCCTGGTTAATTTCTGACCCTGATACACTTTGTCTGGAGTGGCAACACAGAATTACTCCACAATTTTGACTAGAATCTTTAACAGTTGCCAGCAGAGCAAAACTAAACAAAATGCCTATTCTGTTGTAGTTTTTATGCAGTCTCTGCACTGTAATGTAACTCTCTCTCTTTCTGCATTCTTAGTGGGCGCTCAAATGTGATTGAGAAGCTGGAGGCGTTGGAGCTGGAGCATGCTGAGAGAATGGAGGTGGACGAGATGAGCCGCAGTGGAGTCAGACAGGGCCGCAGTGAAATGAGACGATTCCAGCGGGAGGTAATGAACACTTACTGATGTCCCCAGTGTTCACATACACAGAGACTGATCGTTTTACAGTCAGCACTGTCATCTGCACTTCCTGGAGACACAGTCTCCCATTATGCAAGCTTTACTACTTTCACTCTTTTTGTTCCATACCAGGGGCCAGTTGCATAAACATTAACTTAAGACTTCATCTAACAATTAGTCTGACTAGCTAAAGACATCATAAAAAGCCTGTTGCATAAAACAAGCTCACAGTTGTCTTTAGTTAGATGGTCTAATTTGCATTGCATTGTGGGAAAAGTAAGACACTGAACAGCTTAAAGAAATGTCCGACTGTGGATGCTCAATGCAGTTTTCATTCACTGAAAATATTTGCTTATTAGAGGAATACAATGCTTCAAAATTGATTCTAATGAACAAATTTAGTGATTTTAACCCAAATAATAAAAAACAGAAATTTTGTGACCATCGTAGAAGTCAAAGTTTTCTACAAAGTCTCAACTGAAGCCTCTTCTATCCCTCAACTGAAGCCCCCACTGGCTCAGCTGACATTTATTTTCCATGGCAACACAGAATGTAAACAAAAGTTAGCCTAGGGGTGTGCTGTCTTACATTTTGGTCTTAAATAAGACCGATCTAAGTTTTTATGCAACTGACTGAAAAAGTTCAGACCAAAATTTTAGACGACTAAGTAGTAAGACTAGTCTAAAGAAGTTTTAAGCAACCGGCCCCTGCTGTTATTATTCCTATGGAACATAAAAGGAGAATTTTGAAGAATCTTTTCCACATGACTACAGTTCGCAGTGACCACAGGCTGTCAAACTAAAAAGGAAATTAATAACATCAAATGTTATCGGTTCTCGGTTGTGTCGTAACCAAATGCTGAGACCTGCGCCATATTTGTTTATTGTCAGAAAATATCTGTATTTCAGTAACGTTGTCTATATCACTTCAAAACCCTGGACTGAACTTGAAAGCAGTGAAAACTAAATAAACTGAGCCTGATTCTTGGCCTGGGCCTGATTACCCATATCTCTCTAAGAAAGCTACTTGTATGAGTGGCAAAATATCTTCAACAAATGGATAAACAAGTCCAGACATTATCAATGCATAATGACTTTTTGGTCTATTGAGCACACAAAGGTGTGTTGCATGACTTCAGAAGTCTTATGAATCACTTTTATGGTGCTTTTATAGTGCACATTTGTCCTTTTTGTCCTACTATTCTTTTAAGTGCAAAATAAAAATGGCAAAAACTTAAACACATAAAATAACTAAGGATTCAAGGTTTTCATGCATTTTAAAGAAAAACTAAAACGTAGATTTTTCATCTTGATTTTTGAGAACTTTCTGTCTTGTTTCTGGCTCTTGCATGCATGACCTTTTGTCTCAATTAATTTCCAGTTTCCATTGTGTGCTTTGAGTCCCCTGATAGTTTTTCCCCCCTTTCTCAGTCTTGTCCTGTGCTTGGGGCTAAATAAATTGTATTTCACAAAAAAAAAAAAAAAAATAGTTGCTGCTATATTTGTCTTTTTTTTTTTTTTTTTTTTTTTTTTTTGTCTCAATGGCTGATTTGTTTACAGAACTACAGTATCTTGTCAGGCTTGTTTTTTTGTTTTGTTTTTTCTTCCAAGCATGTTTTTTTCCTCAAGTCTACTCACCCAGGCTTATGTTTTAAACACGAGTGCATGCAACACACACAAGTGCATTAAGTTGGTTAAAGTTTACCTTTTCTTTTGTTTCTGTTTCCGCTTACGCTTGTTCAAAGATTTTGATCAAGGATCTTTGTTTTTATGACATTCTTTAGTGATGGTATCTTCCATTTGCTGCGTATGTTGTTACGTCTTTGTGATCATTGAGGGAGCACAAACACCATTTGTTTCACAGACCAAACTACTCTGAAAAATAATAAGGATTATTGTTGCAAGCCACAGCATTTGTCAGTGGAACAAAAGGTTCAAGCTGAATCTAAAATAAGGCTAAGAGCTGCTCAGACTGAAGTTTGTTATTGTTTTCACTGCTTTCAAGGTCAGTCCAGGGTTTTGATGTGATATGGACAACGTTATTGAAATACAGGCATTTTCTGTCTCATTCTGTACAGAACTGAAGAGCTGTTTATGTAGGTTCTCAGTTATTCAGGTCGTCACAGATGGGTCAAATGTTATTCTAAAGCATCTGGACCTGATCACCCATTTCTGTCTAACTAAGCTCCTTGAATGTGTCGCAAAATAACTTCAACAAATGCATAAACAAGTCCAGACACTCTTGAGTTTTTTTTACCTTATTGACTTGAACTCTGAATTAACGAGGACCTTGAATAAAAAACTTTTTACATTTATGAATGGTACTTGCCCGTGCTACCATGCCATCATGATGCTAGGATGTTATGTGTTGTTGCTATGTGGTTGCTAAAGTGTTCTGAGTGGTTGCTAACTGGCCCATTAAAAGAGCCTACCCTCAAGTCTCTATTCTAGTCAATATAAGTTTCAATACAAGTCTATGGGACTTTTCTTCATTGCTTTATTATTTCCTTGGTGAAAAACAATAGTCTGTAAGCTTGGAAATGTAGTAGCACACCTCTTCTCAACTAGCCATATGATTTTGATTATTTATGTTAGAGACCGATCGATATGGGATTTTTGATACCGATTTTAGAGAGGGAAAATTCACCGATTACCGATATGGTGACCGATATAGCTAATTTTTGAGATGGAATGAACACAGACCTTTTCTATGTGGATTGTGCACCAATTTTGCACCGATATGACTATGCAAAGGTACTCGGAAGGCTGCTTAAATATTTTTATCAAAGAATATTTGACATTATTATTATTATTATACATTGTCAACAAATTCTAGAAATGAACACTGAGAAAATAAAGAATAAATAAAAATACAATAAATAGCTAAATAAACATCAGTACTGTTTAGTATCAGTCAATTGCTGACCATTAAAATAAAGAATAAATAAAAATAAAAGAAATAGCTAAATAAACATCAGGGGCCGGTTGCACCAGCTATATGTACGTTACAACTTAGCCTAGTTGTGGCGTAAATGGGCACCAAGTCACAATTTACACACTACTAAATATTTGAGCATTTCACCATTACATTTATGTAGGACGTAACCCTACATATAAACTAAATATTTACGGCAGCCTCCGACCAAGAGTAACTGATGGAATAAAAAATCAGACTCATTTAATGACATCAATGAGCTCATGTTTTGGTTGACAGGCATCAGTCCTTTCGACATATATGATGATGTTGGCATTTACACTCGTGTACATTTATGAGAGAGAAAACAAAAACATACTTTTAAGCAGCTCTTCAGCATGAAACCGATCTAACGGTGCCGTTTTTAGGGTGCGTCACCGGGTGTCAAGTTTCAACACATTCAAAATATATATAGGATATTAAAATGAATAAATGTCTATTTTTCCAGCCTGTTGTATTAGTATTTATTTATCACCCCTCATTTATTTTAGATACAGTTCCTATATATTATTTACACAGGGCAAATATACTATTTATTAAATCTACTTTTATTACGCATCCTATTTTAATGTCTGGAAAACCAGACTTTTAAATATTACATTTTGTAAATTTGGATGAAGGGGGTACCAAACTGAATCCTGAACAAAACATTTTGGTGAATACATGTTTACTCGTTAGCTTCCACTCAGCTGACAACAATGAAAGTAGCTACGTGGTTAGCTAGTTAGCTGTAAGCTCGTTGTCACGGAGAGTAAAAGATGGACTTTATTTACTTTCCAGCATTGTGTCTCACCAGTTAGGTAACAGCAAAGCGTGAAATCAACACTCACCACACACAATCCACCACCGCACCGTTGTCTACTGAGCTCCAAAAAGATACTCTGATGTTTACCTTTCAATTTGCTACATTACTGACTGCACTGACAAACTATAGCTGGCTAACAGCAAACAAATGTGATGAACATGAGTGACATGGTTGTCAGGGACAGGGTTAACGTTATATTAGTTATATAAAACGATGGGGTCATTTTTTATTAACTTTACAGTATGTATTTCACAAACTAGTTAGCAATTTAAGGAGATCCACACTGCTCAAATCCACACCGTTTAACTCCGCCCTGTCTGCAGAGCCACCTTCAGTTCAGAGTCAGATCTATAAACAATGGAGTCGTAGCGCGCTCTGCTGGACAAACTACGCTATGACACCAATTCTAAAGCATTGTTTTCTGCATTATATGTTCTGAAAAAAGTTTTCATATCGGTAAAATATACGCCGATACCGATATATTGGTGAAAGGCTAATATCGGCCGATAATATCACAATTTATGTATTTTGTAGTGGTCGACCAATATATCACAAAGGCAGATAAATCGACCAATACTCAAATTTTTAATTATCTGCATCGGCCCATACATTTTCACAGTTGGCCGATTTGTTTCTTAAGGCCTTAAGGGCGCAGTGAATCTTCGGCTTACATGTGAATGAGTCGTCTGAATCAGGTTAATGACCAATCACAGTTTGTTTTGTTGTTATGTGCCATCGTCACTATGTAATACATTTGCATAATGCCCGACTCAGGAATGCACTGCTCTGGAGCTGAAACTCGGTTATGGTAAGGGCCGTTACATTTCCGACACACGCTCTAAGTGGTTGACCAGTCACAACCGACTGGGCCAGCAGACCAATCAGAGCAGATGGGGCTTTTTGGAAAAGAGGTGCTGTAGCAATGTACAGTATGAGAAAAAAAAATTTTTTTTTGAGCATTAAAGCATGTAAACCTATTCTAGTAGACCCCCAAAATAAAGTTATGAACCTGTAAATTAGCATAATATGGGCTTTTTTACAATTTCTTTGTGCAAATAAATTACTAAAATTGGATGACTAAACCATTTAAAACCCAACCTTATTTTTGTTAAAGATTTTTTTAAAGTTTTGTGTGAATTTGAGTAAATATAGTGCTAAATAAGAGTTTATTAATTATTTAGCAATTTTATGTATATATGTTATCTACTATGTTAAACTGTGTGTAGACCTGTCACGAAAACTACTTTGGTTGGACAATATATTGTCCCAGAAATAATTGCAATAAACTATATTATTGTCATTTTAAGACCATTTTATGCCACTGATATAATGATAATATAATAGCATAATAATGCAAGTACACCCTTTCAAAGAGCAATGAACTTTTAATTCTTAAGAATATTCAGACATTGGAATCGGAATGTCAAAAAAAAAAAAAAAAAAACAAAGTCAGGAAGGCCCCTCTTCATCTCCAAATTTTTTGTTCCCATCTCGGAAAACTGGATGGAATGGTTATGTTTTAAATGAGCTTTTAGATTGCAGGGCTCATTAAGCATTGTGATGTGCTTGTCCTTTGGACAAGTAAATTGGTCATTCACTTGTCAGAGTAAAAAAAAAGTTATAAAAATTAAAAGAAAAAAATGTTTTTTTTTTTTTTTTTTTTTTGCTGTTGTGTTTTCTAAAAATGGCTGTTTAATGTTTAAAAAAAATGCATTAAAATTCTAACGAATCCTGAGAAAATACCCTGTTTATTTAATACTGTATGTGGGTCATTGACAAATAACATACCTGTGAACTTTTATCAAGATTGATGATTTATCAACATATGAAAATTAATCAACAACCCCACACCTTTACACTTAACATGTCCTCTCTAGAAACATGTCTTACATCCTTGAAAAAAACATATAGACATTTGGCTTGTCCCAGCAGGAAATCAAATGTCAGATGGAACAACCCACCAAAAAAATCATAATATTCATGACATAAAAATTAATAGTATTTGTTAAAATTACTTTTACCTCAACACATTTTTTTTAATATATATTTAAATAACAAAACATTTTAAAAAAATGTAATCAGGTGTAAGGAAAATATGATACTACTTTTTACTTGAAGGTTGTACGACCTGACATTTTTGTCCTTAAAAAAAAATGGATGTGTTCAAAATGTTTGGTATGTTCAAAACCACATGAAACAAACAAATATAGTATAGTATTACAGTTCTAAGATTTTTTGGTATTTTATTTTTTTAGATTATGTAGATTTTCCATTATCGCTATGGAGAACCTTATTTTTGACTGACCCATGTATTTTAAAGACAGATATATATATTTTCATTTTATGTATATTGTTAATATTATAGTGTTTATATTACCATTTTATTTTTATGTTTGTACATTATTACATATAAAAACTGACTGATTCACATGGCAGAGAATACCTGTATAGGTCAGAAAGAGCTCCAGAGAGATGGAGATGAGAGATGTAACAGGTGTTTAAAGTTTCTATTCATCCTGCAGCAGGTAGCATTACACAAAGCATTTTTGCTATTTCTGAAGTTCTTGTCAAAGGTGTTGTATTATGACTTATGACGGAGGCTGCAAACCTGGATCGCTCTGACGTTATGTGCTTGCAACGTCGACAGCTTTGTTGTTTATAAATAGGTGCGATAGTTTTATCGCATCGCTCTCTTAACACAGACACAGTACAATGACATTCACATGTCGGAAAAAGTAAGTCCACTTTGCGCACTTACACCAAATTAAAACAAGCGCTTCTGCACGAGAGATGGAGAAGGATGCGCAAAAGCAGATTTCCTGTATTTGCGCAGATTCTGGAATTAATACAAAGACAATAAACAGAATCCCGTGCAGAATTTCAGACACTTTAGATTATTTTCAACAGCAGGATATGTTTATTTTTTTTATAAGTGATACAGGCATACGCTAAATCACAAATAAACCCGGTATTTTTTTTTTTTAGCATTATTAAGGTTTCAATGAATTTTACTTGTCCGGTTGGGCAAGTGAAATTCACTTTGACTTGCCCTTGCAAAAATCCACTTGTCCCAGACAAGCGTTTTTCGTTTTTACTGTTTTTAAACAAAGTCGACATACCAGCTCGTTCACGTTAATAGGCTCTCCTCTCTCATTCAGCTTAAAGCCAAAATGTTCCACACCGGAGCTCTGGAATGCAGCTTTGAAACCAAGTCCATTTGGACTTATTCTTCCAAACTTTCTGGCTGGAATTATGCAGTCATTGGGGAAAAACACCTATTAAAACACCTATTAGCCTCGAGTAACACGTAATCTTCACCTGTCGCTGTGTGTGTGTGTGTGTGTGTGTGTGTGTGTGTGAGGAGCTGCCTGAGCCCCGCCTCCAACACAGAGCAGACAAGAGCACAGATGCAGCGCGACTAGCTAAAATGTTGGTGACATTCATTCTTATGTAAACAAACACACATGTAAATACAATGGGCAATATCGAGGTCAGCAAAAAAAAATCGGAGTCATGTCCATATGTCGTACGATAAATCGATAACGTAATTATCGTGACAGGCCTAATTGTGTGATATACCGGCATTATATCAACATATCAGCCAACCTGCTCTCTGGATATCGGACATTAAAAAAAACCATATCGGTCGACCACTAGTATTTTGATTCATGTCTGTAGCATTAACAGGGCCAGATAAGTTACATGCCAAAGTTTAGTACTTAGGGTTTGGGGATTTGAAAAAACTCTAACCCCAAGTATGAGAAATAGCAAGCACCACTAACTACTTCAGCTGCATCTTTACCACTATCCTGTGCACTAAAACATCTAAAGGTGTAAACCTAACCTGTCATTTCTTTTATCCCATTCAGGAGCTGAAGCTGGACCCAGCACAGGTTTTAGATTTCCATCACTCCACACTGCCACCGCTGAGGAGAGCCAAATCACTGGACCGCAGGACTACCGAATCAGTCATGACGGTAAGCCAAATCTTTCTCTCTGTTAGTCTGTTCTCTTACAGACCCATCCAGCAAAGATGCTGGACAGCCTGCCATACATTTGAAATGGTGTCCAGCTGCTTCCAAGAAGTTTTCAGAGGGAAGCATTGTAATCCACGAACCTTGTGTACAAAGGGTGTGAGGTAAATGGCTTCCAAATTCTCCACAAAGCCTCTTGTTCTCAAGGGTTCAAAGGTTAAAGAGAGCAGCAGGATTTGACATGTTTTGAAGGAAAATATGGTCTACTGTTTGGGAATATTTCATGACTAAAGAACGTCTCAATTTACAGGGAATTGCTGAGACTTTCAGACTTTAAGTGGAAATCACACTGTTCAAAACTCCTTCAATGCTTGCCTTTTTTAATTGTACTGTCTACTAACACATTTAAATGCAAAGCCCTTCAATAAGCCCTGCCTTTTAACATTCCTGACTAGTCTTGCTTTAGCAGCTGTTGTCATCTTCCATATTATCAGTCAAGCTTTTGCTCTTTTCCAATGCTAGTCTATGGAAGTTCTCTGTGTTTGGATATTTTGAAACAGAATTTTACAGAAACTACACAAAAACACACTTGAACTTTGCTGAGGTACTTGTAATACTGACACAGTGTACCTAGAGGTACCTACTTTTTTGTTAAATCTTTACTGGGGATGTGCACGAGTAATTGATTAATCGAGTACTCATTCAGCTTATTAGACTAGTAAAAATACTACTTGAATATTGCAATTAGATTTTCCTTTTTGCCTGCCGTAGGTAACAATAAAACTGCTTCTCTCAACTAAATCTTGCCGTAACAAGTCAATGCATTGGTTGGTGCTGTGGATACATGACATTGTTAAAGGAGTAGTTCACTTTAAATCACTTTATTATTTAAAGTGATTCCATTGCTTCAGAAGGCTTGAAATGTTTCTATGTGTGAATGCAAAAGTATTGTTTTTTTTTTTTTTTTTTTTTAATCTAGATGTTGTTGTTTATGCCTAGTGCTCATTTTTTTCAAAAGAAGAACTGGTTCAAAGGTTGAAGGTTGAACTCAAATTCAAATTTTCAAGTAATCACTTTTTTTCTTCTTCTTTTTTAATGATTTTTTTGTTAGAGTATTCCACTACAAAATTACTTGAAATTCCCATCCCTAATCTTTACATAAATCTTGAAACACATGCTGTGAATTAATCTTTGTCAGCCCCAATTCCCAAATGAACATAGTGTATATATAGCATCAGAAAGGGCACCTATATCTGCTTGCAGGTAAATGAATGTTAATAACTTAAATGCTAAATCATTTACATAATAATTAAGGTCATTGTAGAAGTGATTTTAATTAAAGAGTTCAAAGTACCATAGTGAGTCTGTTGAAGAAACTTTAGGAACAGCCTTAAACTAATGAGGCTTTTTTTCCTTTCAGTTAACTGTGATATACATTTGCCACCATTCTTTGGCCACCAATTGAACTATGTCTTTAATGGTAGATTAAAATGCTTTGCAATTCCACACATCATTCCAGCTCATATAAATATATCTATTCAGTTTCTTCTTCTTTATGAATCACTCATGGAACTCTCCAGTTCATCAGGAAATCAATGGCTTACGTGCACCCATTTGTGACATATTTCCACTGGTATCTCTACTGAGACTAATCTCTGTTGCCAACTTGTCTCTCTGTGGTATCTGTGTACTTTTGTTATGAGACCATGGACGTCCTATTCCTCCAATGTTGTTGTTGGGTGTAGCATACTGCTCTCTCCTTCCAAGCTCATCTCCACCTCCTCCCTGCATCCAGCTGTGCATTTCTGTCCTCTTCCCATTTGTTCCTGTGTGAGCGTGTTTGAATAGAGAGTGTGTGTAGGAATTTCTATGTATTTTATTTCACTGTAGTTTATATACAGGATGTGTTATTTTGAGATTTGTTTGAGTGTGTATGGTCAGTCCTTATCTTTGTGCTTATCTATGTATGTGAATGTGTGTTTGGTTACTGACCAGACCTCTACATTTCAAGTAAATCACTCTCATATTCGACCAAATTTCGTGCTATGCGACTGAAACGTCTGTTATTAGCCACTGGCTAGTAAATATTCTGATTTTACTTGCCAGAGCTTGAGTTGTGTAGTGGCAAAGAAGAACTTAAGCACCGCGATCCTTTTACTGAATAAGAAGCTGGTGATTAAGAAGCTGGATTCAGCCTCTTCTTTTACAGCATGTTGTGTCTCATGAGCGCACACTCTGAAGGAAATTGACCTTATTTGGCTGTAGTGAGTC
This sequence comes from Myxocyprinus asiaticus, assembly GCF_019703515.2. Classification (NCBI taxonomy): domain Eukaryota; kingdom Metazoa; phylum Chordata; class Actinopteri; order Cypriniformes; family Catostomidae; genus Myxocyprinus; species Myxocyprinus asiaticus. Next base: position 26,975,834 of record NC_059379.1, read on the forward strand.
ATGAAATGTCATGATCATGCTGTCACCATCGCTTATGTTGTGCTGTGAAATGCCATAATTACATTTACTATTTAACAACGTCAACTCTGGTTGGTTACACTTTTCCCCTGACTGTTTTCACAACATTCTCTATTTTAAAGCATTGCTACAGACCAATATAATGCACCTTTTAGACATCTGTCTGAAGGAAAAAGTGTTGCAAAACTCAAGAGCTTGTAGATTTGAATATGAGAACTTGTACAATAAGTATTTGCAAGTCAATACACATTATCCAAGTAAACGTTTCCTTTTGCGTCATTCGTTGTATTGTGTGTTTAAAGATGAGATCCACACCATTTTAATTTCATGTTTCTTTTTTGTTATTTACAGTCGGTGTTCAAAAAGTAAAAAAATAAATGTTAATTCTAATTATACATTGCACCACTGTGGAACAACATGTATGAGGGAAAAACCTTGTTAATGTTGTGCTCATTCAGCCATAAACATTTGCTCTTCAAGCTGCTGGTTCTCTTAAAGGAAGAGTAGCATTTTAGTGCTTGTTATACGTACATATCAATGTAAACTCTAAGTGCATATAAACAAACTTGTAACTAAATGTAGTAATGTAGAAAGTGTAGTAATTGTGTAAATACTTAAATATTTAAAAGCACAATCATACATTATGAAATATTTTAACTTCGGAAAATACTGTAAATATTAAATAATTTAACAAATAGGCTTGACGCATCTATGCAAGGGTTTGGTAAAAAAAAATAAAAATGTGTTTTTGTTTTTTGCATGGTAGTTTTGATGTAGTAGCACTTTATTTTACAAATATATTTTTATAGTTTAACAAATTTGTACAATATCATTATTAATTATGTGTATTTCTATTTTCATAAGTAGGTTCCAACCTTGTGAATATTTTGTTAAAAATGTGTATGAAATTTTAAACAGTGACAACAGCTTGCATCATTATTAAACATGCAATTTCATGGCATCATATAAATTGATAGAATGTGGAATTTATCTTAAATAAAAAGATAAAATGTGATTTAAAATGATTAAAAGTGAAATATAAAATAAAATGTTCAGTCTCGCATACTATATTGCGTGAAGTCATATACAGCCACCTTCTCGCTTAACTTAAAGGGATAGTTCACCCAAAAATTAAAATTCTCTCATCAATTACTCACCCTCATGCCATCCCAGATGTGTATGACTTTCTTTTGTCTGCAGAACACAAATTAGGATTTTTAGAAGAGTATCTCATCTCTGTTGGTCCTCACAATGCAAGTGAATGGTGCAAAAATGTTGATGCTCCAAAAAGCACACAAAGGCATCATAAAAGTAATCCATAAAACTCCAGTGTTTTAATCCATATTTTCTGAAGTGATATGATCAGTGTGGGTGAGAAACAGATTCTTCCTGTGGGTATGCATGAAGAATGTGAATCACCAAAAACACAAGAAGAATGTGAAAGTGATCTGTTTCATACACATCTGGGATGGCATGAGGGTGAGTAAATGATAAGAGAATTTTCATTTTTGGGTGAACTATCCCTTTTTCAGTTTTCAGTTGCTTTATGCTTATATGTCATCAAAAATCTGGCTAGTAAAAACAAAAATTTACTGTACAATGGTGATTCTCCATCGTGTCCATAGAGGGTTGGGTACTCACATTTGTTAGTGTGTATGCGTGTGTTTGTTACACTGTCCAGTGCTCTTAACACTATTTTCCCTAGACACAATACACATGCCTGTTGTGTTGTTGTTTTTTTGTGTGGAGCACTTGAGTGCCTCCCAGCAAGCTGTGTAGTGGAGATACTCTGAACTGGCTTGTTTTTCTTTTCTGCCCTTATGCCATCATGTAAATCAGTGACTCTGAAGTCAAGTATTCCAGAAGAAAACACCCTGACTTGCATCTTTTTCTGTTACCTAAGAGTGTAAAAGAACCAAATAGCAGAAAATGCTTTGTATTGATTGTGGTGCATTGGTTGAAATGTGTGAAATTGCAGAAAGATCTTAGACTTCTGCTAATAGGTTTTGGGTGTCTACCCCGGTGAGTGAATGTTCATTATAAGCAGTGCCATGCAAACTTCAGAGGTACTGTACTTCACTCCGCACAGATGCTATCTGGTGTTTGTTCTACTTATCATGCATGGTGACTTGTGTGATCTCACAAAAACATAGCATTAAGACAGGTCACAAATAGCTTGGCTATTTCTCTGTTTATATTCATGACTGTTTCTCCTTTGGATTACAGCCAGACTTGCTGAACTTCAAGAAAGGTTGGATGGTGAAACTTGATGAACAAGGCCAGGTAAGACCTTGGTCATTTTCTTTGTAAACAATAAACAATAATAATCTCTCATCACTTCTCTCAGAAATGAGTAGCATCACCGATATTCCAGGACACCAAATTTATATAGAAAATGAAACAGAATTTTAACATCAAAGCCTGATATAGATGTTACATTTACATTTGCATTTATGCATTTTATCCAAAGCGACTTACAGTGCCCTGATTACAGGGACAATCCCCCTGGAGCAACCTGGAGTTAAGTGCCTTGCTCAAGGACACAATGGTGGTGGCTGTGGGGACTGAACCAACAATCTTCCGCTTATCAGTTCAGTGCTTTAGTCCACTACACCACCACCACACCAACTTACCATGCGATCATACAATTCCGGTATTTTTTTAAAGAATACCTCTGTGGTTCTTGTTCAGAACCGGTTCATGGTTCTCAACCCTAAGCATTGATCATATCAATAACTCAGTAGGAATATAGCTGGATGATATATTGAATATGAATTCCAGATGATTTTACTAGTGATCTATAATTAAGCAACATAATGAATATCGTGATGATTTGAACTTTTTTCCCCATAGTTTTTTTTTTAAAGACCATGTCATTACACTAATTTCTCAATCCTTGTTTTGCAACTCTCAAGTTCAAAACAGAAGTTGTAATAGCGTCTGATTTAAACTTCAGTAGAAAAAATGGTGTTAGAGTTGTTAATTTAGATTTATATCTGTAAATCAGTTCAAACTGTTAATTTCAGTGAATCAATTTAAACCCGATTCAAGGGTTAATTTTCAGCATCATTGAAAATGTTCACAGAAGTCCCTGCATGGTATTTTTTTAATATAGTATAATGTTCTAGTAAATATATATAGGTAAAGATTCCTTTTTTGATATGTATTGTTACATTGATGCATGCAATTAATAAAAAATAATTTTTGCTTGTGTTCATAAAGTAAAAAAAAAAAAAAAACACTGTGGAAAACATGCCCCACATTATTTTTCTTCTTGCATTAAACATGTTAAAACCAATTGGCTACAATGGTCAATTATATTTCCCCTGGGGGAAAACAAAGCATGGAAACATTTATTTCTCATGGATTAGTTAAAAGGTCTCATTTAACAGGTGCTTAAAGGGATAGTTCACCCAGAAATAAACATTCTCACTTGATTTACTCACCCTCATGCCATCCTAGATGTGTATGACTTTCTTTATTCTACAGCACACAAATTAAGATTATTTCAACTCTGTAGGTCCATACAATACAAGTGAATGGGTGCCAAAATTTTGACACTCCAAAAGTCACATAAAGGCAGCATAAAAGTAATCCAAATGACTTCAGTGGTTAAATCCATATTTTCTGAAGTGATATTATAGGTGTGGGTGAGAAACAGAGCAATATTTAAGTAAATTTTTGCTTGAAATTCTTCCCCCTGCCCAGTAGGGGGCATATGCATGAAGAATGTGAATCACCAAAAACAAAGTGAAAATTGAAGTGCAGCCTGACTGAGCAGGGAGGAGAATATATAGTAAAAAATTGATTTAAATATTGAACTGTTTTGGCACCCATTCACTTGCATTGTATGGACCAAAAGAGCCTTGAAATTCTTCTAAAAATCTACATTTGTGTTCTGCTGAAGAAAGTCAGTCACACACATCTGGGATGGCATAAGAGTAAATGATGAGAGAATTTTCACTTTTGGTTGAACTATTCCTTTAAATATACATTATACAATAAATGTCTTTTAAACTGAAATTCTTATTGAATTTTGTATGTGGTATTCAGTATTTGTAGAGATGGTTCTCAAAGTTTTAAATGCATCATCTCTATTTACTAAAGATTGAAAGCTGTTTTCTGACATTGCATTGATCATTGATCAAAGTTATTTGGCTCAATTGCTTGGCCCTCACTCAAAGCATGCACTGATGCTTTTTAAAGGCATAGTACACTTTGATTGTACTGCTTTAGTAGGTCAAAGTTGAAAGGATATAGCTTCTACTTTTCCCCCGCATGGACTTTAAAGAAGTATAAAGTGTCTTAGAAAACCTGCCCATCGGATAGATGCAGGGTTTTCTAGGACCAAGGTTTCTGTGTAATGATACATTTATTTTTTTATTTATTGTCTTTCTGTTTTAGTGGAAGAAGTATTGGTTTGTGCTGACAGATCACAGTCTACGATACTACAAGGATTCTATTGCTGAAGAGGTAATTTACAGTACCTGTTAACAGTGCATTTTTCCCCCTAGATTTTTTTCAACAATTACCCTTATTGTTGTAATTTTTGTGTGTGTGTGTGTTTCAACAGGCATCTGATCTTGATGGAGAAATTGACCTCAGTACATCCTATAATGTTACAGAGTATCAAGCTCAACGGAACTATGGCTTCCAGATTCATGTAAGTGTGTTTAAAGGTAACATGCATTTGCTGTAGTTTTAAGTTCTCGTAGTGATGCAGATGGGTTATGTTTTCCTCCCAACTGTTTTAATATTTGACACTTTATGATAAAGAGATGTTTTATTTAGTTGTATTTGGGTCTGATGCCTTCTAACCAAACATCTATACTTGGTATTGTTGGTACATTGTACATGACATTTGTAAAAAAAAAAATGACTAAATGGTATCAAAGCAATGTAGGGACAAATCTTCCAGTCTTAGATTGTAGATGTTCTGTCCTTTAGCATGCAAATGAAAAAAAGTATTTGTACTTGTTTAAATATCATTCATAAATCAGATGGTTTTTCTAATTTTTTTCTGCTCAATTTTGTTTACTGTAGACTCAAGAGGGGGTGCACACTCTCTCTGCCATGACTGCAGGAATACGACGCAACTGGATCCAAGCAGTCATGAAAAATGTCCGGCCATCCACCGCCCCAGATGTTGCTAGGTCTGTTACTTTGCATGATGCCATAAAATTATATGAAAGTCCTACTTGAAGATGAATTTGAGTACCATTTACCTACATTAAAAAAGTATGCATTTGGGGCCTGGGTAGCTCAGCGAGTATTGACACTGACTACCACCCCTGGAGTCACGAGTTCGAATCCAGGGCGTGCTGAGTGACTTCAGCCAGGTCTCCTAAGCAAATAAATTGGCCCGGTTGCTAAGGAGGGTAGAGTCACATAGGGTAACCTCCTCGTGGTTGTGATTAGGGGTTCTCACTCTCAATGGGGCGCATGGTAAGTTGTTCGTAGATTACGGAGAGTAGCATGAGCCTCCACATGCTGTGAGTCTCCGTGGTGTCACGCACAACGAGCCACGTGATAAGATGCACGGATTGACTGTCTCAGAAGCGGAGGCAACTGAGACTTGTCCTCTGCCACACGGATTGAGGTGAGTAACCGCGCCACCACAAGGACCTACTAAGTAGTGGGAATTGGGCATTCCAATTGGGAGAAATGGGGATACATTTTTTTTTTTTTTTAAAGTATGCATTTGAGACAGTGTAGTTATTGTATACATATGTATTGTTCAGTGAAACTTGTGAAATTCACATTTGCTGCTACCAAGGTTGGGGTATGGGTAAGGAAGATTTAGGTTTTACAGTTTCAAACTTAAAATGTAACACATTTGACCAAAATAAGTCAATTTTAATGTAAGTACTTAGTAGTAAAGACATTTGAAATAAATATATATTTTTTCCTTAATTTCCCAATCGTTAAATTTTTTTGTTTATTAAACAGCCTGACGGATGACCATGGTTCTTGTGGACCCTTTGGGGGTCTAGCCCGGCCTGACGTCACTCAGGACTCCCCTTCCTCCAAGGTGTCCTCGGTAGAGCGGGACATTGGAGTAAAGAAGAGCCGTGCTAGGGAACGGAGGCGTGAAGGACGTTCCAAAACTTTTGACTGGGCTGAGTTTCGTCCTATCGCCCAGGCTCTGGCCCAGCAAAGAGCGCATGAGGCGGACACCTTGCAGGCCGAGCTAACCAATGCAGAGCGCTTGAAGAGGAGGGAGGAAAGGCGAAGGAGGTATGAGAGTGTCACCGGCTCATCTTTCGATCCTGCCACTGACAGTGCAAAGATGGACTTTGAGAGTGGGGGTGTGGTCCAGGTAGATGCACAGCCCCCACCTGTTGAGCAGCAGCAGAGGGTGGAGGATGAAATAGAACAGCGCTGGCAACAGGTGGAGAAGACGCCCATCAGAGAGGAGAGGAGAGTGCCCTTGTCCTCAGCCCTTCAGACCACAGACACAACAGAGTTGGAGAAGCTAGTAGAGAGCTACAAAAAAGGGGTATATGCCTGCAAAATCCAATGCAAGATATCAGTTTATATAAGTTAAATCATCTCAAGACCATGAAATATGATGGGGTAAAAACTAAGACTGGGCGGTATATACTGTGCAACTGTAGAAATGTGTCATCCGGTAGAGATGTGTGGTAGTGGTGCTATTTTGCAGCGGGTTCAAATGTGGTTTATCCAATCATTATTTAAAGTCAGGATTGTTTGTTGTATGTTTTTAGTCTGTTGTTTTTAAATTAGACTTAAAGTAATGAGAGATTTATCATTAATTTATCATGAATAATCTTTTGGTTTGCATCTATCAGGTTCTGAATATAAAGAAAAAATACTAAAATGAGATTAAGTACCTTTTATTGGTAAAACATGTTCTTTCTTTGCATTATTAAAACCTGGGCAATACCACATGATTAATTAATATATAAAATAACTATATTGTGAGATATACCATTACTTTAATAAAAAAAATATTCATACCATAATATAACAGTTTGGTCATAATGCCCACCCCTTTCTAGGCATAAATTCTTTTATGTTGTGGACATTGCCAGGTTGAAGAGCTGAAAGCTCAGTTGGAGAGCTGCCACCAGCACTTGATGGACTCCAATCGGCACAAGCAAGAGTTGGAGGGTCGACTCAAAGATGTTCTCGAGAGGGAACAGCAGATCCGTGCGGGTTACATTTCACCGGTAGGCCACATTTATGTCATTAGTATCGTTTTCTTAGAGGCTTTATGTTTTTCATAATGTATTCAGGCATTTAATATCATTTTTCCATTAAACAGATTGTGTGTCAGTAATAGAGAAAAAAGCAAAAATAAACCACATGGCTTCCATCTTTATCATCAAAGCTGCGAACATGTCGCTTTGCATGCCTAGAGATCATTGCATGTAAATGAACAATTTTGTTTCTCATGCTCTTTTTGCCTCTTCTTGAAAGATTCCTCTTGCCGTGTTCGACCGAAATGACACATTAAAAATTGCAGTTTCATGCAAGCTGCAAGCTGTAATGCATGTTCCAACATATAATTTATTAACAATAATTGAACATGAATTAATCAATATGAAATGGTGGCATGACAACATTCTCAGAATTTAGACTCATTTCACCCTCCAGATACATTCATACTCACTGATGCACATTTTTAAAAAGTACTTTAAGAGAACATTTACAGTATTTTATTTTAAATGTTTTTATTTTTCTTAGTTCTGATTATTATCTTATCAGTAATTCTGTAATAGTTTAAGAAACCAATCAGAGAAAACGGTGCAGACAACAAATACTTTTCAATAACAGATTTGTCCCAGGTGTCTATAACCCTAAATGCTGTGAGTATCAGTATATCTCAAGGATGCAGAAAATGTATCTAAAATGTATCTTTTGCAGACAAGTACTATATATGAAAAGATGCCTGTTAAGGACGTATTTGCATTATATGTATTCATATTTAACCATTCATTCATTCCATTTGTAACCTTATTCTTGAGGTTTTCCATTTTTGCTATAGAGTTGAAAAATCTGGGAGGGTGTACGTGTGTTTTTTTTTGTGTCTGTGTGTTTGTATGTGTGTGTACATTTTTGTCATCTTAGTTTTTGTTCAAAATATTGTTTGCATTGTTTTCTGATCTTAATTTGGACCTCTCCAAAAAGTTGTCTGCATATCAGATTCAGTTGTTCAGTTTACAGCCTTCTTTAATGCTTCGTGTAAGACTGAAGTAAAAAAAAAAAAAAAATAGTCATTTTAAGTTCATTTTATAGTGTTACCTTCAATTAAGTCTTCTGTTTAGTAAAAGAAAATATATGGTGTTTTCATTTTAAGTTTGACAAAGTTCTTTATATCAAGTGCTAACCAAAGGACACATCTCCATCTCTACTTACTACAGTTTTGAACTGAGTTAGTTGCTTTGTGGATTCATTTAAGGTTATTTATTTGTTGTTGTGATATGGAACTTGAACAAACTTGGTAAAAAAAAAAAAAAACATAATGGTTGCTCAATAGTTTTGTTAACTTGTTTCTCGAAAGAGCCAATGTACATCAGAACATCAGCCTTATAACTGTATGGCATGTAACTGTACTGGCATACTTAGCTAGCACTAATTTTGCATTACTTACCCCATGAAACAACTCTAACCACATAATTTGCATGCAATATGATTTACTAACCTTTGCCATAATTTTTTTTTCTAGCGTTCTAATTTTCATCAATCCATGAAAGAGGCTGAGTGCATTTACTATCCCTTTAACATTAATAGTTTGATAACTATTGTAATGAAATGTAAATTTACCTCAAATTCTCAAAATTCTTGAAAAATTGTTGATTTATAATCTACAAATTAATTAGCGTTATTCACCTATGCTGAATTTTAATTAACTGTCTGGTCCCCTTTTCCAAGCTGGAGTCCCCTTTGAGTCTTGAGACAGAGCCCCAGATGAAGAGGACAGAACTGGTTAGTTCTCAAGCTCAGAGCTTAACAAAGAAGTACCAGGAAACCAAAGAGCTCCTACAGCTGCAAGAACTGAAAAAGCGCAACATGCAGGCACAGCTTGGCCTTTCTCTCTCACACTGGTCCACAAAGGAACCTTACCTTTCTGACACCAAACAAACTACCCCCTCGGAGGTCTATCCCTCAAATGCCATTCAAAAAACAATCAGTTTTACACTTCTAGATAGTGAGGGCAAAATTAGTGAGCTTGAGGGCTTGATAGATGCCAGTAAGCCTCTGACACTAAGGGAGCTGATAAAGCTTATGCACTCACATAGCGAATATGTTTGGGTAGATTGTCCTCAAGTACAGGAAAGAAGTGAGCATAGTAGGTCAGGTGAAATGACGCAATGCCAGAAACTGTTGGAAAGCTTCAAGAACCAACAGGAAGTTGAGAATGAGACAATGAGGAAAAACCTGGAAAAGGCTGGAGACTGCATCCGGCATTACGAAGCTCATTTGGTCACCATGGAGGACATGTTGGGAAGAGTCCAGAGACAGAAAATAGAGGGTCTCACATCAGCTTGTGTAACAGAAGACCATTCGGAAATGACGAGCAGGCATCTGTCACAGCAGGTCGAATTGCTAGCAAATGAAAATGTCGCTTTGAACCAGCGTTATCAGGAAATTGTTAACCAGTTGAGGGAAGCGGATAGAGAAATAGATAGGCTAAAAGCAGAGCTTTGTAGACTCCGTAGCAGTCAGCAATATCCACAAGGCAACGTAAACCAGGATATGACTGTGCAGGAAGACAAAGAGACAACTTCCACAGATCAAATTTTTTACGAGCGAGAACTCAGTGAAAAATCGCAGAAGCTGCAGGAGGCTCTTATTAAATTGGAGGTGCTTGGCAATAATTTGAAAGATACAGAGAAAAGACTGCAACTTAAAGAGGCCACCCTTAGGGGTCTTGGATTTTACATGGCAGAAAATGAAAAAGATGACAAAGAGTTGCCTACAGAGACAGAAGAACTCAAACACCAAATGAAGATCCTTCTCACCAAGCTTTCAGAGAAGGAGCAGATGCTTCAAAATGCTGAGCAGATCTGTAGAGAATGTCAGTCCCAAAATACAGAGCTGATTACAAAAAATGAAGAAGCAGAAAGGATGTTTGGTCAAATGCTTTTTAATGCTGAAAGAGAAATTAGAACGTTGAAGGAGAAGGCAGGAACTGAAGTAACGCTTGGTAGCGAACCAGGAACAGAAAGTGGGAGCCAGAAGTTGATGCAGAGAGAAGAATCACTCACACATGATGGTTTGATTGAGGAAGTGGTGGAAGAGTTCAAGAGAAAGTCTGAGTCTCTTAATCGTGTTCTTGACATGTTGATAAGTGGCAATGAGGAAATTAAGAAATGTCATTCGTCCAGCATTCGCTTGGAGACAAACACTTTAGACAGGAATCAGACAGGAATGATTAAGGAAATGTTTGAGAGAAAGATTCTACATGTAGTTTTAGGTGGCTTAGAGGTCTGTCAAAAAGGCTCTGGGCAAGAGCAAGCCCTTGCAGCCATAAGGAATGTTGTAGAGCGTATGCTAGTTGACAGTAAAGTGCTGCTTTTTATAAACGAGCTCTCTAGTGTCCAAGAAATACAAAGAGCTGGACATGAAAATATATGGAATGAAGAGACAACCATGAAATCGAATTTTGACATTTTGAATCAGTTGTTTGATGATCCCACTAATTCCTGTATTATGAAAAATCTCTACGAAGTCATACAAAAGAAAGTGGTGTTGTGGAATTGGACAGCTTCAGCTATTAGGGAATGTACAAATGAGCAACTCCAGTCCTTAGCTTTGACTCTTTCAAGCTATGGGACTCAAGAGAGACACTGGTCTGAGTACATTCGTGAAGCCATCATGGATGTAATGTGTACGTACTTGGTAATTCAGCAGAGCTTTTTGGAGAAGAAAGAGTTAGGAAGAGGGACACATCTAGATCTAGCTGCCTGTGCAAATTGTTCTGATTTGAGAGTGCAAAACATAAAGCTCAGATCGGAACTTGAGCAGACCCAAGTCGAGTCAAGTTTCCAGAGTCCCATGAGTGGGGACTCAATGGGTGTCACCCACATTCAGATAGAGGGAGAGCCAACTGACTTCCTAGATAAGGCCATTCAGCTTCAGGACATGGTGGCCAAGCATAAAAAGGAGCTACGAGAATTAAAGGAAGTATATGATCAAGAAGCAGAGAAACTACGACAGGAAGTGGCTAAGGCTGGTGAGACTCTGAGGCTGAGGTCAGAAGAGAATGTGAAAGAGATTGACTCCCTGACTGTTTGCATGGAGAACCTTAAGAAGAAGCATGAGATGGAGTGTCATAACTTAATAGCACACTTCAGCCATGAGATGGAAGAACTTACGGTTGCTGTGGGCCCTGATGTTGCTGAGCCTGAAGAGGATGGCAAACCAAACTCAAATTCCCTCAAGCTGCGAATAAAAAAGCTTGTGTCCCAGGTGTCTGACTTGACTGAGGAAATGAATCGACGAAATTGTGAGGGGGATGCGACATTGCTTCGTCTGAAATACGAGAAAGACCTGGGAAACTTAAAGGTCAAGGAGTTCTGTGTCCTTGCTGTTCTCCGTCCATAATGACTTCATGTGGCAACCTTAAATCTGACCCTTTCCCCTACTTTTTTCATACTAACACTGCTTTGTGGTGCTTTGGTCTAGCCTAAGATCTATCACCAGTGATGCATGGCTAACTTAGATATGCATGTACGTTTTAAGTATTAGGAGTGTGGATGAGCCAACTGTGATAAGGTAGCAGGGGGAAAATAAGAATCAACTTAATGGATGCTCTCATTGGTTTGGGAGTGTGCAGTAAACCATTTCTAGCGAATACAATTCCAACTGAAAACATTAAAGAATGTATTCTATAGACTTATTGGAGAATGCTTCACGGCATAACCCTAACATTTACATTTATGCATTTGGCAGATGCTTTTATATGTTACTTACAGTGCATTCAGGGTATACATTTTATCAGTTTGTGTGTTCACTGAGAATTGAACCCATGATCTTGGCATTGCTAGTACTATGCTCTACCAGTTGAGCTACAGGAACCCTGTCTAGATATTCTGTAAAATTCTTGAAGTATTTTTTTATTTTTTGTGCAAGATGCAACAGGGAAAACTGCATTTGTCAGAGTTATAGGTGGTTCACCTGGTTTACTTGGATCTTGGAAAACTTGTTTATTTTTTTCTTTACATTTATCTTACTTAACCTCTTTGCCTGATTAACAGCCATTGCTCAATGCGATACTAGTTCTATGCATAAGCTGCTTATCTTTGACTGCAAAATTCCAGCTTCTTAAAAATTAACAGTTACAAAGTAACAAAGCAAGCACTTATATGTTTCATTTTAAGCTATTTTCTATGAAAGTTTAAATGTGAAAGACAAGGAATTGGCTATAACTTTAGTATGTGATTTTTATCACACTTAAATCATGTTTACATGCATATTGTTTACGTCTTGTGGCTATACTTCTGAAAAAAGTAAGTATTTTAACGTTCAAAAATTGGCCTCCATTCACTTCCATTGTAAGTGCCTCACTGTAACCTAGGTTTTTTTTTGTTTGTTTTTTTTTAGAAAAGTGGCAAGTCAAAATGTATTGTCAAATGATGTCGATTGAGCTTAACTTGTATTGAACTCTGAATATTCCTTTAAAACAGAAACTTTAGAATAATTTGTTTGTATTTAATTGTTGTTCCAACTCGCAGAACATCTGTAATTTCCAAAATGTCCAAATCCTGACCCAAAACAGCAAAATATATATATATATTTTTTTTTAGAATCTAGGCCCAGACATACTATACGCAAGTACATGAATGCAGAGGCACCTTGCTTTGCAAGCTCGATTTCACGCGTCGTTGCATTGTGAAATGTGTGAGCGCTCGATTCATAACACAACGCAAGTACACGCTACATTCTCAGCATTGCCGCAAGGGGCTCTAGAGTGGATTTTCTTCTTTCAATCAACAACTGTCATGGCAGCAATTAGTTGAATTGTTGAATCTATTCGAAAAATATATTAGACTTTTTGTCCCCAGTCCATTCAAACAAACGTGTTTTTTCTCCATGTCTCTCCCCACTCCTCAACTATCGACTCATTTACCACATCCGGGCTGCATCCGAAAACTTGGGCAGCTGACTTGCTGCCTAATCAGTTAACAGCTTAACTGACAGCTGTTTTGAATGAATGGAACTCTTTAAGGAACTGGTCTCCGAACAGTTTGAAAAGCACCTTATTTTCATCCTGCCTCTGTATACAGCCTCCGAAGGCAGCATTTTCCTGGTTTCGTGGTCACACCTAAAAAATCGATTGCCCTTTTGTGGTCTGAGGTTTGTAACCGCCAGAGCAATGCAAGAGCACACATAATATATGTACAACGGGACCACGCGTTGGCCAAACGCTCGCATCTGCTTTTGCGTACTTGTGTGAAGTATGTTTCGGCTTTCTATTGTCTCCTGTCACAGTTGCTGGATTGAAAAATAAACTAGGAAAGCTCTTTTTAGTGGGATTTAACCATCATGGCTGTATATCTATTATATTGTTTCAGTATGCAATGGAGCCGGTTCCTGACTAGGTTATTTTGCAGTCACAGACAAATCCTTAACCATAACATTAAACCATTGTTTGTGATAAACTGATGAGTGGGGTTGGCATGAATTAACCAGCATTGGTATTTGTTCTGGCAGTTTGAATCTTTATTTGTATTTTGTCTCATGAAAATAGTTTTAATTTCTTAAATTTATTTTGTAGATATTTTCTGTTTGCAACCATTAGTTAGCTTGCATTCATTCTTGTAAGGCATGACAGTTTAGTTTTATTTTTCCCTCTCTTTTCCCTCTCTTAGGGTTACAAGAATATTCTTAGTTTGTTTTACTCATTTACATTTACATATTATACTTTTAATGCATACAGTTGGTTTCAAATTGATTTGGCTATGAATTTTATTTTTTACTACTTAATGGGACCAATTGGACTTATTGAAGACAATTAAACTTAAACTGGCAAAAACTCAATCTTATAACATTTGTCATTAATATGTGGTACTTGGCTGTGCACTGGTCTTGACAAAAGAGGAAATTAGATTTTCTACCCAGAGAGCCTGGTGAATAAACAAGTGCAGGTGTGGCTTTGGGGTGACATGGGGACAGGAAGCTTTTCTGCACTCAGCAGGAGTTGGCCTGCTGTAATGCAGTGCTTTGAGACAGGCCTTGTCCCTGGAACTTCGCTCTGTAAAAACAACTGCTTCATCACGCCTATAGAGAGCTTGACAGCATCTATGACTGAGTACCGAGATTAGGGCCATTGAATAGACAGCGGAAATATGTTTGGATTTGCACAGTCGGAAGGGCATTGAAATCTTCTCTTGTGGAAACTTGTACTGAAATTATGCTCTCAGCCTTGTTGGTGTAGAGTAAGCTCTATTCCTAATTGTGTGTTTTTTTTTTTTTTTTTTTTTTTTTTAAAGACATGGCCCACACTCCACTATGTTAGCCAATTAAAGTCACTGACAAATCAGACTATACACAGTGGCCACAAAAAGTATTTGGACACTTAATCTGAACTTAAATTTATGATTTTCACTGCATTAAAAAACAAAACATCAAACAAGATGGCATCTACAATAAATCAACTAGAATTTTCGGATTACTTACCAATTAGTCTCAAGGTTATTTTAGCGAATGTATGAAATCCGTTCCCTCAAGTTCAGGTTGTGGACATCCAAAAAGTGTCTTGAGTACTTTTTATCTTACTTTTTGAACAGTATCAAAAATTTGGACTAAAGATCGTATCTTTACTACAGATCTAGCGTTTTATCATTTAAAACCTAACAAACTTTTTGTGAATTGGTTAAAAATTGCGCTTGTGCTATCTTTCTTTTAAGTAAATGCCATTTGGTTTGATATTTTGTATCTAATGCGGTTAATACATTCATGACATTCATAAATGTTTAAGTGTCGTTTATGTGTCCATATACTTTTTGGGGCCAGTCTATGACATAGTCCCACTGTTATGGGCGGAATTATGTTACTTTAACAAAGCCATCTCTCACTGGCCTCTGTGTCCCCTTTATGTTCTTCGTAGGTTATTAACGCCTAGATTTGTGTGGACACCGCTCTGTCCACACATCACTTAACTCTGTTGTCTGTGTAAATGTTGTCCTTGTCAAAAACGTAGTGAACTACAGTTCATTCAAACATGGTGAACTAAACTGCTGCTCCCTGTTGCCCGATTCCTTCCCATCCCTACAGGCTACGTGTGAACGAGGCTTTGCTGCCATGGAAGAGTCCCACCAGAAGGTGATAGACGAGCTGCAGAAAAAGCACCAGCGGGAACTGGAGAAACTGCAGGATGAAAAAGAAAGACTGCTAGCAGAGGAGACAGCAGCCACTATATCTGGTTAGTCAGGATGAAAAGAGCAAGAATCACATTTGTTTCCAGTTTTTTGGTTCTGTTTTTGTTTTTTTCTTTGTGTTGTTTTGTGGGGGGTGTTCAGTTTTGGTTTGTGTTTTGTTTTAGCTGCATTGATCTTTTTATGTGCTGATTTCTGATTAAGAAAAAAAAAATATATATATATATATATATATATATACAGATTTTTAATTATGTTTTTTATTTGATTAGCTATTGAAGCAATGAAGAATGCACATCGGACGGAGCTCGAGAGGGAATTGGAGAAAGCACGCAAGGCCAACAGCAACACTGAAAATGCAGACATTGAGGAAATCCGCAAGCAACACGAGTCAGTTGTTAATCCTTTATGCTATGTCAGTGCACGATAGCAGCTTGCACTTATAATGGAGTTAAATATATCTCAACCACACATTCTCCTTCCTTTGGAGGTTTCTCTCACCATCGAAATAAACAACTTGTCTTTTTTTTGGATGTAATTGTACATAAATTGAACAAAGTAAAAGGGAAAGCTTAAAACAAGCTTACAAAGCCAAACCTCCTACCTCTCTCCCCAACATGATCTTTATGCATATATTATATTTTAGGTTTCATTAGTGTATTTACTTCTAATGTGACTGTTAAAGCTGTGATAAGCAAAGACTTTCTACATTAATAGAAGTGGATAAAGAGTTTAAGACAAGTGCCCAAATCCTGACTGCATGACTAGCTTCAGTTGCCAAGTGTATCCTAGGGCAACTGTGCAAAGATGGCAATGTCCTTGCCAAATCTGGAGTGATTGCACAGTTTCATTCAGAGACGTTGTTTGTGTACATGCCCATAATCTTCCCTCATGCTCTTGGCTGTACTTCTGTCTAGACTAAGAGGTCTTGCTCTGTTAGCATTAGTTTAATCTAAAGAATTAAAAGAAGAAAATGGCTTGTGTGTGTGTGTTGTAGGGAAGAGCTGATGTCGAACCAGAGGGAGATTGAGGTGTTATCAGAACAGTACTCTCAAAAGTGCTTAGAGAATGCTCATCTGGCCCAGGCACTTGAGGCTGAAAGACAGGCTCTCAGACAGTGCCAACGGGAGAACCAGGAACTTAATGCACACAACCAGGTAATCACGGACAGTGAAGAATTAATGGGTTTGACCACCCAAAAATTGCATTTCTTTCATCCTTCACACACCATAATGTTGTTCCATTTTTGGGTGAACTATCACTTTAATGCAAATAAATCTAAGAAACCTGTAAACACAGAAATCAAAACAAAAAACCCACTTTTGTTTCTGGCTTCTAGTTTTTCATCTGGCTGCATTGTATTTGTGATATTCTCAAACTGTTTTCCTTTCATTTTTGTAAAGGAGCTAAACAACCGTCTGGCTGCTGAGATCACCAAGATGCGATCGATGACGAGCGAGGATGGCGGAGACACTGGCAATGTCATACAGGGAAAGGAGCTGTATGAACTGGAGGTCTGTGTTAACTGCTGTCCCCATCCAAGCCATTTTTCACAGCATGCTGGGGAAGAAAACCTCATTGCCCTGCTTATGTTTACAGGTAATGCTGAGGGTGAAAGAGTCAGAAGTGCAGTACCTGAAGCAAGAGATAAACTCTTTAAAAGATGAACTCCAAACTGCCCAAAGAGTAAGTGCTGCTCCTTTGATGACACTACCTGTCAAAAAATGTGGATATACGTACTCTCTATTTTCCACATATTAAAATAATAGTAAAGTCGTCAAAAGTATGGGAATTATTGTTAAAAATGTTAAATCAAAGCCATCTTATATTTTATCATCTTCAAAGAACAAAAATAATTTCAAGTTTTGAAGCAAGGCCTTAGATCAAAAGGGTTTTTTTAGATCATGAGAAACGCATTCAGTCATGTCCAAACTGCAGTGGCGGGCCGTGCATTTAAAGTCTAGGAATTCAGTGTGAGTCATGCCATTACGAAAACACAGTTTCACAATGAATAAGACACCCTATGCCTTTGGGCATCATACATTATGTCGCAGCTAACTAGTAATACCAATTGACATTTTAAAAACACGTCCATGCACGAAAGCCAGAACCAGCATGACTGTTTTGTGAAATGAGCGTCTCCCGAACAGACATTCAAAAATCATAAGTTTTCATATGAATCTACCAAGGAGGTCTATAATACCTGGAAAAATCTATCTAATAATATTCGTGATTTAAATGTTTCTTGCAATAAATTTCGTTTTGTCAGGGTACACGGTTATACTGCGTTCCATTCAAGTTGAATGTGGGATATTCCTACTTGATATCTCTGACCATAAATGCATTCTATTCTCCGCTATTCGGAAGATGACGTTTAAGAAAACAAAACTGCAATGCTCCCGTTAGCTTAGCAGAGGTTTGACTCTCATTAGAGATGTCTCCTAGCAACCCAACTGATAAACAATGCTGCAGCGCTAGCATTTGTGCTTCAGGTGTACAATTATCAAAAGAGATTATAATTTACCATGTTTTATACACCTGTTTCTGCAGGCGTTTGTTAAACCAGCTTTAATATCATGTAATGTGGAAACGAACTCATTTATCGATATTACTTAATAAAGTGAATGTTTATCACTTAATTTGTATATCTCCCTGTGTGTCGACATGTTTGTGTGACATCATGCCCCTGCATCTCGGCGAAATCAGAGCTGAGAATTTCTGCACGAGCCTACAAGTTGTAACTCTGACTTCAAGATGCATTCCATTGCACTTTTCCTAGTAGGTTGTAAAATCTGACTTTCTGAGTTGAATGGAACGCAGCACTACTTTTCAAAACTTGATCCGACACTGAATGCTCCAGCAGCCTAATTTACACTTAGAAAATTCCTGATGTTGCTATAACAATGCAAAAAGCACTTACCAATTTACTTGAAGTGAAAATCAGTCCTCCTTTCCTGTTTAATAAATTAAGCAATCACACAGTCATGCAGAACATCTCGTGTTTTTAAATCCATAAGGATCTCTTTCTCAATGGCGATAGCGGCAGTGATGACAGCCGACTTGTCTGGCAGCTTGATCTTACGCTTTTCGCTCTTACATCACTTAAAGCGTAATTGTGTCACTCAAGGCCAGCTAGAAGGCCTCGACCGGAACATATCCTAAAGATCACACCCACCAAGAACAAATAAATCAATCTGATTGGCTGATGAATCTGACAATCTGACTTTAGTTGCTTATTCATTTGCACTGTAGAGGGATTCTGTGGAAATTCTGAAGACCTGACAGGGTGGAGCACAAACTCAAGCGCTGCTTCAGGCATGCGATTGTGAAACAGTTGTCACACTTTGCTTATAAGCATCATGAAATAAATTCTGACTGGATAAACTTTTCATTTTTCTCTGTATGTTTGTAGATTAATTAAGAGTGGAAAGTGATTAAAAATATATAGGCAAAAAGGTGATTGAGAATGAAAGGATGAAAAATATTTATTTATTTGGCATGTTAGGCCCTGAGAATTCGCCACTGCCAAAATGGTAGTGTATGTTTTTCATAATGGCAAGAAAACTTAAGAATGTATGACAATTAATTAACGTTAGTAACACATGATATGCCATCTTTGCTGTCATAGGATAAAAAATATGCAACAGATAAATACAAGGACATCTACACAGAACTGAGCATTGTAAGGGCCAAAGCTGAGCGAGATATAGGGCGACTTCGTGACCAGCTACAGCAAGCCAATGAGGCACTTGGAGAACCCACACTGGAGGACATGGAGCGTGGTGGTTATGGTACAGTCCTCATTACTATAGTAACTGCCACAGTAAAACTTTGATTAAAGGTAATCATGCATATTTTTGGGGATGCTATGAAACAGTTGGCTTTCACATTATGTCTTTCAGATATCATGAAGTCAAAAAGCAATCCAGACATTTTAAAGATGGCAGCTGCAGCTGCAAAACGCTCTGAGCGCGCCATGAGGTCAAAGGTAGGTTTCCAGACAAAAATATTCAATCCTCCTACATCTCCGCAGTCTGTCCATTGAGTTTCTCAAGGGGCCGTTCAGACCAAACGCATTATTGCGCAAAAAAAAAGGTAAGATGCAGCGCCACGAATAGAGCAGAATGTAGGTGTCTCGTGGCGCGTTTTTAACAGTTGAAGTTCTTTTTAACTTAACACTTGTGCTGCTGTGCAAGGCGCTGATACAGCGAGATACGGCGCAACAGTCAAAGTGCATGTTTACGAAGGACAACAATTGAAAAACAGTGTGGACGGATGCAAAAACGTGTTTGGTCTGAACGGCCTCTTAAGTTTTACAGAGCTGAAAACAGCTCAAGTACACAACCACCAGGCAATAAGCATACTGTTCATAGTCTAAGATTTAGTTAGTTTACACTGCCACCATCAGGCCACCATTTATTTCCCTTTCCAATTAAAAGATCCATGGTATTTCTGTGGGAAAATAATGTCTCTAAATAATCCCATGTTTAGTAGATGAAGTTTCTTAAGTGGATTCATTTTTAGTAGTTACACAGTTTAGAAACTCAACACTTTGTGTGCTGTGTGTTCTGTCCCGCAGGAGAAAGCCTGGTAGGTAGCGGTAAGAAAAGTGTCTTTTAAACATTCCCTTCTCTAACACACAGTGGTGTGTATGTTTGTTTCCTCCCTTTCCCTCTGTTCCCAGTCTGTGAGTCGTGACATGCCCTGGGACAGCTAAAGACTAAACCATGAAGACCTTTTGACCTCTAATTTTAGGTAAATGCCCTTAGAAAGGACAGTACATGCCAATCTCCCCATGCATCCCTTGCTTCAAGAATTAGATCATCCTTTTTTGTATTCCAAGGGATTTATATATAAACAAACAACTTTTATTAAAGTGATTTATTGATCACCTGATTTTTTTTTTTTTTTTTGCCATTATGCATGTTATTCTCTGTTATTTGCAGTTGACAAAATTGTATGTACTGATTGAAGCGCTGTTCATGTCATCTCGCTTCGACCCCCGTCCTCTCATAGTTCATCAGAATCACTGTCTCTTGGGCACAAGGGCACCCTTTGGTAGCACTTTATCAGAATGGAACTTAATCTGGATCATCATTCACATTTCAAACATAAACGCACCTAAGTTCCACAAAAAGTAACAAATGCAGTACAATGCATTTTCACTTTTGTAGTTTAAATTAGTATGGCTCTGGGTTTTGTTTAAGTGGTCACAGGATTTCTGGGATTTGCTGGCAGAACAACTCTGCTTCAATCAGTTGGCATTGTTTTAGGTTACTGCTAATTTAGTGTCAGCTTCTGAAGTGCCGTGGGCTGCCCACAGTCTGTTTGCTCACCGCCTGATACATATTGCACCCAAAACTGAAAAGCACTTTCTCGATTTTGCAAGCTCTGATCTGATTGGTTGGCTTTTCGCAACTTTATGCCATTATTTTAATCATTTTTTTCCACTCTGGTCTATTATTGTGGTATCATCTATTTCAGATAAACTCGCTCCTAAAGTGTGAAGTGTGGTTTGTCATTTTACATGCTAATCAGACAGTCCGTTTCTGTCCAAGTGGGCGTTTCTTGGCCAGAATAATGCTTCCTACATGTGCTATCGGTATTAACGGAAATCGGAAGTTGCACGACAACGCTCCCTTAAAGGGATAGATCAAAATGAAAATTCTCTCATCATTTACTCCTCCTCATGCCATCCCAGTTGTGTATGACTTACTTTCTTTTGCAGAACACAAATTGAGATTTTTGGGAGAATATTTCAGCTCTGTACAATGCAAGTGAATGGTGACCAAAATCTTGAAGCTCCAAAAAGCACATATAGCCATCATAAAATTAATCCATACGACTTCAGTGGATTAAATATTGTCTTTTCAAGTGAAACACTAGGTGTGTGTAAGTAATAGATCAATATTTAAAACTTTTTTACTAAAAATGTTTGCTTCCGGCCAGCTGTGGTATGAACAGTCACGAGGGTGGAGTTAAAACTGCCTCTCGCATGACGTAAGCACTTTGGCATGTCGATATCGTGAGATCCCTCGGCTGGTCTAGAATCGGCTGGGCAAAAATGTTCACCGCACACCCTCAATATTTTTAGTGACTCAATGGGTGTTTTCGTATCCCAGTGAACAGCGAGCAGCCATAGCTTCAGTCGCTCAGGATCATTGATAGGGAAGCTGTGAAAAGTTAGTCTTTCCTCTTGCGATGATGCCCGCAGATGTAATGTAACGTTTTTTAGAAGGTCGAGGCAGTCAAGATAAGCACACGCAAGCACCATCTTGAAAAATAAACAGAAAAAAACACATCTATAGCAAAACTACTTCAGCCTCTGTGTAACATTCCTCCTCTGTTGTAAACAAAACAGTGCTTCTGTATTTTTTGTATTTTACGTGTCAGTTCTCGTCTGAACTTTCCAATGTGTTTACGTGACCGTGCATATTACAGCTGGCCGGAAGTGAACATTTTTAATAGAAAGAGTTTTAAAAATGTATCTATTTCTTACACGCACTTTGCTTTTCGCTTCAGAAGACATTGCTTAATCCACTGGAGTCGTATAGATTACTTTTATGCTGCCTGTATGCACTTTGGAGCTTCAAAATTTTAGTACCCATTCACTTGCATTATATGGACCTACAGAGCTGATATATTCTTCCAAAAATCTTCATTTGTGTTCAGCAGAAGAAAATCATACATATCTGGGATATCATGAGGGTGAGTAAATGATGAGAGAATTTTCATTTTTGGGTGAAACTGATCCTTTAAGTTGTAATAACGACTGGGGCAAACTAAATTGATACCTGAGTTTACGAGAAGACGTAAACATTCAATATGGCGGACAAGAGTACAGTTTCAATAGCGTATGATGGTTTTATTAATTTTTCAAAATGCAGCTACCATATTATCACTTGCCTTTTCAGTCATGTGCATTTACGTATATCAGGAAATATTTGATGCTTATTAAACATTTTTACACAGAGAAAATAGCATATATTTGACCAAAATTCCATTATTGTCAGCCAGTTGGCTTGCATGTATTTATTTGTCAAAATAAGATTTCCCCAAGGAATATCCATTAATGAATCTGGTGTCCTCCATGTTTCCGCCAACAAAGCAGTTCAACTTGACGTGCTCATAATTACGACTTCAGAAGTGGGAAGTAGGATAATTTCGATAGCATGTGAAAGGTAGCATAAGCAACAATATGGAAAAGACATGTCGTAGTGAATAGTCTGGCAATAGGAGACTACCGCTAATTTAAATCAGTAGGGATTTGTATTGCAAATGGCCAACAAAATGTCTTTTAAATAATCTGTCTCATTTTTACAGCAATATCAATCCTTTTTTTTTTCTTTAAAATTTGTGCTATTGAACGTGACATTTATTGGATTTAGAATTTCAGCAAAAGATTTGAAAACCGCTTCATTAAATTCACAACAAAAGTGCAACCATCAGAAATAGGAACATCCCTTTGTGTCAGTGTAAAAAAAACTCTTGTGTACGTCTGTTGTGTATCTGACTATCTTTATTGTCTGTCTCATTCTGTCCTCAGAGTCTCAAGGAAGGTTTGACGGCTGAGCAGAGACTTCACTTGTTTGACAACAAGGACACTAAGGACTTCTGACATTAACGCATCAACCTGCCTTGCCGCATGTTAATTAGACTCACCATATTTTTAGCCCAGTAATTAATCACTTAGAGACACACTGGTCACAGCATACGGCATATATTAAACATGGTGTGAAGTTTGAATTTTATGTCTATAGTCTGTGTTTCATGCACTTCAGTTACTGTGACATTTTTTTTTTTCATTGCCATGTCTTAATGTAAATACTTTGTTTTAATGAAGCATCAAGCATGCATACACTAAACATGACTGTGTAAGCTACTGTTTTAACTCTTTAGTTTGTGTGCATCGCCAGTGGAATAAGTAACTATATTGACTCGACTACAAATTATTGGCGCATTGTACGCAATTAACAAACACTAAGAAATTATCAGTAGCGTATTACGCTAGATGTGGTCAGTATGCACATTCCCTCCAGTTCTTTTTTTGTTTTGTTTTAGTGAAACGGGATGGCTGGCTGCGTAAAATAGCTTCAATTAGACGACACAACGCTTGCATCATTTAACTGCTGACCTTTTATATGTTGACACTGCTTTAGTACCTGCAATGTTGGCTTGGAAGTGTCGATTGCCATCTCTGAATGTTTTAAATATAGGACCATTTCTTATGATATAATAATGACTGTTAAGACAAAAAGAATACACCTGGAGGGGTCTGGGCTGGTGTAAAGTATATACATTTATGGAAGGTTTCCATTATAAAATAATAATGGTCCACTCAAGTGAATGGGAGTTTTTTTTGTTTTGAATTATGTTTCCTCAAGCTGATAAAAGTCTGTAGTGTTGTTCAGTGGCAGTCCTTTGTATTTATTTAAATGTTATGGATTTTTTCTCACATTTGCATTCCTCTATACATTATTGTAAATATATACTGCAGATGTACACAAACTGACAACAGGTTTATTAGCAATAAATATTTTTGCACCCTCTTTGGCACCGATTCTTTGATTACTCTGTGAAATAATCTATGTGGGAA
The DNA here is from genome assembly GCF_019703515.2 of Myxocyprinus asiaticus. Classification (NCBI taxonomy): domain Eukaryota; kingdom Metazoa; phylum Chordata; class Actinopteri; order Cypriniformes; family Catostomidae; genus Myxocyprinus; species Myxocyprinus asiaticus. The sequence goes on from NC_059379.1 coordinate 26,999,795, forward strand.
ATAAAATGTATGGATAATGAAATTATATTCATGAGTAACTTGCATAAGAATGCATATTCTTAATGCATTTAATTTAATACAACCTGTGGTGAAATTAACTATTAGGATTCACCTTTATCTTTTCAATAAAATTTCCCCTGGAGTCAAACCGACTATATATGCAAAGTATGAAAAATCCTGAAAAAGAACAATTTGTCCTATAACATCAGTGATTACAGGATTCACCACACCAAGTCCCATAATCCTGCGCAATGGCTGCATGACTGTGACAGCTGTTGGACTCCAGCAGCATCAGCAAGCACAGCCTGGACCGAGGTTTGTCTAACCACAGACACAGGACTCCAAAAGTATGAGAACCTCCTATTTTATGCATTATTCAGTCCAAACGTCACACGCTATTAAAACAGACGGGTTGCACTTGAAATAGCGTGTTTGATTCCAGCGAGATGAAGTTTACACTGGTTTCATGAGTAAATGCATCTGTCTTCTGCTCGGGTAAGTTTGCACGCGCTCTCTTTGTTTAGCGGAGATAGCTCGCGATGGGATTGGCAGACAGCTAAGTTGTTTGTGCTTTTATTTCTTATAAACAAATAGCTGCGGTTAGTAGCTCTAATAAACACCTACCCCTGTGGGACGCGTCAGCGAAAACTATTATTTCTAGTAAAAGTGTTAACATGCATGCTAGCGACATGTTAGGCTAATGTTAGCAAAACAATAGCGCATCCGATCAGTGAGACGGAAAGCGACACCCCGGTGTTTTCAGACACAGAGAGACGGTCCTGAACTAAACACCCCACGGACAGATCCATACGAACTTAAGATACATTTGTCATCTTTGACGTTTAGCTTCTATGATATCCAGCTAGCCGCATCTGGCAGAATGAGACCCTTCATGAAGTGCCAAAAGATAAATCTGGAGATATTATATGATATTAAACAAAACATTGGGTCGGGCTGTTGGAGTTTCACGTTGGCCACAAGAAACTAGTCTCAGAAAGTGAGTAGGTGCCTAAATAGGAATTTTATGTGCTCTTTGTTCCTTCAGAAGCCCTTAAATGTGAATACAGAAAATTAAATGGGTTGTTATGAGCATTATTTATGTAGGCCTCATATGAGTTCACTCTTTTAGAGTTTTAATTTTTTTCTTCTTAATATATATACACACTGAATTGTCAAGTAGCCAGACTATAAAAACAAGAGCAGATAACTACATTGTGTTGTAATAGTTTTTTTGGACATAGAGTGATAGTACCATGATCGTCCTTTGGTATTCAGTACCATGTAATGCATTGTCAATACCATGGTAAATGAATATGGTATCATTTAGTACCAAGGTATACTTAAAAAGTATCAATGGTAATAATTTTTTTTTTTTTTCTTCTTTGCTTATAATCTGCTTTAATTTTCAAGCCAGCACTTACAGGGATAGTTCACCTAAAAATGAAAATTCTCTCACCATTTACTCACAGTCATGCCATCCCAGGTGTGTGTGACTTTCTTTCTTCAGCAGAAAACATTTGAAGAAAAATAGAGAAATATCATAGCTCAGTAGGTTCTTAAAATGCAAGTGAATGGTGATCAGACCTTTGAAGCTCCAAAAATCACAGTTAGTCAGCATAAACGTCATCCATAAGACTCCAGTGGTTAAATGAATGTCTTGTAAAGCGACACGATTGCTTTTGGTGTGAAAAAGATCAAAATTTAAGTACTTTTTAGCTATAAATCATTGCTTCCGGTCAGCAGCAGTATGCATGTATGACGTAATCGTGTTGGCATGTTCACACGAGAACTGACACATATGCGACACACCCGGTAGAGCAGCGCTGTTTACAACTGAGGAGGAGGAACGCTGTACAGAAGCTTAGTTGGTTTTAGTTTAGATCTATATTTGTATTTGTTTTTTTGTTTCCCCACAATGGTGCAATTGTGTGCTTATCCTGGATGTCTCAACAGAGAGAAACATGCCAAAGCGAATATATCACGCGAGAGACCACGTGAACTCAGCCCTCTCATGACGTGAATGTGCATACTGCTGCTGACCGGAAGCGATGATTTATAGTTAAAAAGTATTTAAGTATTGATCTTACCAAAAGCGATCGTGTCACTTCAGAAGAAATTAATTTAACCTCTGGAGTTGTATGGATGACGTTTATGCTGACTGTCTGTTCTTTTTGGAGCTTCAAGGGTCTGATCACCATCCACTTGCATTTTAAGGACCTACTGAGCAAAGATTTTTTACTGCAAATGTGTTCTGCTGAAGAAAGAAATTCATACACACCTGGGATGGCATGAGGGTGAGTAAACGATGAGAGAACTTTCATTTTTGGGTGAACTAACCCTTTCAATGTGCAAAAGGTCTTGCGTATATTTCCGTTATGGCGAAAACATAGGCAACACTGATTTCATCAAGCATGCATGAATCTAAATAAAATGTCAGTGATTCAACACAAATATTAAACATTGTGTTGATAATTTAGTGTAGTGTATTAATAGATTTTGTTCCTGCTTTCAGTTGATATGGAACAGCCTCCCAGCAACACAGATTTACAGCCTCAGGATCTGTCCTCCACCTGCAGCCTACCCAATGTCTTTGATTTGTCAAGGAACGATGAAGAATGTCTGTTGAAAGCGAACCCCTTAGGTGCCTTTCATGTTGTCCAGACACCAGGCTGGTTTGTCAGTCCTGGGACCAGCAATGGGATGTTACTTCCAGAGAATGACTCTGATCCGTTGCCACTTACCACAGACCAGATCCAACCAGACAATGTGTTTTCCAACACAACTGTCACCCTCTCTTACGTGAGCAGGTCACATGTCTTCTCTAACCATAACACCCTATCAGAGCATCCCCCAATTTACAGTGTTCCATCCTTAAGCAAGGCTTTTGCTCTGCACCCTGCAGCCTATGATGCTAGCAAGCTGGCAACCGACACAGGAGATGACACAGCTCTCTCGGTGGATATGGACCAACACTGCCTCCAGCAGGTGTCAGTTCCTGTAGGACTAACAGCCTGCGATCAATTCGGGTTTATGTCCCCAGCTCAGGTTGTTGAAAATGTAGCAGCGTTGTGCTACCTTCAACAATCTCCTGGTTTAAGTGGTTTGCAAGACGTGGAAAGCATTGCTTTGGAAACGCTCAAATCTTTACAACAGAGCAACCCCACCGATTGTAGGTTTCCTATCAACATGGAAGAACTTCAGAACGGAGCTGCAAATGGCTTGTGGAATGTGGGACCGTTTGAGGGAGGCTTTCCGGAGGGTCACGCTACAAATGCTGAGGGTTTACACACAAATGGCAACCCTGAGGTAGTCTTTCTGATCTCCAGATCTGATGAGCCAATCATTTTACAGAACAACCAGGGGCCTGCAAGTTTTGCAATCTCATTAAACCAAGACTTTATTAGTCCATTAGATCCCAAGCCACCCCCTGCTGCCTCAGTGGATGAAACAGAGGATGTTTTCTCCTTGCCACAGGCTGCGAGTTCTCCAAGTGGAGAAAATTCATTTGGAGTACAGACGGCTAACATTACGCAAGAACATTTGGACAAAGAAGATTTTGATCCTGCGACAGCTAATGTTGCATCTGAATTCATCACCAGCCCTTATGAAAAACCAACAGGAACAACAGACAACACAGAGTACATGCCAGTACAGGTCAATGGAATATCTGAAGGAAAAACAGAAATATGTAAGACAACTGACAATTTGTGTTTTAGTGGCAGTTCGCTTGCCACAAAGAAGACATTTGACAGAAAAAAACTGCCACCAAGAACAAGTAGAGGAATGAGGTTGGGAGCCATTGTCCAAAACATCTACCCCACCAGGTACAAGTCAAGTCGCGTCTCTCATATAAAAAAAGCTCAGGCCAGAAATACTTCTCATGCGGGCTCCATTCAGGACACGTCATCCAACAATCATTACCAGCATGTGCTGGACAGAATATGCACTGTGGAAGAGGCGGTGGAATCTAATGAAAAGGAAGCCGCACATTTTCAGGGAGAAGAAGCAGATGTAAAAATTTCAAACAGATGTAAAACCACAATATCTACCTCACGTTCCAAAAACAAGAGTGTTCCTGAATGGTCATGTGATCGCAAGCCAACAAAATCATTAGACATGTTATTAAATTCCACAAAGAGAGCAAAGCAACTACGACAGAAGGCTTCAAAAAAGTCCTCAGCAGGGATAGGAAAACTCAACTCATTACCAATATTGAAAACCTCTAGAAAAGGCTGCCCTTCAAAGCTTCAGAGGCCAACTATGGGTCCGAAAAATTCAACTGCTACAAAGAAGTCTCATGCCCCCAAAAGGAAAAGGAAGAAACACAAAGTTGGCCATACTTCCTTGTTTTCACCCCAGGAACCAGAAATCAAGCTCAAATATGTGAACTACAAAGAAGAGAAAAGGGACATGCGAGATGTGACCTTTGCCCCCTATGTTCGTGTGGAACTCAAGGACTACCCGACTTGTACGGTTGTCAACTATCCCAAGGAGAGTTTCAGGCTCAAGCAGGGAAAGCAGCAGGCATCCACAGGGTTCATGTCTGGTGTGGTGCCTGCAACGCCTTGTTTGCAATATGGACGAGTCTCCATGGATGGTGCACAATGGGGTAGCCTAGTGTGCTGTCTTTGTGGTGGCTCTGCCAATGCTATGGATCTTGGTGACTTGTATGGGCCGTATTACCCTGAGGGTTTTAAATCTGCCTCAAAAACTCTTACTAATCCACAGGAAGAGGAGGAGGACCACAGTGACTCAGATTCCTCTATTAGTGCTAAGAGTGGACAGTGTGTTGCTTCAACTCCAGGCACTTGGACTTGTAAATCTTTGCACAAGCTATCAGAGTTGGCAGCTTTGATGGCCTGTCAAAGATGGACCAGTGATAGTGAGCAGTCTAGTAGTTCTACGGCTAAGAGACCCAGGATGGATGTTGCCACAGACTGGTACAGCCCTCCTGTGGTTCCTCTTGATAGTAGCGAGTATTGGGTCCATGAGGACTGCGGCATATGGTCAGCAGGCGTCTTTCTGGTCAGAGGAAAACTGTATGGACTTGAAAATGCGGTCATTTTGGCAAAAGAGTCGGTAAGATTTCAGATTTCTGGGGGGGGGATTCAGTTCAAATAAATTGTGACCACTGATAGCATAGTTTATTTGCACACGCTGTTTGCTTTGTTTTAGCACCCAATCCATTAAAGGAATTATAAAAATACGGCCAAAAATGTATTACTGAATGCAATTTGTGCAGTTCCTAGTCAGTTCTTAGTGTTAGGTGGTGGATTCAGCATCTGTACAGCGTCGCTCCACCGCTGTGATGCAGGCACCTGAATTAGTTCTTTAAAATGCAAAAAGTGTGCTTGGTTTCACCAAGTGGCTGTATATATGCAAAGTTATAATGCTCTTCTCCATCATGTGATCTTCCTTTGAGTTACTGCTTGCACAAGTGTGTCTTTTTAATAAAATTCTGTTTACTGCCTGCTTTCAGTGGGTAATACTACTAAAGCATAATACATAGAAAGGAGGCATGTTTGCTTTGATAAGAATGATAATTACTTTTATTTAATAAGTTGAGCACATTTCAGCATATTTAATGCCTGGTTAAACTGGATCATGAAATGGCGCTGCTTCTTGAGTATTTAAATTAAGTTATTACTTTCCTCTCTACACACCCATGTAAATTGAGCTCAAATTGTGCTTCATTTACAAAATTCAGTGCTGTTTGCTCAGCACAATTAACCTACCCGTGCTGCTACCACCTGAGGAAATCACAGGAAATCACCACAGAGTTTTTTAACCCTATAAAGCCACGTGTAACACATTTGATACAAGATTTTCTAAAGCCTCTTCATCAACATGATGAATACTTTGCTGAAAACCTGTTGTATGCAATGTACTAGATGTCTTCTGCCTCCTGGTGGAAGTTTGTGTGCTCTTCTGGAAGTAGAAGACCTTGTAATATAAGTTACAAAATAGCCTACTTTGTATTGTGATGCACATCTTTTAGCTGGGAAATCTAAATAAATACAAAAATGTAACAACGTTTATATTGCTAATGATTTTTAAGATTTGAGTACTTGCTGAATTGAAGCAAATTGTGCTAGCTTTTCTAAATTTTGTACAGTATTTTATAAAAAACTCATTGTGAAATGTGTATCAAATATGATACAACAGGCTTTTTTTTGTCTCTCAATCATCATTACAGTCTATTCATGGCCACCACAAAAAAAAAAAAAAAAAAAAACTGATATATAATTCTTAGAAGATGAAATGAGAATTGAAATTATATGTACTTTTATATATTCAGCCTGCTCTGTCATTATAAAGATCTAATTGTTTCACATTTACTACTGTGGCAAGTATGAGCTAAGAGAAACTTGAATAACGAAAGTCTTGTGCAAAAAAAATGGAAATGCTAGGTCACAGGAGGATTATAATTATACAAATTATAATAATAAAATATATTAAAATAAATTCTATAGGTTCAAAAAACAGCTCCATTTAAAAACATATTCTATTACTGCATATGTCAGGCTTCATAGGGTTAAAATGGACGTTTGTGTACATTTTCTATTGATCATGGCAGCAGTAATCCATCAAATAATGACTAAATGATGGAGAAGAGCATTAGAAGATGGACATGTAGTCAAGCACACTTTCAGCATGTTAAAGAGATGATTCAAGTGTCTAGATAACAGTAGTGGAGTGATGCTGTCATACACAGAGTGTGCCGGATCACGGTGGTCTGCTGCATCGTGCACTATATAGCGCTCAGAACCGGCCAGCAAAAATTGCGTTCAGCATATATTTTGTTTGCATTTACACTGTTGCCTAATCTGCATACAGTAATTTGTGTAGTGAATCAGGCGCTAAACCAGCATATGCAAATGACCAGCGTTTTTACCAGGCATAATTCATTTCGTGAATTCCTCCTCACTGTTACTGTGCTGCATTTTTAAACATTAAACTATGTTAACATAGTGTTAACATGAGTGCTAACATCTTATATATACACTGAAGAATCTACAATAATACCGAGTGCATTACCATTCAACCTTTTATTTCTCTAGTTTTGTTCAACTTGTCAAAGAAGGGGGGCTATGTTGGGCTGTGTTTTCAAAGGCTGCCCAAACAAGTACCACTACACATGTGCAGTGCAGTCAGGTAAGAGTCACAAACAGATGTTGCTTGATTATGATTGTGTGGATTGTGCAAAACAATACCGAAGGCGCCTATCCCCACATTGCCATTGTGGTCCGAAACCGGCGTTTTGACGCCAGACAGCCTATTAACAGTTGCTTTTGCGTCTGCATTTGCTAAAAAAAAAACATGTTCAAACTTGTGCTCAGACATGCATGGAAACATCCATGTGCCAACAAGAGAGTGGAAATAAAGTTGTGAATGTGCCCAAGCATGAATGAAATGATGTAAAGTTTATGAAATTTCCAGCTGATACTTGGAGTCAACTAATTCAAGGGCCCGGTGCATTAGAGCACACTGGTACAACTCGACAAAGTTTGTTTCTTAGTTCAGAATCATTAGGTCATAGTCAGAATGTTTTATATATATATTTATACATATATTTTATATATATATTTGAATTTCTTTTTATGGGCTTTGGTTTTGTGTTTGGTTTCAGATTGGGTTTGCATGCAGTGTAGTGCTATGCACTTTTTTATTTTTTACCTATCAAGACAACCTGACTTGTTTCCTCATCTTTATTCATAGGTTGTATATTAAACGAGGATAATTTCTCAATGAAATGCAGAAAGCACAAGGTATTTGTTGAACAGTTTTTTTCTGCCTTTTAAGACACTAAATAAACTGTATAGGGACATTTTCATGATTGCATAGCAAATCTGAAGTTTGCACTAATCAGAGGTTTTGTATTTTTAAAATGGAAATATAATTCCATTATAAGTTAGACAATTATTTTTAAGAATAAATGCAGCATATTACTTACGTTCTTGTAAATTGCTTTAATTCTTATGTCTTTTGTCCATTTTGTTAGAACAAGTCCATCCAAGTTTCATCATATCATCAAATTACCAGGTGACACAGGAGGAAGAGGAAGCTATGCAAGGTTTGAGCTCTTTTCAAATCATATATAACTTGCTGAATGCATCTACACAGAAGTTTTATTTTATATATGTATAAAAACCAGTTTCTCCCTGTTGATAGAGTGAGGTTGATCTCTTCAACTCCATTGGTGTCTTCCTGTGAGTACGCCAGCCATCGGACCTTCACAATCTTTCTCTTTTTGACAGAAAGGCCTCTTCAAAATGCCAACACCCATATACCTTAATAATTTATCTGTTGCACTGTTCATAACATCAGTCACTGTCACACAAATGGCTCTTTGTAAGACACACTATTGACTGACGTTTTGAAAGGCTAGATGTAAGGAGTGTGGTAAAAGTGACAAGTATTTGATTGAATTGCACATTTCAGCGGCTCAAAGCAGAAGACAAATCCTCTAAACCTAAACCAGAGCACAAGTTCAGTGTGCTAGTTTTATTTGATGATATGCCTTTTCTAAGTATGTTTGTGTTATTTATATTTGGGGGGAGGGATTATTTGGGGGAAATTTATAGTTCTGAAATGAAATGAAATTATTTGTTTACTATGTGGTTTAATTTATGAAGAAAATCATTTCTACAAACTGAATTTTAAACATACCTGCATGTTAGAATGTTAATCCCTCTTCAGAGTTATGCCATACGAGCATCAAAACATAGCTTCATTATCAACACTTTATATATTTAATTGCCATTTTGTCATTAGTCTAATTGATATGGGCAAATAGGCAAAGCCCCAAAAATGTCTTTGTATTGTTTGTAGAAGCAGAAGTGAAGGGAAATAGACATGAAATTAGAAGGCAAACTCGTGAGATAAATCATGAGTTACTTTTAGAAGATCTTTTCTTCCCAAGTTATGGATCCATATGAAAGCACTTTGAAATGGCACTTTTGTGTATAAAATTGGAGAGAAAAAAATTCAAGATAAGAATGTTGGCTCAGAATTCAGCTGGTCCCAGAATAGTCTCTAGTGTTCCTTGAACTGTACAACCACTTCTCTTTTCTGTTTTTCATCCCAAATAACAGCTCATTTACACTGTCGTTGAAGTGAACGTGTACCCACATTGTGAATGTTATGTATTTAAATGTTCATTTTGGTTTGCATTGATTATAGCATGACTTAAAAAATAAACTTGAAAACATCTAGATACAGAATGTAGTAAATACTAAATAGTATGTAATTATGTAACAATTATAGATTGCAGATGTGGGTTACATACAGTACTGTGCAAAAGTTTTAGGCACTTGGGAAAAATGTTGCATAGTGACGATGCCTTCAAAAATAATGCCATAAATAATTTTCATGTATCACTTAATGTCATACAAAGTCCAGTAAACATAAAAAAGCTAAATCAATATTCGGTGTCACCACCTTTGCCTTTAAAACAGCACCAATTCTCCTAGGTACACCTGGACACAGTTTTTTTTGGTTGTTGGCAGATAGGATGTTCCAAGCTTCATGGAGAATTCGCCACAGTTGTTCTATCTATTCAGTCTGTCTCAGTTGCTTCTGTCTCTTTATATAATCTCAGACAGACACGATGATCAGTGGGGGGCTTTGTGGGGGCCATGACATCTGTTGCAGGGCTCCCTGTTCTTCTATTCTAAATTCGAATTTCTATTTGCAAATGTAATGTTTGTGAGTCTAACATTTATATTTCCTATTGACACACTAAAGCTGAAGATATAAAAAACCATCTTAAGACAAATGCTTTTGTGAAACACCTAAGACTTTTGCACAGTACTGTATAACTTCATTTGAACCACACAGTGGTGTTATGGATTTTATCATTGGTTCTATAAACCATCACACACTTAAATGGAGACTCATCAGTTTTATAGTCCATATATTAGTGATTAAAAGGATTTTTTTAAAGATTCAGTATAAGTTAAGATCAGTCAACAGTATTTATGACATGTTGATTTCGACCAAAAAAATTAAAAATAAATTGACTTGTCCCTTCTCCTCTTAAAAAAAAAAAAATGAAATAAAAAAAAACTGGGTTACAGTGAGGCACCTACAATGGAAGTGAATGATGCCAGTCCATAAATGTTAAAATACTGTTTCAAAAGTAAGACACAAGACATAATGTGATTTTAGTGTAATAAAATTGCTTGCTAACCTTTTCTGTGTAAAGTTTTATTCATTTTTACAAAAACATTTGACAAAGCCATAAACTCTTAAAAGACTGTCAAAAAACAACAATGTAAACAACTTTACAGCTCAAATAATGCAGGAATTTAAAAAGAAGAATTAGTGCTATTATAAAATTATAAGTTTCACATTTCTGCCTTTAAACCTTCCAGAAATTAGCCCCATTCACTTCCATTGTAAGTGCCTCACTGCGATTATTGCTTTACTTTAAGGAAAACAAGGGACAAGTCGAAATATATTTTTGTGTTAATCAACATTATGCCACAAATGCTGTCGATTGAGTTTAAATATTCTTTAAGTATAACTTGACAAGTATAAATGAAAAGCTTGAATTAATACCAGACAACTGCATAAAATTGACTTTGTTCTGATTGGTAATGATATCAGTTTTATGCCATCATCAAATTATCTGTGGAAAAGTTATCAAGATATCAATTTCGGTCAATGAACATTTCTGATTCCTTGTCTGATTCATTTGATTGAAAATGTTAATGTTCAAGACTTCTATGTGAACACTAGTCTTTTGTTTATACAACGGCAAATTAGATTTTTCTTGCTAAGACAAATCAGCATCTTTTGGTTTTTCTCGAGACCCAGGAAGCACTTGTTTAATACAAGCTTTGTTTTAAATTTCGTATGAAAGGGGGATTACGGGACTCATTCTGGAATTGTTCAGTGCATTCAACATACCATACGTTGTTTGTGTACAAACTATTTTAATTTCAGTAGTTTTATCCAAAGGTTAAGAGATGGATTTGTAATTGTGCCAATAACACCTTGACGTACTTTGGTAGCTTGCTTGTGGAAAGGTAAAATCACAATGTTGATAATGTCCGTCAGTATAAGTGTACCGGTGTTGTGTGTCAAGTGTTTGTTCAGGACTATATCTGTACAAATTTTGTGCAAATGTCATTTATTTGCTGGAATATTTTTTTATTTTATTTTTTGGTCTAAACTGAAGAGATTGAGCCATGTTTCCATCATACCAAATGTACCATTGTTAATTGTTTGGATTGTTTTTAAATTGTTTTTTAATCTCAGGGTTGAGCAGAGTTCTTTTTCATTGTTGGCATTCTTTCCCCAAAAGTTATTTATCCTTCACTGACTAAACCCAGGTGGTCAGTCTAATAAATTGGCTTAACCTACCATTGGTCTCCCAGTCATCTGTATTTGCTCATATAGTGTTGATTTACTCATTTTAATAGATGAATATGACTAGTAATAGTAGGTTTATAGTCAACATGATCACATGAAATTGATATGCTGCATCTGTATGTATATGTACCCTGAAATCGATCCCATACTGCCAGATTACTGACAAGTGCTATTCCCCTTCAGGCATTTATGCATCAATTCAAATGTGTTCACTTTACTCGATCAAGTATTGTGAGCACGATCTCCGAAACGTGGGTTCTGGTCCCATGGAAACCAGGAAGTAATTATGTTCACAAACAATGGTGAGCATGATTTGGAAGTGTTTTGCTCTAATATTACATTTTTACTTCACTGATTGTTAGGTTTAGGATTTGGGATAGAGAAGAGGGTTAATAAAATATGCATTCCTGTTGACTGTATTACATAATTTACAACTAAAAATTAAAATTGCTTTTGGTGCCACTTTGTGGACATTTAACCTCAGTAACACTTACTGTTTTCGGCCACTGGGGACAGTAGTTTTCAATGTCATTAACCACAGACCAATTTCAGCAGCAGAACTTTCTACCTCCTGGCACTGAATTTACAGTGTGATCGGTCTGTATTAGTAATAGTAGGAGTAGCATTTAATTAACATTTTTCAATAAAAATATGTAAATATGTAAAAATATTGTAATGTTAAACTGATTAACATTTGACTTTAGGAGTTTTAAATATAGTTTACAACAGCTACTTAAAGGGATAGTTCACCCAAAAATGAAAATTCTCATCATTTACCCTCATGATATCTGGGATATCATGAGGGTGTTTCTTTCTTCTGAACACAAAATGCAGATTTTTAGAAGAACATTTCAGCTCTGTAGGTCCATACAATGCAAGTGAATGGGTGCCAGTGGTTAAATCCATATCTTCTGAAGTGATATGATGGGTGTGGGTGAGAAACAGATCAATATTTAAATCCTTTTCCCTTCACTTTTACTTTGTCCTTCTTCTGTTCTATATGATTCACATTATTGCATATCACCCCCTAATGGGCAGAGAGGAGAACTTATGAAAATAAAATGACTTAAATATTGATCTGTTTTTCACCCACGCCTATCATATTGTGTCTGAACACATGGATTTAACCACTGGAGTCATATGGATTTCTTTTATGCTCCCTTTATAAGTGGATTTTGGAGCTTCAAAATTTTGGCACCCATTCACTTGCATTGTATGGACCTACAGAGCTGAAATATTCTTCTAAAAATCTTAATTTGTGTTCTGCTGAAGAAAGAAAGTCATACACATCTGGGATGGCATGAGGGTGAGTAAATGATGAGAGAATGTTAATTTTTGGTTGAACTATCCCTTTAACTTTTTACAACTGCTTTAGAGTTTTCACTTTTGGTTAAATAATAATAATTGCTTTTCAATCATTTGTTGAAAGGATAGGACTTAAATGAACAAAACCAGTAATTCAACTCTAAAAAAAGACACATGCACATTTCTGGTCAAGATTTATTTTTAAATAAATCTGAACTTACAGGAAGACACTTGTATTGCAGAGACAGAATTTGGAAATGAGTTTCAGAGTTTGTTTTGAAATGACTAAAAGCCCATTGATAGCTGATCAAAATCACCAAAACCAAAAAGCTTGAGCAGTGCATTACTTTATAATCACAAAATCCTCTATGGTGTGTACTTCACATTTGTTGCTAATAAGATAAAATCACTGCCACTTTCTTGACATGACTCCGCATTTAATGCCCTAAGTCTCATATTTGACATCTCATGGCAAGTATAGTTGCACAGAGTTTCACAAAATGTCTTCAAAATGTAAGAACAGTATATTTATGCTGCTACAGACAAATGGCCCACTTTTACTGTAAAGGTGATACTATTATATCTAACCTTTTTTTCTCATAATTTTTTCCAGTACATGTTGAACGTTCATGCAGACATGTACACACAAAATAAAACACATTTAAACACAAAATCTACCAATTCCAATACAACTACCATTTTGTTCGTTCAAGACAATAATAACTGCAACGGCAAACTCAATTTCTCAGCAAGCCCGGAGTATTCCCTTTAGACTTCTTTCAACTTTACCTAAAATAAAATCACTTTCATAATTTGACAGCAGTGGTGCAGGCATTACTTAATTCTGCTTCTAATGGGGTTGCATACATTCAGGCTTTTTCAGGTAGTTCTTTATCTCAGTGGGAAATTAACACAATAACAACAACAGCACACAAACACGACACAAAACTAACCAACAGTAATTCAGCTTGATGTTTTGCCCTAGGTCATCTAGCACAACTGCACTCTGAACATTATGCAAAAATTGTTACAGCAAACATCACATTACAACAACTCTTACATATTTTGAATCACTCTTTCTTTTTTTTCAATAGATGTTTGTTTTAATGAACATGCAGTTATTAGAATGTGACTGCACACATCTGCAATGTCTTTGTTTTGTGTTTTGGTTCAAACCAATGTAGAAAAAATACAGGTAACTAAGACTTTATTAAAAGGGGAAAACATCAAAGAACTTGTAAATCTTCAAAAAGGATATGTTTACCACTTCGGCTAGTACATAAAGTACAACTCAAAAACAAACTGTTTTTGCAACAAATTTCACAGCTAATAAATAAATAAAAAAATCTCTATAACAATGTTTAAACATTTAGCTTTTTATCTTTTCTCTTTATTTTGAAATTCTTGTGAGTCATGAATAGTAGATAACTACTGTACTTGACATCTGTTTGAAGGGAGAGAAAACAAGCTCTGATGCGCTGTTGAACAATATAAACAGAGTTTGGCACAGCTGTGTCAACAAAGTACCAAAACAAATTAATTTGAAAACATTTTAAACTACTTTATGATGTTTGTAAACTACTACAAATCAACTGAAAAAATATATAATCTAGGAGACTTGATAAATGAAGTAAATTCAAAACAACAGTCTGAGTCTTTATAAACGTTTTGAGTACATGCAATAAGTGACGTGATCAGTTAAAGCATGTCGTAATAAACCTTCTGAAAATCGTTCATTTTGTTACATGTAACAAATGTTTTAGTAAATCAGGCCTTAAATAACTTATCTAATTTGTACACACTAAATCTTAAATACTCACACATAAACAAACTCACGATACCACAGATACAAATATCATCCGTTCTATTTTCTCATCATTGTGTTTAGGCCCAATTTTTCAATGTTTGCTTAAATTATACACCAAAATAATCATGTAGATCCCAGATATTCTCCTTTGCTCTCCTCTCTTTTTTTGCTTCATATATTGCTTTACAGATGTTTTGGGGAAGCCCTCATAATTCGTCCCGCAAACTATTTAGAGTTTATACTGGATTTAAGCTTATGAATCTTACTTTCAGTAGACATTTATTGGATCATTGCTAATCCATGAACTGGAAAGTATGACCTGCACAGTATTTCAGTGTTTCAGCACAACAACTCCTCTTCACATTTCTGTAAGGAATGTTAGCAAAAAAGCACAGTCTCATTTTATGAGCCAACTCTGAACACTGTAGAATCATAAAGACACAGCTCACAAGTTACATTCATTTTTTACATCATTTTTTGCTCGTTTTCCATCTATTTGATAGCACAACTTTATTCTGCAAACTCCTTTTAGGACCTGTGCGAATGATTGGAAGTTTAAGCAACTTGAGAATGCGTCTGGTTGTGTGCTGAAGTTAATTTTGCTGTGAATTAACTTGCGTATATTGTCCGGTCTCTAAACACAGATCTCTATAGGGGTTGTGACCAGGATGCGGCTGCTAGGGGAGCTGTCTCTAGCTGTGCGTTCGTAGCTATTCGTGGAAGACACAGAGCTGTTTGTGGACACGGAGGTGAAGTGGTGCGCTGCAGCTGTTCCGGGCTCTATCGCGTTACTTTTGGTCGTGCAGGCCACTGGCGACAAGGTTTGCTGTTTCATACGGTCCACCAGCAACTCTTCCTCCTCAGATGACGAGTTCAGCACAGCTTGATGGTGGCTTCCACCACCCTGACCATCCAGCATCCAACGGTGGCCAAAATGCACAAACACTTCTTTGACGGAGCAACGACGTTCCTGCTCCAGGCACAGAAGCTTTCGAAACATGCGCAGTGCTTCATCCGTGAAGCGGCGCCACTGTGACGGCACCGTACCTGTCCGTCGCCTCTGCCAGCGCACAAACTCCTCATAGAAGGTGTCGGACAGCATGGCCTTCTCCCAGGGGAAGTTGCCGGTGAGCATGCAGAAGAGCAGCACTCCGAAGGCCCAGACATCTGTGCTGTAGTCCACGCAGAAGCCCTCGTGTTTGGACGTGTCACAGAGCTCGGGGGCCGTGTAGGGTATGGTTCCACTCACGCGCTTCACTGGTGATCCAGCTCGTCGTGTCATGCCAAAGTCTGAAAGCTTGACCCTGCGGCACTCTTTGTCAAAGATTAAGATGTTCTCGGGCTTGATGTCTCGGTGCACCAGCTTTTTTGAATGGAGGTAGTCCAGAGCAATGGCCACTTGATGGACACAACGCTTAGCCACTGGTTCTGGAAGACCCACCTGTGAGAACAGATTGGAAACCTAAATTAGGATGCATTAGGTTGGGAACCGAGAACAAGTTCATGTTAAGAACTAGTTCAACTTTTTTTTTAAATACTGGAACCGTATGATTTTCATGGCTTTTGGTCCCATTAATGGTTCTTGAACATGCAGTTTGTACTTAAATACTCTGACAGTGTTTCCTGCAGCGCAATTCAGCGGCAGTGAAGCCCAGCTACTGAATCAACAGTGCGAAACATACAGCATGTCGAATGTAGTCTGAATCCCAAACAAATGACTCTAATGAGCCCATTCTTTTGAATCTACAGCACGAAACATACAGCGCAATCAAAGTAGTCCGATTCACGAACAAATGATTCTTATGCGCTGGTTCTTTTGAATCTCCAGTGCGAAACAAGGCGCAAACAGTGTAGTCCGATTCCCGCATGAATGACTCTTATGAGCTGGTTCTTTTGAATTTACAGTGTGAGACACAAAGCATGAACAGTGTAGTCTGAATCCCAAACAAATGACTCTAATGAGCCCATTCTTTTGAATCTACAGCACAAAACAACCAGCACGAAAAGTGTAGTCTGAATCCTGAACAAATGACTCTAATGAGCCGGTTCTTTTGAATCAACAGTGCGAAACATACAGCGCTAACAGGGTAGTCCGATTCCCAAATTAATTTCTCTAGTAAGCCGATCTTTTTGAATCTACAGTACAGCGCAAAACATACTGCATGTCCAATGTAGTCCGATTCCTGAACAAATGACTCTAATGAGCTGGTTCTTTTGAATCTACAGCATGAAACATACAGCTCAACCAGAGTAGTCCGATTCCCGAACGAATGACTATAATGAGCCCGTTCTTTTGATTCTACAGTGAGAAACATAGTAGTCCGACATACAGTGCAATCATAGTAGTCCGATTCACGAACAAATTATTCTTATGCGCTGGTTATTTTTAATCTCCAGTGCGAAACACAAGGTTGCTTAGAAGACCTAGCTGGAGTCACTCAGCACACCCTGGATTCGAACTTGTGACTTAAGGGGTGTTAGTCAGCGTCAATACTTGCTGAGCTACCCAGGCCCCTCTGAGCCAGTTCTTTTAATTCTACAGCAAGAAACATACAGCGCTACCAAAGTAGTCCGATTCCAGAATGAGTGACTCTTATGAGCCGGTTCTTTCTGTGAATCACATACATACAGTGTGACCAGTGTTGTGCAGTTCCTGAAAGAATGTCTCTTATGAGTTGGCTCTTTTTATTGAACCAAAAATCCTTATATCATTTAGAGCAGTTACTGAATTCATCTAAATTCTATGACATTCCAAAATGTTTAAGAATAACTTAAGTGTCCAAAGCTACTTTATATAAAGAAAGATTTACACACAATTAAAAACATTAAAGATTGCATTACACCTGTACAATTACGACACGCCATTACCTGTGGTGGAATGATATCAAACAGGTCACCAGATGGGGCATACTCCTGTGCAAAAACGTAATAATCCTCCGTTTCAAACGCAATGCCGAACATGTTGATTATAAAGGGACATGGCGAAAGATAAAGAGAGATGCTGTACTCTCTTAAGAAACTCTTCAACTTGGTTGTTTTCTTCTTTAGAAACTTCAGAGCCATCTTGGTGCCTGTAGGTTGAGAAGTTAAGAGAAAATGCTTTGGTTGACTCTTAAATAATATGCACTGCATGTCAAAAAGTATGTAGATACCACCTTCTAATGAACACTATTGGCTATTTCAGCTACATCCATTACTAATAGATGCATGAAAACATGCAATATTCACAGCCATGCAATCTCATCAGATAGAAAGTTTTTATATAATGGGGTATATATTTTCTGTTCCAATGTCCCTGTGCACGAAGCAAGCTCCATAAATAAATAGTTTACTGGGTCTGAGGAACCCAACATTCCTTAACATTTAAGTAAATCGTTTCGCTGTACCTCTGATCTTATGGACGACAAGGTCCACCTTCCCATAGGTGCCTTTGCCCAGCTCCCGTATGACCTCATAGTACTTATTAATCTCAATCTTCTCCAGGTTTTGAGATGCAAAGTGCTGCAGTTCCTCCAGGATGTCGACGGAAACACGGTATACAACAGGAGACGAGCTCATCTTGCATAGGAACAGGCTGCTGACAACCACTGGGCCTTACTGTAACCATAAAGAACACATAGAGTCAAGAAAACGCATTTCAATTTCACAACTGCCTTTCCCTATTGGGAACTGAGCATTCAATGAGTGGAACACTACAGATTGCCTCATGTCCTGGTCTTGCCACAGGTAATGTAATCATCCTACAGATAAGGGAAATGTTCTCCGAGGAGAGGGATTTCACTTACCCTTATCTAACCTGCTAATCTCTCCATTGTTTCGTGGCTCAGTAGCTTTGCTCCCCAGCAGTTTTTGCGTGCTGAGGCTTATGTAATATTATAAAAGGACTCAGACCATATTAAATGGTCTGGCCCTTAGATATAATATATAATAATTATCATTTGATTACATTTGAATGCAGAGCTGAGACCTGAGCGGCAGTTATGTAACCTTCCACACATTACAGGCTATCAAACATGGTAATTTAAGTGCAAATTTTCTGTTCTGAACCTCACAACAACACAGTGAAGTTCTAAAGTTATTTTTAATGTCCATAAGCTATAATGTCCAAATGTTCTAAGCAGTGGTCAACCGGGTTTTAATGCTGATGCTAACCGATATCAAGAGAGCAAAGTGGATGGTCAATATAATGCCAATATATACAGTTTAATACTTGAAAATGTAAAAGATTTAGGACATAAAATTGATGAATTTTAAGGAACACATAAAAAAGGACTTGAAGCTTTTCGGTGAATAAGTACTACATTTTTGCTTTGTTTCTCACCCATAGCAATCATATCACTGCAGAAGACAAGGACTGAACAACGTGAGTCTTATGGATTGCTTTTATGCTGCCTTTATGTCCTTTTTGGAGCTTGAAACTTTTGGACTCCACTGACTTACATTGTATGGACAAAAACACCTCATACATCCATCAAAAATATTTGTTTGTGTTCCGCAGAAAAATGAAAGTCATACGAGTTTGAACGATCACTAAAATGATCACAAGTGTTAATCGGGCACGGTTATTGGCCAATGCTTATCATTTCATTAGTAAACAGTGAAACTTCTTTCTGGTTCTGTCTGTTGTTAGACCAGCTATTTTAGCCACTGGTTGATTTATACAACACTTATGAATTTAAATGAACACTTTATTTCACACAATATTCACTCAACATACACAAATGTTTTTTTAAGTGCACTATCCATCGACAAACGTCCATTGACAAATGGAACGTATCTTCCATTTTCCTGAATGTGTTCCACAATTCATAACAGATGAATTTTTCATCTTCCGGTTTACAGTGTTTTCACTCAATATGTGTAATTTCTTAGTAAATAATGTGATGTTTAGCGCATTACATTTGTAAAAATAAAATTATAAAATAAAAAAGCATGTGGCTCCATAGTGCTGATATCTTGGGGAGTTGCGATGACCGTTTTTTGACAGTTCCACACCCATCAAAGTTTAAGGAGTGGACGACGTGAAGCTATAAACCAAGGTGAGTTACGCTGACTTCATTAACTACTCTGAGTTGTCATGACAGTCAACAACTAAAAGTTGAGCCTGAACTAATTTTTTCTCCAACTAACACTTAAGGTTGTTGTTGTTCTCTGCCTGGAATGCATGTATTAGTAGTGTCTTGTGGACACCAGAACAACAAAAGAGTATAGCGGCAATTAGAATCATCATGGCGGCACCCAGTTTTTAGTAAGAAAAACTGTGGATACTAGGCAGAAAAAACACTTCTGTTAATATACCAATAAGCCACAGATATCTTTGTTAAACACACAGATAATCCCAAAATGTCAGCTTTTTTTGATCTCCATCACTAGTTCTGATCTTATTGAATCAGAAACAGTAATACACAATATCTGAGGAAGCACAGCCCATCTTTCTCTCAGTAGTAAGCACTGCAGTGATATTAATGGAGACCATTTGTTACTATCAGCGAATTAGAAGTGCTTAGTTTGCACTGCAGGTTAAAACAAACAGCCGTGATGGCATGAGTGAGAGCTGCTGTGTTGCGCAAAATGGAATAACTTTCTTCCTCTTAACTTATAATATTGACCTTACATGTCATGCCACCTGCCTTTTTACTTCCTTCAGCATGTCCAATAACCCAAAGGAGGTATTATTATTATTTTAGATATATACGTGTATATATATATATATATATATATATATATATATATATATATATATATGTTTTTTTTTTTTTTTTTCTTTTTTTTTTTTTTTTTTTTTTATTTATTACCTTTTCTTCCAATTTGGAATGCCCAATTCCCACTACTCATGGTGGCGCGGTTACTCACCTCAATCCGGGTGGCGGAGGACAAGTCCCAGTTGCCTCCACTTCTGAGACAGTCAATCCGCGCATCTCATCACGTGGCTCACTGTGCATGACACTGCAGAGACTCATGTGGAGGCTCAGGCTACTCTCCACTATCCATGCACAACTTACCACACGCCCCTAATCGTGACCACGAGGAGGTTACCCCATGTGACTCTTCCCTCCCTAGCAACCGGGCCAATTTGTTTGTTTAGGAGACCTGGCTGGAGCTGGCTCACTCAACACGCCCTGGAATCGAACTCATGACTCCAGGAGTGGTAGTCAGCGTCAATACTCGCTGAGCTATCCAGGCCCCAGGTGGAGGCATTATTAAACAGACTTCAAACGCTATCTAGAAATAATGACATAAATTCTTGTCATGACAGAGAGTGAGGAACATGCCAGAATGGAAGCTGGGCTGGTGCAATATGACTCACCAGGTCAAAAGCTGCTAGCTAGCTTATGAGGCTTAAGGCAAAGTGATGCAAATATAGAACAACTCTGTTATAAAATGTCAAACCTCTACTGTGAATCTTGATGTCTAAAATAAAGACCTCTTGCCTCAAGTCAGGGTAGACGCCATTCTTTTACACGAATGAAAACGAGGCTGTGAAGGATATATGTAAAGTCCAAAGAACAGTATAAAGTCCAAACTAAAATGTGGGCCCCGAAGCAAAACCAGACAACCTCTGACTTCAGCCCAACGTATACTTCGGTTTTGACGCAAATGCCAAGCCCAAAGTATACGAACGCTAGCCTTTTAAAGTATACTTCATTTGACTGTGCACACATACACAGATGGTTGGCTCATGCACTCTATGAATGCTATGAGCAGAGGTTAACTAGTGGCCATCAGGAGAACCAGGACTTTTCCTGGTGGGCCGTCCACGAAATGTGGCCATGATATGCCAAGGTGGGCCACGATATGATGAAGGGGGCTGTGAAATGATGCCGCAATATGCAGAAGGGGACAGTGAAATGCAGGTTGGACAGATACTCAGACTATTTCTCTTCACGAGTTTAGAAATTAGACCCATAAAAATGTCTTTATATTCCTTCAGACTAAAGTTAGTGCAAATAATTCCAGGTGCATGCGCAGACTGCTTGTTCAGAGTATGCATGGTTAAAAAAATTATTTTTTTTTTAAAATCGGGCTGCACTCGTTCAGTGCTCGAGCACTCTATGATGACGAAATCTGTGTCATACGTCCAATACACAGACGATTAGCGTTCGCATCTGACCGAAGTATACTTTGGGATTTACAGTTTAGCTGGCATAAATCTGTATGACAGCCCCTAAGGTTTTCAGTGCAAAACACTCACTGATTTCCAAAGAGCTGAAAATATTTGCCAATATGATGTTGCCCATCATCTGTTGGTGCCATTTTTCAGTGCAATGATAATTCAAGGATGAGCTGAGTTCGGCACACTGCAGAACACTTTAATGGCAACCGGATTTTGCCACTAACTTCCACTGCTTCTCATCATTACACACCCATTTAAAATAGTGAAACAGTAATGGCTCATTTATTCCCGTGTGTAAGCTATTTGTCATTCTGCTAGCTCCACGGTTATCGGAGTCAAAGCCAGGAAAATGCAGACTGAAATTCAGAGGAGGTGAAATACAGGGCTTTAATCTCTCTTCTGCCAGCCTTGTTTTCACGCTCAAATATTCATGTCACTCGCGCTCTGCAGGTCTCAATAGTGCTTGGGAAAGTAGAAGCACATTCTGCCTAGAGACCCCACTTGTGTTCTTAACTAACGCAGAAAGACTTCTTGTCTTCTCTAAATGGTTGACTTGCCGCACTTGCTTGTATATAAAGGCAAAGAAAGGAGGGATGAAGGCTCAGGGTTTTGAAAGAGGATAGACTGAAAGTCAAAGAGACAATCCAAGGCCTCTACGTCCAGACTGATTACAAAGTCCCTGTGTCCGAAATCACATAGGCTACTGTCAGAATATGTGCTGAATTTGATGAAGGAAGCACTTCTCCAGTAAAACAGTACGGTATGCATGCGAGTAGTATGAATATATTCCAGACATAGTTCATCTATGATATTTAGACCTTATTTAGCTCTAAATAACTAAATTACACCATTTTCATATAAAACAAGCACATTTTATGTCATCTTCACTTCAATAAAAAAAAAAAACTTCATTTCAGTAAGTGTCAAAACATCCCAATTTGTCATGTATTGGGGGTCTCTGGTGACATCTGCTGGAATAAAGAATTAAATACTTACATGAAATAACAACTGTGGCCAATAGGTGCCTTCAGTGCTCCATGCATTGGATGATCTCCATAAGCTCATGTTCTAACAAACTTAATTTTTAGATGTTATCATAAGTTATCATTGTGGATGTTTTACAGTCTCACCCCTTTATTTATGTGTGGTTGTGTTCTGCATCGTGTCTGATTACAAAAAAACAACAACAACAAAAAAAAAAAAAACTCTGTATTTTAGTATTTCCCATTAATTTCCTATGGCGAACAACACAAGTGTTACTTTTTTTTTTTTACAACCCCTTAGACTTATCGAATCAGTCCGACTCATGGTTTATCGGCATTATTTTAATTCCAGCATTTTTAACGTGACGTCTCCTCAGCTCCCGATGTATTTTGGGATAGTGTCCAGTGGATGCACACTTACTTTAGTCTCGCCGGAAAATAGTAAAAGGTCATATGTGTATTTCTCGCTTACTCTTTTATGAATACTGAGGATTCAGACATACTACTCCATTGGCAACAGTCATTTTATTGCATTGGGATCTTTATTTCAAACAAATAATTATATAAACTCAAACTTAGAATTCCTTGAAGCAGAATGTAATCTATGGAGTTCGCTTTTGAACAAATAATTTCTCAAATCTGTTCTGCTTTAGAAGAACTAGATGTGAATAAATTGCCAGGTCCTGATAATATTCTTCTGTTGTTTTTAAAAATAGCAGCTGATTTTATTTCTCCTCCGCTGACGTATTTGTTTAATTTTTCTTTATTAACTAACAAAATTCCACGGATCTGGAAGTCAGCATTTGTAGTTCCTCTGTCAAAAGGGGGCGATCCTTCTTTAATGGATAATTACAGACCTATTTCTAAACTTTGTATTCTCTCGAAACTTCTGGAAAATCTAGTTAGCAAACAATTGACACGGTACCTAAACAGTCATAATATTCTGTCTATTAACCAATCAGGATTCCGTAAAGGGTACAGTACTTCTACGGCCATTTTAAAAGTCTTGAATGATATCGTGGAGTCCTTAAAATGATATGCAATATTGTGCTTGTCTCTTTATTGATTTATCAAAGGCCTTCGACACTGTGGACCATGACATATTATTAAATAGGCTTAGATGGGTAGGACTATCAGAAAATGTAATTTTGTGGTTCACTGCTTATTTAAAGGGAAGAACCCAATGTGCACAGGTGGAAGGTATTCAGTCAGATCCTATGGAGGTTGTTAAGGGAGCCCTCAAGGATCTGTGTTGGGGGCGCTATTATTCAGTATATAAATTGTCTTGACTTTAATATTGATAATGCAAGGTTTCATTTTTACGCAGATGATACTATTATTTATTGTCCAGCTCATTCTAAGCAGCAATCTTGGGCTTTTTTACAATCTGCTTTTGGTATCATCCAAAATAGGTTTTGTGCTTTGAAGCTGGTCTTAAACGTTGAAAAAATAAAATGCATGTATTCTCAAACTCTAAAATTTCTTCTGAAAATTCCATTGCTCTTTGGACTTCTCAGGGGAGTCAGATAACATCAGTGTCGGAGTACAAATACCTTGGTATTATTATCGATAACACATTATATTATGGTTTACATATTAATTATTTGAGGCAAAAACTCAAGAAAAAGTTAGGATTTTACTTTAGAAATAAGTCTTGCTTTTCATTCAATGTGAGGAAGAAACTAGTGTCCACTACTTTTTTACCAGTTTTTGATTATGGGGATGTAGTGTATCAGCATGCTCCCTCTTACCTTCTCGCCTCTCTGGATGCTTTGTACCATGGTGCTCTGAGATTTATAACTGATTGTACATTTTCAACACACCATTGTGAACTATACAAAAGAGTTGCTTGGCCTTCGTTGAATGTTCGAAGAAAAATGCACTGGTATTTATTGATATATAAAGCTATATTGCGTTATCTGCCCTCTTATCTTTGTTATTTTATTCAACGGAAATTGCCTGTCAATTACTCATTGTGTTCTCAATCAAGTTACAATCTTTGTGTGCCCATTGTCAGAACTGAGCTTGGTAAAACTTCCTTCAAATATGCAGCCACCTCGGATTGGAATCTTCTCCAGACGGAGATGAAGCTACAAAACTTGGTGTCTTAAAGTCATTTTAAAATTTTTCTACGTAACCTAGAGAGTGAATTAATGGTGTGTAAATGTTTTTAACTGGTTGTATGTTTTATGTTGGATTTAGTATTGTATGTTGCAACTTTGTTGTATAATTGTATATGCAAACTCGGCTGCCTATCTTGGCCAGGACACTCCTGTAAAAGAGATTTTTAATCTCAATGAGTCTTTTTTCCTGGTTAAATAAAGGTAAAATAAATAAAATACTCTTTTTGGCATACTATATAGTAGTAAAGTATAGATATTCAGATGCAGCATGTGATTTCAGTGACAGTAGGTTAAAAATTCTGCAGCTGAAATAGGCCAGCGCTTATCAAAATTTAAATTACTGCCCCCATTGGCCAAAGCGGGAAGTGTTTTTGAACGTATGGGCATGTGTGAGCTTTAGTATTTTAGGTGAAATGTCTACAAAGTTGCACTAAAAACGAGTTATTTTGTCATAAATTATTTAATACAGTTAAGAGGAGTGAAAAACTATGTAAAGTTGACTCATTCCTCAAAATGGTCATAGCATGATGGAAGCTGTTGAACCGCCACTGTTCAAGAAAACTGCATTGTTCAACATTGTACAGTTATCTCAAATTATGCCTTTAAAATCCATTTTTATCACATGACTACATTTTAATTCTAAAGACACTCTTGCTATGAAAAACACTCATGGTGGTGCTTTAAAATAATCAAGCCTAATTTCTGGCCTGAACATTTCTAGCCGAAAGACATCAAGAAAAAGCAAGCAGCCAACCAAGCTGAAGTCAACTCCATTTACACATAGCAATAGACAGTGAATGGCGCAATTTCAGCTGTCTGACATTTTTAGCTTTTCAATCTTCTGATGCATTACATTTAAATTAAGCTTTCAGGGGAGATATTAGACTGCCTTTTCCCAAAATAACATACTGTGGTGGTACTACGATACAGTGATTGCCATGATACTGAATGATTAATATACTTATTTACATCAAAGGTACCTCAAAGATTACCATGGTACTACCATGGTACATAAAAACCATTGTATTATCATGATACATGTCCAAAGAATCAATGGTATTACCATGGATTTTTACTTTCTGTGTTTAGTGTTTAAACCAATACATTGTTGTTGTTTTAATGATCAAAGCTGATCAAATTCTTCTAGCATCCATATGAAGCATGTGGACAGCTGTTAGATCTTGGACACAAATGTCTGCTGGGACAATACTGTATATATTTGGTGAGTGAGGCATGAAAAGAACAGGAGGTCATGTGGAGCAGCATCTCCAACCGAGTCATTTATTAAAAACTGTGATTCTCCTTCAGATCACAGGGGTGTGAAAGAGAGCACTGCTGACATATGACCAGGGGCGTAGATTCCAGGGGGGATGGGGCGGAGGTAACCCCCCAATAATCAAACCAAGCAAGTAGAGGTCTGCACGGGCCTTAAAATGAAACCCGAACCCTACCCGTACTCAAGAACATGTGGCCCGACCCTACCCTAACACAATTTTTGTTCCTGGGTAGTAAGTGTTATTTCCTAATTGCTTATGCCTCAAAAGTATAGAAAATAGCTATTATTCCCCACAAACTTTGCTTTTGTGACCAGGACAGTGATATTTTGAAATTTACCTATTTCCAATGAGAAAACGGGTGAATTTGTGTCTTTTCGTTCACATGAAGTCCGAAAAAAACAACATATGAATCCAAATTAACATGTATTTATACAATATATAGTAGTTTTTCGAGATTTATGATTATACTGTAAATCACTTTCACAAATCAGCCCCTAAATGTAGTCTCCCAATCATGTTTTTGTTATACTGTCCTTGGTAGCGGCGTTCAAAGTCCAGTATATCCTGATGGAAGCGCTCGCCTTGCTCCTCCGAGTACGAATTCAAGGAGATGTTCTCCTTGAATTTATCAAGATGAGCATCAAGGATATGGACTTTGAGGGACATCCTACAGCCCATTGTGCCGTAGTTGTTCACCAGAGTCTCAACCAGCTCCATATAGTTTTCGGCCTTGTGATTGCCCAGGAAGCCCCGAACCACTGCGACAAAGCTGTTCCAAGCCGCTTTCTCCTTACTAGTGAGCTTCTTGGGGAATTCATTGCACTCCAGGATCTTCTTTATCTGTGGTCCAACGAAGACACCGGCTTTGACCTTTGCCTCAGACAGCTTAGGGAAGAAGTCTTGAAGGTACATGAAGGCTGCCGACTCCTTATCTAGAGCTCTGACAAATTGATTCATAAGGCCCAATTTGATGTGCAGTGGTGGCATCAGTACCTTCCGGGGGTCCACCAGTGGCTCCCACTTGATGTTGTTCCTCCCCACAAAGAACTCAGCCTGCTGTGGCCAGTCCCGCCTGTGGTAGTGCACCTTGGTGTCCCTGCTGTCCCAAAGGCAAAGATAGCAGGGAAACTTGGTAAAACCACCTTGGAGACCCATCAGGAATGCCACCATTTTGAAGTCTCCTATGACCTCCCAGCCGTACTCATCATACTTCAAAGTGTCCAGCAAGGTCTTGATGCTGTTGTAATCCTCTTTGAGGTGCACCGAGTGAGCCAGGGGAAGAGACGGGTACTTGTTACCATAATGGAGCAGCACAGCTTTGAGGCTCCTGGATGAGCTGTCAATAAAGAGGCGCCACTCATTCTGGTTAAAGGCGATTCCGATTGCCTCGAACAGACTGGTCACATTGTAGCAGAAGCAGAGCCCATCTTGACGGGTGAAGAAGCTGGAAAAAGGTTGGTGACGCTTCCTCTGATCTGCGACTTGCACACTTTCATCCAACAAGTTCCACTGCTTGAACCTAGACATCAAAAGCTCAGCACTGGACTTGGTGAGTCCAAGATCTCTAATTAAGTAATTGAGGTCTTTTTGGTTGGGGTAGTATGGGTTTCTCTCCTCAGCTCCACCTCTGAAATCCCTCAAAGTCCATATCCTTGATAATCATCTTGATAAATTCAAGGAGAACATGGGAGCGTACTCGGAGGAGCAAGGCGAGTGCTTCCATCAGGATATACTGGACTTTGAACGCCGCTACCAAGGATAGTATAATGAGAACATGATGGGAGACTACATTTGGGGGCTGATTCGTGAAAGTGATTTACAGTATAATTGTAAATCTCGAAAAACTACTCCTAAATCTTTTGTAGGCATTTTTGTATTACTTTAGTATAATACATGATAATCTGAATTCATATGTTGTTTTTTTCTGACTTTATGTGAACAAAAAGACACAAATACGCCCGTTTTCTCAATGGAAATAGGTAAATTTAAAAATATCACCATCCTGGTCACAAAAGCAAAGTTTGTGGGGAATAATAGCCATTTTCTATACTTTTGAGGCATAAGCAATTAGGAAATAACACTTTCTACCCAGGAACCAAAAAAAAAAAAAAAAAACATTTGTCACACAGTGTTATAAGCCTTAACCAGACCCGAAATCGCTCACTATCTTTATAATTTCTTCTCCTAGCAAGTGTTGTTGCAATAGGCTGTAATTTATGTAACATATAGGCAACATTCGTAACAGTACTGAAACAGTAAACATACAGTTTTAACAAGGCACAGCAGCCCCTCAGTGCATTAGAGCAGAACGGAAAAAAGCACTGACTTACTGTTTATGCGATGAAATTTAGCTTGGCACAGAACAATCTGGAATAATATTAAACAATGCAACAGTCCCCTCTTTACAGCCTGAACTTGTTCAGAACGTTGAATCTTTGTGACACCTGCGCTAAAAACAATCTAGACACAATGCAAAGAATGAAACAGAGCGCAGGTGTCTCGACATGCGTTTTTGAAAATTTGAAGTTCTTTTTAACTTGACAGGGTGTTTAAACAGTGACGGTCCTGCACAAGAGGCTGAAGAAACAGCGAGACACGGTGCAACAGTCAAAGACATTCGTCCAGCATGTGTTTGCATAGGAAAACAATGGAAAAACAGAACAGATGCGCGCAAATACACGTTTGGTGTGAACGGCCCCTAACTCGTCCGTTCACGCGTGTCTGTAAGTGAGAGCGCGTGCGCAAAACAAGTTCGGTAGGCGGATTTTTTTGTTTGTTTTTTTTTTTTTTTTATAAATTACGAACCTGACCCGAAGTCCTACTTGAAAAACTGACCCGAACCTGGCCCGAAACTTGTCGGGTTCTCGGGTCCCGTTGGGCCCGGGTCGGGTTGCAGACCTCTACAAGTACTTACTTACTTACTTAGTTACTTTGTTACTTACTTACTAACTAACTATGCATCCATCCGTCCGTCCATCTTTCTGTCTGCCTGCCTGTCTATCGATCCAAATGAATCTAAATACTTCAAGAATTCAACTATAAGGCTCTATTTCTTTTGTTCCATTCAGTGGCAGTGCCCATGGAGAGTGAATGTAAATTCCACTGATGGCCGGCATCCACTAGAGGTTATCAGCATCTAAACAGCACACTCTTATTACCCAGGCCAGCCTGCAGGTTGAGCTCCATGCTCATTTTTCATCTGGTCACTGACAGCATCCATTTAACGGTGTTGAGTTCCGGGTGACCTGCGGATACCTGCAGACTCATCCTATCCGCACTGAGAACAACAGCACCAAACACATCACTGGCTCTGTCTCTTTCTTCATACAGGGGGAATACATTTGCATTTAGATCAGGACAAAAGGAGTTTCATCCATAGGTCCAATTCATTTGAGTATCCGATTTGCTCAGAGGAAAATAATTTTTATTTAAAAAATGTTTACCAGTATATTACATGTAAATAATAAATATATAATTATAATAAAATTATAATAATATTAATAATAAATACTACTACTATTTATACTAATACAAATATGTAAAAAATAAAATAAAAACAAATTAAACGTAATAATAATAATCATAATAAAATATTGTTATTATGGTTCCATTATTTTCAAGCCAGCATATGGAAATTCTGCAGTGCTGTTAAAGGTCGGCTGGTAGTAGTCAGGTCAGAACATTATAATCGAACAACAGAGAATTATACCTCGAGGTTCGAGCCTACTACAGAATTCATCAACTGCTGTAACGATATGTTTCTGTTGCTATCAAACGTTTTTGCAGAATTTACTTACCATGAAATCCGTCCAAAACACCAGGGCACCTGTTTCTAGACAGAAATACAGCGGATCGCAAGGATCTGAATCGATTCTCATGGTATTTCGGCGAGTCTCTCTTATCCGCCTTTGCAGGTCTCTCGGTGCAGGTCGGATAATCAGACGGTCAGACGGTCAGCCGCACCATAACTCACTCACCCCGGCGGCCGATTGCACTACCCTGCGCTTGTCTATTGTACTATGCGCTCATAATTGCTACTGCTGCTGCTGGGGTGAAATGAAATGCTTCCTAGAGCGGCTGAGGAGAAAACCGCCCACTCTGAGCGTCAGCCAATAGCAGCACAGATCGCTTCCCCGCCTTAGTTGTTGAGAGTCCGCCTACTATAAACATTAGCCAATAACAACACAGGTCGCTCCGTCACGTCTACTGAAAGCACGCCTTCCTACGCGAGCGTAAGCCAATGGAAGCACAGATCGCTCCGTCGCGTCTGGTGTTCCGCGCGTCAGTCTGTAGAACTACATGTCGTTTTGTCTGTTTGTATTTGTTTACTGATCCTGTAATTTATACAATATTGTTGTTCAGAAAAAATAGCCTATATAATCTAATGGAAGCATTGGATGAATGTGAACGCCCATAACTGTTTTCAATGAATTCATAAATATGTTAATAGGTGATTCTTTAAAAAAAATTATTTTACATAAAAATAAAAAAAAGCTTTTTAAAAGGAAAACAAAATAATTCTAGTTTAACAGTTAGATCATATTTATTATAAATGTTTACCTAATTTTAAGAGGGTTGAAAGGTGAAATTTGACAGAATCTTGTGGTTGTTCCCCACCTAGATTTTTACTTCCCCTCTCTAATAAGCTTATACATGTATACAAAAATAAATAAATAAAATAAGAGGAATTCTACTTAGCCCATTTATTCTAGGAACTTTTTAAAAATTAGCATATTTTATTTTTTATTTTTATTATTTTTTACAATTTTATTATTTTACTTTTTTTTTGGTACAATTATAATTTGCTGTCCTCAATACTGCTGTCATTACCATCACATGAAACAATTTAGTTTTTTCCAAAAATGGTTTTGTTATGATGGAAATGAAATGTGAGAAAAAAAAAAGAAAAAAAAAAAAAAGTGAGGGGAGCTTTAAAGAGTAGGTGTCATTGCCAAATCCGTTCTGGTTTCAGAATTTTAATTTAGAAATTATTATTCTAATAAAATAAAAAAGTGACTTGACTGCTAGCTAACTTTGTTAGCAAGATTTATCCCAACATTTCTCCAAAAAGTGAGAAATGTCATCATCACATACCAAAATCCACT
The DNA here is from genome assembly GCF_019703515.2 of Myxocyprinus asiaticus. Lineage (NCBI taxonomy): Eukaryota > Metazoa > Chordata > Actinopteri > Cypriniformes > Catostomidae > Myxocyprinus > Myxocyprinus asiaticus. Next base: position 27,030,888 of record NC_059379.1, read on the forward strand.
TGAAGGTTGATCAAGGTATGATCTGATCTTTATTGCAAGACATGATAAATGTTTTAACGTAGATGAAACGTAGTAAGAAGCTTAATTTTTAAACATTGCAATAAGACATAAGTGCCCCTAATGGAATAATCACATTAATATTGTTATTGTTTGATTGGACAGAATAAATCCAGACAGACTTCAAATAATGTGCCCTTTTATAAAGTTTATTTTATTTACTGAATTGATAATGGCATTCCAAACAGTAAAAGTTACATCTTTAAATCCAAGTTTATGAAACCACAGGTTTTACAGAGTCTTCAGTTACATGAAAATTGAACAAACAAGTGAACAGAGAGAACCACTTAGATTTCTACCTCTTGTCTACCCAAACTGGCCAATAAAAAGTGCAATATCATGTATCAGTACAAACATTATGAGTTAAGAACAAAGAATTGAATACAAACTAGCCAGAATTTCACATATAACAGTGCACAGAAATGTTATTCTATTATAATTCTAGTGTAAAATCAACTATGAACTTGGAAAGGTAGAAACATGGCTACACAAATAAAAACAGTTCTAAAGACTTGGAATGCAGATGCTGGGCGAGGTTCTTAATGCGACAGAGGCGAACATTCTGTACATCGCCAGCGCCATAGACTCTATATATGTGATATTTCTCTTTCTCCTTCAGTGCAAAATCCAGCTCATTCGCAGACATGTGGATGAAGTGCCTCTCTCTCTTGACCGTTGTCTTGACCTCTACAAAGATCTCTTGAGCTCTACCGGCTCTTTGCCCCTGATTTGCGAAGGTTAGCTTAAAGTCACATGGATGGCCGCTCTCTCCAGTCTCATTGAACCAGGTGATTTCTGTTGGACCAGTAGGACCTCCGTTCGCTTTCCAGTGAGAAAGGAAGGAGAAGACCAGCTGCTCTCCCCACTGTCCAATACAGGCTGTATCATCAAAGTCTTTGGAGAGCACCAAAGTTTGGGGCAGGGTACAGTCCAGAACCAGATCCTCCAGGACTGCCTCTGGAGTCAGCGGTTTGGTCCACACTGCACTGTCAAGCGCCACAGGTGGACGCTGTAGACTTTCAGCTCCCTGGAACTGGCTTAACACCACCTGAGTTGGATTATGGCCACTGGATAAGAAAGAATTGAAATAATTTCAAAATTAAGTGAACATGCACATTAAAAACATGAAAAGCAAGAAGCAACATTAGAAACAAACCCCAGTCACCATTAAAGGATTGCAATAACTTAAATTTCTTCTGTTCTTTACACAAAGCTATTCCAAGGATTTTAGAAGATTTGGAATATAGTGCACTAGTTGTATGGACCACATTTATGGTGCTTTTTGTCATTTTGGGGCTTGACAGCACTAGTACTCATTCTCTTTCATTATATGGATAACCTTTAAACAAAAATCCCCTTTTGTGTTCCATGGAACAAAGAAAGTCATACAGGTTTGGAATGAAATGAGGGTGAGATAATGATAACATAATTTACATTTCTGGGTGAACAATCAGAAACAAACACATACTGCATTGAGGGTGGCTGTGGGGTGTGTTGATCTACTGCTGAAGGTGATGGGTTGGTTTTGTCCAGTGCAGTTTTTCCTTGTTCATCTGAAGCAGCTTTTGATTTCACATGTTGCTGAGGACCAACCACAGGCTGGACGTCCTGCTCAGTGGCCTCTTCCTTTATCTCTGTAGGACCAAGACCATGATTAAAGTGTTAAAACAATAAAAACATGACATGGTAACATTTGGTGGGCAATACAATTTGTCTACAACAATTACACAGCAAAATGTGTGGCCACCTGCCTTTAACTCTACTCATATAACTGCTGGGCAGCAAGTTTCAAGATGGCGCCGCAGATGGCTGCTTCGGTGTGGAGCTCTCTGGCATTTTTGTTACTTTTGTTTGTCATTTTTTTGTCACTCTTTCCCAATCAGTTTCACCAGGGATGAACTGCTGAATATTCAGCAGAGCATACCTGATATTTTTTTGACAGTGTTTGATTATTCAGATGTTTTATTAGACATCTTAGTTGGAAGTGCAGTAGTGCTCTACAAGCGATCCAAAAGACGCACGCGAGGGAAGCGAGCCAGCGCGCTTGTGAAGCTTCGTCAACGCGGCTTTAGGACTCCGCTGCCGAGTATTCATCTGGTGAATGTCTGTTCCCTTGCCAACAAAATGGATGAACTGCTTCTGCTCAAACAAATAAGGACTTTTCTAACTCTGTGTTTCACAGAAACCTGGCTGAATTACGCCATCCCGGACAGCGTGTTTCATCTGTCGGGCTTCCAGCTGTTCCGAGCGGATTGCATTGCGGAATCATCGGGGAAAACGAGAGGCCGTGGGACATGCTATTACATCAATGAAAGTTGGTGTACAGATGTAACAGCATTAAAGAAGTTGTGCTGTCCTAATTTAGAAGTGCTTTTCATCAACTGTAAGCCTTTCTACTTGCTGCGGGAGTTTTCCTCATTCATTCTGGTGTGTTTATATCCCGCCACAAGCATGCGTGAATGGACACGAAGCAACAACACCCGGACTCACATATTATTATTATTTTGGGAGATTTTAATAAAGCTAACCTCACCCATGAACTGCCAAAATACAAACAACACATCACATGCCCCACCAGAGACAGAAATACACTGGACCACTGCTACACCACTGTAAAGGATGCATATCGCTCTGTCCCACGTGCTGCTTTAAGACTCTCTGATCACTGTCTGGTTCATTTTGAAGCTGCAGCAACAGACCTGGACGAGCTCACAGATACTGTGACATCATATATCAGTTTCTGTGAGGATATGCGCATCCTTACTAGGACATTTTTATCATTCAATAATGATAAACCATGGTTTACAGGAAAACTCAGACAGCTTCGTCATGCCAAAGAGAGGATGCTTACAGAAGTGGGGATAAAATATTGTACAACCAGGCTAGGAACACACTGACTAAGGAAATCAGAGTGGCTAAAAGAAGCTACTCTGAAAAGCTGAAAAAACAGTTTTCAGCCAACGATCCTGCATCTGTGTGGAAAGGCCTGAAAAGCATCACCAAGTACAAGACAATCCCCCTCGCTCTGTAGAGAGTCAACTAATGGCTGATGAACTGAATGTGTTTTACTGCAGGTTTGAAAAGCCCAGTCTCACACCCTTCCCCCGTTCTGATCTTCACTTCACTTCACTTCACACACACACACACTCACCAACACCTCCTGGAACCCCCCTCCTCCCCCTCCTGCTACTCAGTCTGCACTTATTATCTGTGAGGAGGATGTGTGCCAGGTCTTTCGGAAACAAAAGACTAGGAAAGCTTCAGGCCCAGACAGTGTTTCATCTGCCTGTCTGAAAGTCTGCACTGACCAATTGGCCCCCATCTTCACACAGATCTTGAATAGATCACTGGAGCAGTGAGAAGTTCCCTGCTGCTTCAAACGCTCCACCATCATTCTGGTCCCCCCCAAAAAAACAAAATCACAGGACTTAATGACTATAGACCTGTCGCTCTCACGTCTGTGGTTATGAAGTCATTTGAGAAACTGGTTTTGGCCTACCTGAAAGACATCACTGGACCCCTGCTGGACCCCCTTCAGTTTGCTTATCGAGCAAACAGGTCTGTGGATGATGCTGTCAATATGGGACTGCATTATATCCTGCAACACCTCGACAGACCTGGGACTTATGCAAGGATCCTATTTGTGGACTTCAGTTAAGCCTTCAATACCATCATGCCTGATCTTCTCTCTACCAAACTGACCCAGCTCTCCATGCCCACCCCAATCTGTCGATGGATCACCAGCTTCTGACAGATAGGCAGCAGCTAGTGAGACTGGGTAAACTCATCCGGGACCCTCACTATTAGCACTGGTGCTCCTCAGGGATGCGTTCTCTCTCCACTGCTCTTCTCCCTGTACATGAATGATTGCACTTCAAAGGACACCACTGTCAAGCTCCTGAAGTTTGCAGACGACACCACGGTCATCGGCCTCATCCGCGACGGTAACGAGTCTGCATACAGACGGGAGGTTGATCAGCTGGCTGTCTGGTGTGGTCACAACAACCTTGAGCTGAACACACTCAAAACAGTGGAGTTGATAGTGGACTTCAGGAGAAATCCCCCCGCACCATCCTGAACAGCACTGTGGCAGCAGTGGAGTCATTCAGGTTCCTGGGCTCTACCATCTCTTAGGGTCTGAAGTGGGACACCCACATTGACTCCATTGTGAAGAAGCCTCAGCAGAGGTTGTACTTCCTTCGCCAGCTGAGGAACTTCAACCTGCCACAGGAGTTGCTGACAGAGTTCTACTTAGCCATCATTGAGTCTGTCCTGTGTACATCTATAACTGTCTGGTTTGGTTCAGCCACCAAATCAGACAGAAGGAAACTACAATGGACAGTCAGGACTGCTGAGAGGATTATTGGTCCCCCCTGCCCACCCTCAAAGACCTGTACGTCTCCAGAGTAAGGAAACGTGCAGGTAGAATCACTCTGGAGCCCACACACCCTGCCCACTCCCTCTTTGAACTGTTGCCCTCTGGCCGGCGCTACAGAGCACTGAGCACCAGGACATCCAGGCACAAGAACAGTTTTTACCCTCAGGCAATTTTCCACATGAACAATTAAATTGCCTCCCCAGGACTCCCCCATAGTGCAATAAATAACTGTACATACCCCTACCTTGCACATACATTACCACTTGCACATACGCCATTCTGTTTTATGTCCTATTATTTGTATGTCTATTTATACTCTTACCTTGATTTATATTCTGTGTCTCACTATATTGTTTTGTGTGCCTAAAATTCCTTGTGTATGTGAGAACACATGGCAATAAAGCTCATTCTGACTCTGATTCTTTTTTAATCACAAGAGTGAGCTGACCTGTGGTGCGTGGATTGTTGTCACTTGGCTTGGTACCCTGCACATGTTGAGCTCCTAGATCTACATGGACTGGAGGTTCTCCAGTTCGTTGATGAATGCTCAAGTTGGATGAGCTTCTCTCAGTTGCAGGGCCTAATGACACTTTCACAGGAGCCAGAGAAGCAGGAGGAGGCCACATCTTCATCACCTCCTCAACAGCCTGGCTTCCTGAATCCACAAAACACACATACTTTATAAACTTCAGAATATGTAAATGTTTAAATGTGATCAGACATCAAAAGACACTAATTATTGACAACAATGTACATAGTGTGCAACATAAAGGCTAATCGGATGGGACACTCTGTTACATTCAACATCTCTTCAAGACATTCTAGGTGATTCTCACCAAACCTGTCAAGAAAATGTCCTGGTCCTATTTTACTCCAAAAAAATAAAATAAAACAAAAATGCATTTCTACAAAAGAAATTGTATTTTGCATATAGAAAATGAAACCTGTTTTTAGGAACATTACAATTTTTTTACATTATGATATTATTTTCTTGACAGTCACACACAGTTTAACCCTCAATTCTCATTACAGAACATGTAAAAAAAAAAAAAGATGGTCATCATTATTATATTCTCATTACCGCAATGTGGATAAAAAATTGCCATTTTTATATACTCATTACCGCAATGTTAAAAAAGGTGGTCATTATTATATTCCCATTACTGCAATGTTGATAAAAGATGGTCATTATGATATTCTCTTTAACACAATTTGGATAAAAGATGGTCATTATGATTTTCTCATTACCACAATGTGGATAAAAGATGATCATTATATTCTCATTACCACAATATAAAAAAGATGGTCATTATGATATTCTCATTACCGCAATGTGAAAAAAGATGGGCATTTTGATATTCTCATTACTGCAATGTAAAAAAGATGGTCATTATGATATTTTCATTACCACAATGTGGATAAAAGATGGTCATTATGATATTCTCATTACCACAATGTAAAAAAGATGGTTATTATGATATTCTTATTACCACAATGTGGATAAAAGATGGTCATTATGATATTCTCATTATCGCAATGTGAAAAAGATGGTCACTTTTATATTCTCATTATCGCAATGTGAAAAAAGATGGTCTTTATGATTTTCTCATTACCGCAATGTAAAAAAGATGGTCATTATGATATTCTCATTACCACAATGTAAAAAACATGGTCATTATGATATTCTCATTGCCACAATGTGGATAAAAGTTGGTCATTATGATATTCTCATTACCGCAACGTGAAAAAAGATGGTCATTATGATATTCTCATTACCGCAATGTGGATAAAAGATGGTCATTATGATATTCTCATTACCGCAATGTGGATAAAAGATGATCATTATATTCTCATTACCGCAATATAAAAAAGATGTTCATTATGATATTCTCATTACCGCAATGTGAAAAAAAGATGGTCATTTTGATATTCTCATTACTGCAATGTAAAAAAAGATGGTAATTATGATATTTTCATTACCACAATGTGGATAAAATATGGTCATTATGATATTCCCATTACCGCAATATAAAAAAGATGTTCATTTTGATATTCTCATTACCGCAATGTTGAAAAAAGATGGAGATTATGATATTTTTATCACTGCAATATAAAAAAAGATGGTCATTATGATATTCTTATTACCACAATGTGGATAAAAGATGGTCATTATGATATTCTTATTACCACAATGTGGATAAATATGGTAATCGTGATATTCTCATTACCTTAATGCAAAAAAGCTATATATTATTTAAATTGTAAGGTATTAATTAGGGCTGCCAATTTAACTTGTTCATTCGATGTGATTAATTATATAAAAATATATAATTAATTAATAATTGTTAAACCAATAATAAGTTAAACTAATAATAACACAATAAATCATGTGACTGGACCGTAATATGGAATATTCCTACCAAATAAGTAATTTAAGCTTGAAGTACCACCTGTTTTCAGCAGGGGGCAGTAAGCGAAACTCCAGCTGTATAGGCAACGCGCAACTGTGCAGAGAACAAACCAAACTCAGGCTTGCTTGACACTAGCGACAGCACAAGATGAGAATGCATTCTTGCATTCAAACACAGCTGGATGGAGCGCAATTCTGAACGCAGGGATTTCGAGACATGTTTTTCTAAGTTTCAAACTACACTAACTTGACATAGCAACCTAAAAATGCTGTTTATGATGCAACACAAACGAAAAGCACTAAAAGCGTCCGTCTGACACATATGTACACTGTCACATCCTTAGAAAAGCCCTTATAATAAATATATCTGACACATTAATGAATTCAATTGCAAAATGGATTGCTGTAGACTGTAGGCCAATGATAGGCTTACGCTCAGTAATATGGAAATAAATATATTGCATTCTTAAACCACTTTTTGTCTTATCAATGCTTTACTCGTCTGCCACAATAATATAATGCTTTGTTTTTTAATTATCTGAATTATTATTTTTTATAATACATATTACAATTATTTAAATATAACTAATTATACATTTTTGATCATTATATATTTAATTACTGTTATTTGAGATGCTTTTTCAGTAAATATTTCTATATGTGATTAACTGCGATTAATTCAATTAATCAGCATATCATATAATTAATTCAATTAAAGATTGTAATCAATTGACAGCCCTAGTATGAATACTGTACATCATAGCAGTACTCCCTTGGTACTGCCTTTGATTTTCAATGATTTTAATTTTAAAAATCACTGCACAACAGAATCTTTTCACTGTAATCCAATATCATGGAAATCAATGGGAATAGTAAAAGTAAAACCTTCGGACATGTTGCGGTAATGAGAATTGGGGGGTAAAATTAGCTTTTGTGCCATTAAAGTAATGTCACAATATAAAATATTAATGGATCAGATGTAGGCTTCCTTCTTCTCTATGGAAAATATAATTTCACAATATTGTTTTTTTTTTTATTATTATTATTGATTTGGGGTTAAATATGACCAGGACATTTTTTTGACAGGTTTAGTGAGAATCACCCATCTAACTGCAACAGCATATTCAGAGTTTTGAATGTATTCATTATTCTCCAGCTGCAGTCTGTACCTGAACTACTGCCACCTGTTTTATTAAGAGAGGCTTTAGGTGGCCAGCACACCAGCCTGTCCTCTTTATTCTGTTCCTCCTCCTGCACAGCTGCTGGTAGACGGGCCACAGATGACACTGCAAACAACACAAGCACACCCGCTCTTTAAATGCAATACAACAACTATTGTCAAACTACCACCAATAAATGAAGACGTTATGTTACATCACAATAAACACAGTCCCAAATAGGTGTATAGTATATTATACCCAAATCATAACATAAGTGTTCAGCTCATGTAAGTGTGTGTGTGTGTGTACAGTGTGGTTACAGTGATTATTAACCTCTGTCTGGCTGATGTGCAAGAGAGTTAGAGAGAGACAGAGAAAGCTCTTCCCCTAGCCCTAGCAACAGCTGTGCTTTTATGTCAGCAAGCAGAGTGGCACCAAACCCCAATTATCATATGTGCATGATGTGTGCGGTGTGTGTACGCATGCGGGGGAAATGAAGACATGAGGGCAAACAGAGTAGATTAAACTGGAAAAGAGAAATCAAAGGGATCAACAGAGCTGTTCATTTTGCAGCTGTGCTATAGATTAGGTTTTTTTAAACCACTGTGAGTAAGAGCATCTGAGTTCTGACTCAGGGGAACATTCAGGCTAATTCAGGCTAGGTGCTCACCGTTGGTTTCTGCTTTAAGTTCCACAGGCTGGGGTGCTGGGACCTCCCATGGTTCCTCATTTGGGGGGAGTTCTTGAGTGTTCTCCCTGTACAGGAACCTCTTTAAAGCAGCTTGGTCCTGGGTTATACACAATAAGACAAGTCACACTGCATCATGGACAGGAAGTTTTACCTTGTTTTGTGATGTGTTCATCACAACAAAATCATCGTGATTTATCATGAAAATGTAGGGTGGGACTTAACTGGATTAGGAATTAACTGGATTGTGAAAAATGGACATTACATACCAGAATGGAACCAAATGAGAATACAGTGTCAGTGTTATTATAGTTTGAATTTTTTTATTTAGTTTTTTTTTTATTTAGTTTTTTTTTATTTAGGTTAGTTTTTGTCAGTTTTCACTCCATGAATGTTAGTTTCATTTTAGTTTTTCTTTTTTATATTTAGTTTGTTTTCGGACTGCCAAAGCTAAAGTGATAGTTCACTAAAAAATGAAAATTCACTCATCATTTACTCACCCTCATGCCATCCCAGATGTGTGACTTTCTTCAGCAGATCACAAACAAAGATTTTTAGAAAATTATCTCAGCTCTGTATGTCCATACAATGCAAGTGAATGAGTACTAACATTTAGAAGCTCCAAAAAGCAAATAAAGGCAGCATAAAAGTAATTCATCCAACTCCAGTGGTTTAATCCATGTCTTCAGAAGCTATATGATAGGTGTGGTTGAGAAACTGATCAATATTTAAGTACTTTTTTACTATACATTTGACTTCCTGCCCAGTAAGTGGTAATATGCATGAAGAATGCAAATCACTAAAAACCAAACAAGAATGTGAAAGTGAAAGTGGAGATTTATAGTAAAAAAGGATTTAAATATTGATCTGTTTCTCGTCCACACTTACCAAATCACTTCTGAAGATATGGATTTAACCACTGCAGTCGTATGAATTTCTTTTGTGCTTTTGGTGCTTCAGAATTTTGGTTACCATTCACTTGCATTGTATGGACCTACAGAACTGAGATATTCTTTTAAAAATCTTTGTTTGTGTTCAGCAGAAGAAAGTCATACACATCTGGGATGGCATGAGGGTGAGAAAATTATGAGGGAATAGTAATTGTAATGCATACTTGCATAGTTTAATTTCAGTTATTTCAATTATGTTAGTTTTAAAATGTTATTTTTAGTTAAAAAAATTTCATCAAGTTTCCATTAATGATAACTCTGATGCGAGTTTGCTAAAACAATGGCTAAATAGCTGTTTGCCTATTGTCTAACATTATCCAATAACCCACATGGCACGTCACGTCAGCGGAAAAGGAAAGTAATTCCAAAGGAAGAGAAAGTTATTACATTCTGATTAAGGATTACTAAGACATTTCGTATTTTTATTTGAACATGTTTTTCTTTCAAATAATAACTAACGATACCAATAAATTGTTCAGAGTAAGACCAGGAACGTGCATTAAGAAAGTAAACAGGGTCAATTCTGATTTCATGTTGACTTTAATAGCTTTGATATCATAAGTGGCAAGTAGGTTGTAATGCGGTAGATCACACCTGTTCTAATTAGTCCTTCCAAAAGTGTGTTCAATCGGCACTCCAGTTCAAACTGAACTTCACACTTGAGATGCACCCCACCACTGCAAGCTCTTCTTTCTGATCTCTGAAGGCACGATTGGATGAGTCACCGTTGCACCTGTGCACATGTGGCCTAACACCCATCTCAACGACCCCAAGTGTGTGCCTGAGTGGATATGGATCCAGCCATAACAGGTGTGAAAAAACTCTCTAAATAACTCCTCATCTTTATCTCAAAGTGCTAGCTTCAACAACAAGGAGTCTAGAGTCTAGCAAGGAGACTAGCAATTCACTTAAGAGGCAGAATTTAGTGTTATGCTTGCCATAAATTTTATACCAAGCTCTGAAGTGAGGTACACGAAACACTAAATCTTGACAAAAAAGCTTTGTGTTTGAAAACATAAGGACAGAGACACCTTGGAGGAATACGACTGTCATAACTAATATGTGAATGTGTTACAGTATTTATGATGGCCTGCAGGCAGTGGTGGAAAGATTACAGATTTATTTTACTTAAGTAAAAGTACTGCTACTGAAGAAATAATTCAATTGAGTACAAGTAGAAGTACTGAGAAATATTATGACTCAAGTAAGAGTAAATAAGTAGTTTGCCAAAAAAGTACTCAAGTAATTACAAGTTACTTTATGAAAATTATATTATATATAGCATGTACATTTCCATTTTTAGAACACAAAGACATTTTTGTTCTTGAAAGAAATTGATGCTTCCTTTCACCAAGGATGCATTAAATTGGTCAAAAATACTGTCAAAATCATTCATTGCAAATTATTATTACGGTTTGAAATAATTGTTTTAAGTGGTATTTATTCATTTTTTTCTTTCCCGTGATGGCAAACATATACTGTGTCACCTATTCCTTACAAAAGCATTCTAAAGTGCTAATTTGGTACTCAAGAAACTTTTATTATTATTAGAACAATTGAAAATGGTTGCGCAACCATGCGGAAATCACAATACAGTGGTTTGCTTTCCCCATTTGCTGAGGTACTGAGTTCTTACAAGTTGCTTTACACTTGCAAGTCAAATTTCGGTTTTAAAAATAGGCAAAAAGAAAAACATTTCTCCTGAAATTCTATTTTCTCCTAAAATCTATTGTTTTTTGGCTATTCCATGCATTACTGTTTTGAAAAAAGTATCTCTAACCAGGATAGAGAGGGAAGTGGATGGCCCAGATGCATGACAAAAAGACAAGTAAATCACAGTCTCTAGTCTGAGAAACAGACTCCTCACAGGTCCTAAACTAGCAGCTTCTAAATGCCAAAGACCTGCATTGCTGCAAGAGGATTCTTGGACAAAAAGAATATAACATTTATTTAAATAGAAATAGCCATTTGTAACTTTCTAAATGTCTCTAAATCGTCTCTAAACTACATAATGTGCATTGTGACTGAAACACATTCCTTTTTCAGGTTTATTCTCATTCACGTATGTTCAAGTATTTAAGTTAACATTCTGTACAAAACTAATATAATGCAATATCATAGGAGGAAATTTATCCTCTATGACATTGCAGCAATTATCCAGCTATGGAATGAGATTATAAAGCAAACTGTTATCAACTCCTACATGCCAACTGAATAAAATAAGGTAAAAATATACATTTCACACAGTGTTTAGTGAGAGATATGATTGATTCAAACACTAAAAGTGGTTGTTCTGTATATGTTTTATTGTATTATAGCTGTAATAATAAAATCTTAATTAAGATTATGGTTATTTAACATATTGAGATATTATTATTAAGTAAATTGTAACATTTAGTTACATTGTTTTGTGATTTCTCATACCTTCTTTATATAACATCCATTCCTTGCACACTTTTGGCCTCTAGCGGGTGAGTCTTTTCAGACAGAGAAACAGCAGCACAGGGCAGGAAAGTACAGTACAGCACCGTGAGCAAGAGTGTTACACACTGGGACAGTTTATTTTTAACAAGAGGGGTGAACGGATTTCTGTGGTATTTCCCCCGAGTCCCCGTTAATTTCCGACACTATTGGCATTGTATCTTTCTAAGGTATTTAAAAGTTTGTTTTAGACATATAGTAGCAAGTAAACAAGATTTCCCCACATATATGTCAAACATTGTGTTAATGTTGGACAGTTAAAACACTGCCTACCATAAAAGTAAGTTTGATCAGTGGTTAAACGTGTTCAGACGGTTCCCTCATACATGAATGAACGGCTCCTTTCCAGACTAAAATTAAATATGCAGAAAATCACAGTATTACAGTTCTTGTATAGTGACAGGGCAGAAAGTCTTGGAGAAGTTAGAGAAGAGAGGACACCGGTGGCAGTTTATGAGAGCTGCTGTGCTCATGATGCTGTGCCCTGCGGGCTCCATCCTGCTGTGCACAGCTCGTTTTAGTTTATAAACATATTTAGCGCTTATAACTTTCTTCTTCCCAAAAATTCAGAAATATTATGTATTTTTTTGTACTTTGTAATTGTGGTGAAAAATAACTGTAGTGAAGTTGAATACTCATTTTTAATCAACTCAAGTAAAAGTACTATTATTTATTTATACTTAAAAAAGTAGAACAATGTGAAAAATGTACTCAAGTACTGTAATGAGAATAGTTGTAATTCATTACTTTCTCTGCCTGCAGGCACTGCAATTGCAGTCTCCTCTTTTAGAACAAATCATATCAACACTGACATTCTGAAGCATCGACAAAGAGGCTCTGATTTAAATATTGGTAACACATTACAATAAAGTTCCTTCAGTTAACATCAGTTAATGCATTAAGTACCATGAACTAATAATGAATAATATATTAATTATAGCATTTATTAATCTTTGTTCATTTTAGTTAAAAAAATTATTATTTTTTATTTTTAGTTCATGTTAGTTCATAGTGCAATAACTAATGTTAACAAATACAACTTTTGAATTTTAAAAATACTGTCTATTGTAACCCAAGATAAATCAACGCTCTAAAAGTTTTGTTCATTGTTAGTTCATGTTAACTTATGTTGTTAACTCATGCTAACAAATGAAACCTTATACAAGTGTTACCACAATACTTACATTTATGCAGGTAACAAGGCCCTGCAGGAAGCGCTCCAGCTCTTTTGCAAAAGTCTTTTCTGTGGTGAACAACTTCACCAGCTCTCTGCAATGACACAGAGTGATAAAGCTGCAAGACATATAATTTAGCGTTCCTGTCTCAAGCATATTATGAAACCAAAACGAGGACATTATCCTGTATAGTCATGTGAAAAACAACACTTGTTCAAACTACACAGAAACATTGCAGAAACTCTACCGGCAGATGTCCAGTTTTGCTGAAAGATGATCTTTGTGGATATATAGTTCTTTTTTGTCTTTCAGGAGACATATAATATCTTCGCTCTCAAAGATTGGGTTGCCTTCTGACACCTCAAGGCGATAATGAATATACAGCTTTCCAACCTGCAAAAACACAAACTTGTCTTTTTTTCCTCCATTCTACTCCCCTCTAAAATAATATGATGCAATAGCCAGCAAGCAGTTGGCAGGCAAAGAAACATTTTCTAAAGAAAATGTCTCTAGTGTGAATACCTGTCCAAAACTCAGTGAGCTGATCTGTTTAGCAATCCCACTATCCTTCAGCTCACTGTAAACCTCTTCAAAATCTGCATGGTGGAAAATGAACCTCTGGATGTAAGGGATGACCTGCCGCACCAGGGTCTGCATGGAAGGGCAAGGCCTGTAGCTTTCAGTTTGCGCTTCAGTGGTCACACACTGGGAGAGTCTTTTAATCCCACAGATCTCCAAGAACAACTCTCGGTCTCTCTCACTGAATGCCTCCTTCTCACTAAAATGCAACTTGCCTGAGAAAACAAAACCAGGAAATTGACTTCTAAATGATCCAGATTGTCCATTAAAAAGCTAAACCAATATACAGTATGTAGGACATAAATAGATAAGGTGGCAACATTCAAACAACATGTTGAAATCTAATTCACAGAATTAATGCAGAATATGTGAAAATCGTACTTTGTGGGCCTGATCATTGGCCACAAAAACATTTGTTTTATTATTTTGGCATGTTAATGCATTACCTTCATGTCTGGATTTGTTGGCTGCTCTCTTAACTGCAGAAGGCAGGTTAAGCAGACAAACCGCACTATGCAATTTGAAGATCTTCTCCAAGTTTGCGCTGTCTGCAATCATGGGCTTACGAGCTAATGTGACCCAGACATTAGTCTTGGTAGGGAACACTCTTTTATGAGACACCATTTCTGTTAAGATCGTAAACAACACAAATTATCTTTATAGACCAGAACAGGAATTTGCAGATATGACAAGCTGAATAAGCAACAAATGGCTGCTGTGAGTTAATCTCACCTTTTAGAGAGCTGCAGTAGGTGGTGTCTAGTTGAGTGTCTTGATCCTGTTCACCATGAACAGGTATTTTACATTTAGCAGCTTTTGTTGAGAGGAAGACAAGCATATTAGAGGAACAGAATAAAATATCAGTCAAAAAGTAACAATGCAGGCCATCGTTAAAAGAATCATTCACCCAAAAAAAGGAAAATTGTCATCATTTACTCACTCTCATGCCATCCCAGATGTGTAAGACTTACTTTCTTCAGCAGTAACACATTTGAAGAAAAATAGAAAAATATCTCAGCTCTGTAGGTCCTTAAAATGCAAATGAATGGAGATTTCTCTTTTGATGGATTATAGTTAAAAAGTACTTAAATGTTGATCTTTTTTCACACCAAAAGGGATCATGTCACTTTACAAGACATTAATTTAACCACTGGAGTCTTATGGATGATGTTCATGCTGACTATCTGTGATTTTTGGAGCTTCAAACCATCTACTTGCATTTTAAGGACCTACTGAGCTGAGATATTTCTCTATTTTTCTTCTGTGTTCTGCTGAAGAAAGAAAGTAAAACACATCTGGGATGGCATTAGGGTGAGTAAATGCTGAGAGAATTTTAATTTTTGGGTGAACTATTCATTTAAGCAGAATAACACCCTCAGTCAACATTTACTTTCATCTTTTTTTCCACACAATGAAAGTGAATGGTGACTGAGGTTGTTATTCTGCTTAACTTCTCCTTTTGTGCTACACAAAGACAGAAAGTCACAGGGGTTTTGGAACAACATGAGAGTGAGCAAATGATGACAGAATTTGCATTTCTAGGTGAATTATCCCTTTAAATTCTTACCTAGTTTGGCAAAAATGACAGAGACATCTTGGACTACATCTCCTGTAGCAAGGGGTGCCGACTCACAAACTGCCTCCAAGAGGGCAACATACTGCTTCATGGAGGGATTTGACTCCACTTTGAGAGACTGCAATAATAATAAAGGTTGCTTTCAATCAAGGTTATTATCGTAAACTAAAACGAAAATGAAAACTAAATGTAAAAAATATTTCCGTAAACTGAACAAAATTGGAAAAACTGAAACTAAACTTCATGGCTCTGAAAAAACTAAACTAAAAAAAACTAATGTCAAAAAATATTTAGTTTTCGTTTTTGTTGTGTATCTGCAAAACAGAATAGAATAGAAGAACAGGGAACCCTGCAACAGATGTCATGGCCCCCACAAAGCCCCCCACTGAACATCGAGTCAGTCTGAGATTAGATAAAGAGACAGAAGCAACTGAGACAGACTGAATAGATAGAACAACTGTGGCGAATTCTCCAAGAAGCTTGGAACATCCTATCTGCCAACAACCAAGAACAACTGTGTCCAGGTGTACCTAGGAGAATTGATGCTGTTTTGAAGTTGGTCATACCAAATATTGATTTAGCTTTTTTTATGTTTACTAGATTTTGTTAATTGAAAAATAAAAATTAATTATTGCACAATTGTTTTTAAGAAATCCTCACTATGCAACATTTTTCACAAGTGCCAAAAACCTTTGCACAATACTGTATATATATTTACACACACACAAACACACACACACAGTATATACTGTATATATATGCATGTATAGCGAACCCCCCAGGTGTCCCAGTTTGAGACCTTCAAAATCTGGTCACCCTATAGAAAACACACTAGCCGTGTCTAGGACTTTAATTATGACACATTTGAACCTTTATTGGAATGACTGTTCATTGTGTTGCCAATGCACACAAAGAGAACAGAAACAATATAATATCCAGTCATTTATTCTGATTCTCTCTCTCTCTCTCTCTCTCTCTCTCTCACACACACACATACACACACACACACACACAGTCTTTTCACTCATTCTGTCTTACACCGTCAATCAGTGATTTGTTTTACATTTCATATGGAATTGGTATAGAGTTTAGAGTTTTTGTTCAGTTTTCAGAGTTGCGACAAGGCTTACTTTCTCATGTCAAATGCACTAAAGAGGACTTTGTGGTTAAAGTTCAATAAAAAAGAAGCATTCTTAAATCAGAATTGAGTTTTCTTCTACTGTAATATCAATAATGAAATTCAGTTGGTCATATTAGATTTTTAATATTCTAAGTATTATTTACAAACTGTACATTTTGGTGTCCAGCTATATGACCCACATTGCACAAATGCCTGTTTTCCCCATTCTATATAACTTGGAGCTAAATATAAATGAAATAGAAATAAAAATGAAATTAAAAATGTAAAACTATTATAGCCTTGCTTTCAATGGCAATTGGAAAAAAATTTTATTTCTAAATTAGTTCTTTAAAATGCTACTTGTGAAACCAAACGTTACAAAATCTAAAAACATACCTTGAACATGCTTTTCATGTCCTGCAAATTGGTATAAAATGGTGCCAGTACTTTGGGCTCCTGTATCCCACTGTCAGGCCTTCGAATCAACTCCTTGTATCTTTGGAACATGCCTGTCGGATCAATCCAGCAAACCTCCTTAAGATGGTAGAACCGCCCAGAGCACCAATCGTCCATCCTGTTAGCAAGCATGAGAAGAACCAGCACCATAAATATAGGGATGGAGTCATCCTAATAATACATTGTAGTTTCGTTATTGTCTGGTGGTGTTTGATTTTGTAGTTAAGGGGTGTTCACACATTCAGCGATCTGCAGCAACAAACTGACTTGAAGTCATTTATTGCAGATTTCTGGCGATGACATGAATGACAGTGACCATGGCCGATGAGATGTGGGCACGTCCAGTGAAGTGGAGATGAAGGTGAGAAAAGGTTAAAGGAAGAGTTCACCCAAAAATGAAAATTATCTTGTCATTTACTCACCCTCATACCATTCCAGATGTGTATGACTTTCTTTCTTCTGCAGAACATGAAGAATTTTAGAAGAATATCTCAGCTCTGTAGGTCCATACGATTCAAGTGAATGATGACTAAAACCTTGAAGCTCTAAAAAAGCACATAAACTCAGCATAAAAGTAATCCATACGACTCCAGTGGTTACATCCATGTCTTCAGAAGCGATCTAATAGGTTTTGGGTGAGAACAGACCAAAAATAACTCCTTTTTCACTATAAATATTGCCATTGCAGTCTCTAGCCATTATTATGATTTCAAGCTTTACACTTCCTAGTGCTTGACGCATGCAAAGAGCACTGGATGGCGCTAGGAAGTGTAATCGAGCTAAAAATCATCACTGCCAAGGAGACTGCAGATGTCAAGATTTAAAGTGAAAAAGGAGTTATAGTTTGGTCAGTTCTCATTCAAAACCAATTAGATTGCTTCAGAAGACATGGATTAAACCACTGGAGTCGTATACTGTAGATTACTTTTATGCTGCCTTTATGTGCTTTTTGGAGATTCAAAGGTTTGGTCACCATTCACTTATACTGTATGGACCTACAGAGTTGAGATATTCTACTAAAAGTCTTTGTGTTCAGCAGAAGAAAAAGTTATACATATCTGGGATGGCATGAGGGTGAGTCAATGATGTTAATGAATGACCACCAATTAGTAGTCGCTGTAGTCAAGTGTAGGCAAGACGGAGCAGAAGTTCATGTTACTGTGAGCGATTCCACTGTTCCATATGATTTGTCTCTGCCCACATGCAGAGATATAATAAAAAAATTATGCATGGAAAACTGTGACAGAAATTGTCAGCATTCTGAGTGAGCTTGATTCATGCAATATCAATTATTCATATATTCATGGTATGATGCATTACGCACTGCTGCAATTTATATTTAAACGCTTTCCCTGCAGAATTTTTGTCAGCAGGAAAACTGATTCCTTGTCAGCAGGAAAACTGGGCATCAAGTGGCAGGAAAGTCTACTAGTACAGCGACAACATCTAGCAATAAAATCGTTGTATGTGTGAACGTGGAAATGCACTCAAGGCTTTTATTACATTTTGTAGGGATTTGTGTTAAATGGCTGAGATAATTACTGTATATCTTACCTCTCATACTCGATGAAGACAGCGGGTGAGTGCTGAAACAAGTCTCTGAGCTGGACACTAGAGCATTCTGCATACAGATAACGGTACACAGTATGTATGTGCTCGACTGTAGTGGTGAATTCTGCACCCTCAGGCTCCTCCGACCGATCCTCGGACACCTTACTGCACCAACACTTCAGATAGCCTATCATGTCCGCCACATGAACAGTATGTCTCATTCCTGCAAAATCATTTAATCTCAATTAAGCTAGTATACGTACAAAAAAAAGGGCAAAATCAAATCCAACATGAATCTGCGTTTACAGTCCATTTAGCATTCTGTTATAATTTATTCGTGCTGTTCCAAACCCATATGACTTTCTTATGCAAAAAAAACAAAAGATGTTTTAATAAATATCTCGGCCTGTTTATTCAATACAATGGCAGTGGATTATGAACCACTATAAAGCTTAAAAAAGTTTCAAAAGTATTATAGTAGTAGTTTATGCAAATTGTGCATCATATTCCAAGTCTTCAGAAGACATACGATAGGTTTTGGAAATTTGTCGCACATTCATGAACACTTTGAGTGAATCTTGTTCACAGTGCTTTCACGTGAGATATTGTGTTGTTTAGCAAAACACAATGCAAATTCCTGTGTGAACAGGCATGGCAATTTGAACTTCAAGAGCTTCTGTAATGTAATACCCACTGCCAATGTATTGAAAAGACGGCCCACGATATTGTGTTCCACACAAGAAAAAGTCATACGGGTTGGAACAACACGAGGGTCAGTAAGATGTGACAGAATTTTCATTTTTTGAGTGACCTATTCCTTACTGATCAACAATAATTTTCGTGTTAGTTATAGGTTGTCAGCCAAGCTTGGAACTGACTGGTGAGAAAACTTAAAATCTCAACATCTCTAAAAAGCTAGTCTCATTCTACTGAGGCTGCTCAACTTTAAAAGCCCTATACCTAAATGCCTTTAGCCAACCATCTACTAGCTGTACCTATGGCTCTGGTGAATTCACTGGGGACCATGTACACATAATCAACGTGGGATCCAAGGAGGCGGTGCACATCAGTAGAAAAGATGTAGACAGAATTAGGCTGCAGGTAGGCTACGGGGCGGCCCTCCTCCCACGACGGCCTGCTTGCTGGTACCCAGGGCATCTGGGTGAGGTAATGGCAGAAAGAAGATTTGGCCACCCTCATGGTTTGTCCCTGGCTGTCCAAGATCTGTGCTTTGAGGTATTGTGAATACTTCTCTCTGTAACAAAACAAGACAGGCTTTCATGTAAAAAGGCACGCAATGTGTAGAGGCTTTCTATTAATAAATGATAAGATCGTCTAGATTCATTTCACCAGTATACAATCCGATTCACTTTTTGTTTAAAAAAAAAAAAGAATCACTAAAACAAACACATTTGCTATAAATCTGGCTGGGCTGGTGAACATCATTTTGCTTATTAATGGAAATGGAGCATAAAGGAGGGCAATGTGAGGCGGTTCAAGCGAGGCCAACAGACAGGACAGCAGGATGAGTCACACACTGCAGCTGAGATTGGGGTGGTGGGGGAGGTTCAACAACAGGAAAACTAAACTAAAATACATGGAATCTCATAAGCGCAATTTAACCCACTAATGTCACTGCGTTACAAACTGAACGCTCGCTCCGCTTGCGCTATACATGTCTTCGAGAGCACTATAAAATCGAGCTACCAAGAATAGATTGATGCATGTTTCCTTGACAGTCCCAAATTGGACCTGATGTGGTTTTATGGTTATTAAACGTAGTCCTTTAAAAGGTACACTACAGAGAATTTCTCGTTGAATTTTTCACTAGAAATGAACAAAATACCATTATTGAGCCAGAACATTATAAAATCTGTGTTCAAAATAATATTCTTGTCATTACGTTAGGCCTAAATCAATGATTTACGTTCAAAGCTATCGGCATCAATTTGGCGGGAAATTTGCAGGCTCTGTCATTTGTCCTCGTGTGTTTACAGCATGTCCGTAAACAAAGAAAAGAAGGGTTAGGGTTATTTTCCTAACCGTAACTTGACTGTGTTGCTGGCCTGACAAAAAATGGAGAATGTAGCAAGTAGCGAAACTTAAGTGAATACAGCACCTTACAAATGTAAGCTGAATGCTTTACCATCACCCTGTGAATATGTACATTACTTGAGATACAAGTGTTGAACTGAGGTTGGCTAACATGCTAAAGCTAGCAGCAACACATTGCATGTTTTTGAAACATTATACATTCCATCAGCTGTTAAATGGTGAATGCTACCATGTAGTAAAAAACATTAAGTGTTCCATTTGGGACAATACTACTCTTTGAAAATTCATACACTACATGGCAGAGTCAAATAATGATAAAATTATATTGACGAGCGCTTTAACCTGGCATATATACAAATGTGCAGTGAGTCAAGTGCACTTTCGTCATTAAAGTGATGATTCAGTTGTCTGGATCACAGAAGTGGAGTGATGTTGTACATTCCCCACAAAGAGTGCCAGATCGCGATGGTCTGGTGCATCCTCCGCTATATATATTGCTCTGAACCAACCGGTGAGATTGAAACTGCGTCGTTCAAATTGCGTTCTGCACAGATTTTGAGGCCTGCATAATATTTTAGTGAATCTGGCATAAAAGGGATAGTTCACCTAAGAAAGAAAATTCTCTCATTATTTACTCACCCTCATGCCATCCCAGATGTGTATGATTTTCTTTCTTCTGAAGAAAACTAATTATGATTTTTAGAAGAATATTTCAGCTCTGTAGGTCCATACAATGCAAGTGAATGGGTGCCAAAAGTTTGACGGACCAAAAAGCACATAAAGGCATTATAAAAGTAATTCATACGACTCCAGTGTTTTAATCCATATTTTCTGAAGCAATATGATAGGTTTGGGTGAGAAACAGACCAAGTCCTTTTTGCTTGTAATTCTTCTCCCTGCCCAGTAGGGGGCGGTGTGCATGAAGAATGGGAATCAATCATATCGCTTCTGAAGATATTGATTTAACCACTGGAGTCTTATGGATTACTTTTATGCTAATTTATGTCATTTTCGGAGCTTCAACATTTTGGCACCCATTCACTTGCATTGTATGAACAAATAAACTGAGAAATTCATCTAAAAATCTTTGTTTGTGTTCAGCAGATGAAAGAAAGTAATACACATCTGGGATGGCATAAGGGTGAGTAAATGATGAGAGGATTTTCATTTTTGGGGGAACTATCCCTTTAAACCAGAGCAGACAGCACATGAAAATAGCGCTTTTACCGAGCGCAATTTATTCTCAGTGAATTCACCCTACAATATTTTTCTCCTCTTTAAAACTACCAAGAAAACCGAGCTACCAAAAATAGACTGATGCATGTTTCTATGAAGTCCCAAATTGGATCTGATGTGGTTTTAAGGTTATCAAACATAGTCCATTAAATAAATGGGTCATTGCAAGGCAGACATATTCTTTCCAAGCTAGAGAATAGCCCAAACAAAGCACAATATTTTCCCCACTTTATAGCTTATGAGATCAAAAAGGATAAAACACAGACAGTGAACTTGTTTCCTAACTCTCAAATCTACTGTCAAATCCCCTAATATCCATTTCCTCCACTCAACCGCAGAGTTTGAATAATCTGGTCTAAAGAGTTGTTAGCCAAGAAAATGTGGTAGTGCTCAGCAGATTGAAGTGGAGTGGATTTCTTGACAATCATATAGGATTATGGCATTGCTTGCTGGCAGACGGCTCGGTTTTCGAGAGTCTGAGTTTAAGAGTTCAGCTGCTTGGTGTTTTCAGTCATAGTACAGAGCTGAAGAACCATAGTTTGGACCCAAAAGTACAATGTGAACAGAGACCAGCGGGAGCAGGGCGAGGAGGGTAGAATTTAATTCTGGTTCAGACCAAGCAATTGAACCAAGTGTGAAAACAGCTGTAATGTAAAAAAATGCAGTTTCTTTACCCTGTGTCCCAGTTCTTGTCCAGAAGGCTGATAAGTGCTTGTCTTTGCTTTAGTTTGGTGTCAGCTGTGAGGTGGTTGGCAGTGACCAGGGTATGAAACTCTGCACAGTGCTGATCTTCTATGACATACACCCCATCTGCAGGCTTAGACCACAGTTCACTCTCCACTGCCCACAGACTGGATGCCTGAGAGAGATAGATTATATAGGTTATTCAGACTCCCCAGCCACTGGGGGTTGCGTCAGGAAGGGCATCCGGTGTAAAATGTGCGCCAAGTCAAATATGTGGATCACGGATGATCTGCTGTGGCGACCCCTAATGGGAGCAGCTGAAAGAAGAAGACTCATGTGAGTGTGGTGGATCACTGGGAGGAAGAGCTGGGAATGACAATGTTTGGATTAACTGTCAAAGCAGCTTTAGCACTAGCTACTGCACTTTGGCCTCTGAAGATAGGTAAGTTCAGTATGCATATATACAGTACATATATATACTGTGTATATATATACTCACTGGCCACTTCCTGTCACCTTCCTGTCAGCTTGGACCAGTCTGGCCATTCTCCTCTGACCTCTGTCATTAACAAGCCATTTTCACCCACAGAACTGCCGCTTGCTGGATGTTTTTTGTTTTTCGCATCATTCTCTTTACACTCTAGAGACTGTTAAGTGTGAAAATCCCAGGAGATCAGCAGTTACAGAAATACTCAAAGCAGCTCTTCTGGCACCAATAATCATGCCACGGTCCAAATCACTGAGATCACATTTTTTCCCCATTCTGATGGTTGATGTGAACATTAACTGAAGCTCCTGACCTGCTCCTGATGATTTTATACATTACACTGCTGCCACACAGTTGGCTGATTAGACAGTTGCATGAATATGTAGATGTACAGGAGTACCTAATAAAGTGGCCGGTGAGTGTATATACTGTATATATATATATATACTCACACTACCGGTCAAAAGTTTTGAAACACTTACTCATTCTTTATTATAATTTTTTTTCTTCAGATTTTAGAATAATAGTAAAATCATCAAGACTATGGAATAACATAAATGGAACTATGGGAATTTTGTTGTGATTAAACAAAATCCAAAATAAATCAAAACTGTGTTATATTTTAGCATCTTCAAAGTAGTCACCCTTTGCCTAGAATTTGCAGACATGTACTCTTGACATTTTCTCAACCATCTTCTTGAGGTATCACCCTGGGATGCTTTTAAACAGTATTAAAGGAGTTCCCATCTATGCTGGGCACTTATTGGCTGCTTTTCTTTATTATTTGGTCCAAGTCATCAATTTCAAAAACTATTTTTTTTTAAGTCTTTTTGTCTTCAAATCTAATTTCAAACATTTAAGCATACGCCTTCAGATCAAAAGATTTTTAAGATCATGAGAAACATTTCAGTCAAGTGTTTCAAAACTTTTGACCGGTAGTGTTTATATATATATATATTGAGGTTACAGTGACACACTTACAATGGAAGTGAATGGGGGCCAAATTCTGGAGTGTTTAAAGGCAGAAATATGAAACTTATAATTTTATAAGAACACTTACTTAATTCTTCTATTAAATCTTGTTTAAATTGTCCACTTTATGTCCATTTTTTTCATGACAAATCTTTGTAAAATTGGATATAGCTTTAAACAAAAAAGGTTAGTAAGCAATTTTTCCACACTAAAATCATGTTATCATGCACACCGTTGATGTCTTGTGGCTACACTTTTGAAAAAGTGAGAAATTTAAAGTTTGCGTATTGGCCCCATTTACTTCTACTGTAAGTGCCTCGATGAAACGCAGATTAAAAAAAAAAAAAAATGTTGAGAGTAAATATTGATGTTTACTGTGTACTGCTACATTGGTTTTGTATTTTAATTGAATTTCATTAAAATTCTACAACTAAATAGCCTAATTTACTGAAGATAAAAAATTATAATAATTAAACAGATCCATTTGTAAAAAGCTTTTTTTTGGCTACACAGTAGCTGAATGTGGCCCAAATCAGATTTTCTGCTCAAATCTGATATTTTTTGTAAGGCTGTTCACACGACATTTTAAATGTAGCCCATATCAGACACAAGTCTGAAGAGCCGGCACTCATTAACTGACCCCCATGTGTATAACACTGCCTGAGCATGCATATAACAAACCCATGTTCATTATTTGAATATGTATAATTAATGAACTTATTAAAATTATTATTAGCAGTTTTATTTATTTTTTTAACCCAAATAGGACACTTAATGACTATCTAATAAAATATCAGCAAGTGATGGAAGAGATGGGTGATGTAATTTTAAATAAAGTCATCTGCAGTCATATGGTGGAATTTAATTACCATTGAAGCGCATGACGGTAATATTATGAGTGAGACATCATAAAATCGAAGAACAGCAGTAAAAAAGGCAATATATAGATGTTAGGTAAGAGTTATTATCACTAATTATTTCAGATTTCCACTGACTTGCTTGCATTCGTGTTTTGATACAGTTTGAGAAATATATGCATCCGAAAATATAAGCAGCTGACTTGCTGCCTAATCAGTTAATGGCTTAACTGACAGCTGTTTTGAATGAATGGAACCAAAGTCTTTCTAGCAAGTCAGTCCACTGTCAGCCATCTTTGGAATGCTCCCGGGAAACTATTTCCAGTCATGCCAGTGCAGCTCCTATCTACTTGAATGGGGGAACACTGAAACATTAAAAACGGTTGGTCATGATTACGATCAAAGAACATATTTCAAATCAACAGTAAAATCTGACAACAATGGTATCATTAATTGTGCTTCTTTACCTCAGATTATGCTAAAAACGCAATTTTCCCAGCTTGTATAGCTAACGCGCATGCGCATTCTAGAGTTGATTGATAGGCGATGTCTGTATCTAAAAGGTGATTGGCTCTTTTACCTGTAAGGTGGGACTTCCTTTCTACATCCGTTGACCGTTGGGTGCTTGAGCTTCTTGGTTGGGCGTTCCAATTTCTCCCATTCATTTTAATAGAAGTGGCCCGTCTCTGCTAAATAGTCTCTAATGGAACTCTTAAGGAAACTGGTCTCCGAACAGTTTGAAAAGCACCTTATTTTCATCCTGCCTCTGTATACAGCCTTCGAAGGCAGCATTTTCCTGTTTTCAGATGCAGCCATAGAAACTGTTTTCTGCATGAGTCACACGAGCAAACAGCGGTGTTATATAGGCTAAATCTACCTCTGCATGTTTTCATGCACATTTTTTGCTATGTGAAATTCAAACGAACTGCTGAACCCAACTGTTGAAGCCAATAATTTAAAACGAAAGGTTTTTAATCATAACAGACATATCACGCGGTAAATCAAGCGCTCAAGTGGCGAATGTTCAGTGAGATTGATGTAATAAATCACATTAGATTCGGCTGTTCATACTGAAGGCACATTGGAAAAAAACAGATACGTGTCTGATTTATTTATATTATTCTTCATGTCTGGAATTTGTTGGCTGTTCTCATTTTTATAGAGGAGAGTGACTCACATTCATAGAAAAATGTATGAGCAATGTGTTATTTAAGACACTAAAATCACAAGAAAGGATGTTGGACAGCAGGCCATAAATGGCAATGGTGAATGTTTAAATACAGGAAGCTGAGGAGTTCAGCTTTAACGTAATCTTTTTATTGCATCCAATTAGTACCAATGGAGATTTTACACTTTCTGTCCATTATATGGTTCCGAGCAGAAAGCGCTGTGTTTGTTCAAAGAAGGAGCACCTCTGATGTCATTTATGCTCCAGTGAAAGTCATGTATTGTTCAATGAAGGGTAAAACCCCTCCCCTTGACCCGATCGCTCTCACATCACTGTTGTACTCAGCACAGAACAAAAGCAAACGCTGACATGCTTCATTAGTTTGGCTTGTTCAAACTCCCGGTGACACGCTTGGATTTGGTAGGCCATGTGACACTCACAAATACTGCAAGCATTGCAAATCATTAGGCTTTTGCTGTATTTCGTACTGTATCACTGATTCATGCGCAGAGTCTTAAAGGCGCAGTATTTTTTTTATTATTTCATATTTATTTTAAATATTTTCTCCTATCCCAGCTTGATATGCAGAGACAACTATAAATAAGCCATTTGTAGGCTGATTTCCCCAAAAAGTGCAAACACTGTGGCAAAGAAGCCCGACATAGCAACTATGGCTCAACCAATGGTGCGAGTTTGGGGCGGAACTGACTGTTTGCAGTGGAAGATGGGGGAGTGTTTGGGAAACCTGTTTGAGAACTCAATATTTTTTGGAATTCCATTAAGTGACACTAGTGGCACAGAAATGACACACTTCACCTTAATGTGAGACAATCGTACCAGTTCAGAGAATGTGAAGGTCCGTTTTTCCTTTCTGAAGATAAGCAGATCACTCACTCCCAGTACACTGAAGAACTCTCTCCACCCGGTCACATCTCTGTTCGCCTGCAGATAGCAGGGGTCCAGCAGGACCCAATCCACACCTAGGGATGGAAAATAATTGGTTGAGTCTGAAAGGTCAGCTTGAGCTCAGTGGATTCTGGAGTGCTGGGTCAGGAATTCTGACAGTGTTTCCACTCCATATGCACTCATTCCCATTACATAACCCCAAGTGTTTCCCCACATTTCATGCTTTTGTAAATCCTTACAAAAGACCTCTAGATCTAACACTGCTTCCTTTCTAGGCCTGACATCATCAGTGAGAACACCAATATGAATGCTTTTTTACTGGTGCACATTCTGAATCTTAGCTTGTAGAGAGGTTACTGTGTTTACCAGGGAGCATGCTGGGAAGGTCAATGTTGCCATACTCTTTAGAAAACTGGATCTTGCTCTCTGAGGGATAGAGGAAGCCATTGCTGGTCAACACAGGTATGGCTGCGCCCAGGGTCCTGTAATCCTGTTCCAGAGAATGCAGTTTGATAAACACCAGGTAGCTGACAATGATGTCCTTGGGCTTTTTCTAGAGAAAGAGGGAATAAAATAATGTGAATACTGTCAGACACATTCAATATAGATGACAGCACATAATGAATTTCACACGCTTGGTTCATTTTCAAAAATCCTGAATGGTTATGAATCACCCAATGAAATGAATACATTTTAAAAAGTTCTTGTCTCATCTTGGTTGTATCCAATTTAAAGACCTTTTGAAACTAAGCTGGCTAAGCCATAAGAATGTAATACATTTTAGTACAATCTTTTACAACACTGTATGATAGCTTTATGTCTGGAACAGTCCAATATTTAGGCCATTATTCACTGATAATTTTACCCTCTGCCAGAGCTCACAAATCTCATTTGTGCGCATTCCATGAAAAAAATGGTACATTTAAATGCATCAAACCTCATTAGTTCTCGCGTTTCATGCAACTTAACTTGAAGCGGCAAGTTTAAATATACTAGACTGCAAGTGAGATTTGTGAGCTATAGCAGACGGGAAGATTATCAGTGAATAATGGCATAAATTTCACACTGTTCCTCACACAAATCAATCACACATAGGGATGGGATGATATATCGAATTTCGATACATCAAGAACCAAAAACATGACAAACCATATCGAGGCAAAACTCGATATTTCCAAATTTGCTACATTGTTTTCTGTCCATGACATCTTAAATGAAATGACCCGTCAAACATCAAACTCTCTCTACACTATTCTACACTGATTACAGGGTTTGCACAAGGTCCTTGAAGTGCTTAAAGTGCTTGAATTTAGCTTTTACAAATTTACATACTGGAATATCTGGAAAATCGCTTGTTTTGTTGAAAAGTGCTTGAAATAAAAACTAACCATTTCTTCCGTGTCATCTAAGATGAAATCGCTCACTCCACTTGCATTGAAAAATTTGTCTTTTTTTTTTTCTCCCCAATTTGGAATACCCAATTCCCAATATGCTCTAAGTCCTCGTGGTGGCGTAGTGACTCGCCTCAATCCGGGTAGTGGTGGACGAATCTCAGTTGCCTCTGTGTCTGAGACCGTCAATCTGCGCGTCTTATCACATGACTTGTTGAGTGCGTTACCACGGAGACATAGCGCGTGTGGAGGCATCACACTATTCTCCGCGGCATCCATGCACAACTCACCACGCGCCCCATCAAGAGCGAGAACCACATTATAGTGACCACGAGGAGGTTACTCCATGTGACTCTACCCTCCCTAGCAACTGGGCCAATTTGGTTGCTTAGGAGACCTGGCTGGAGTCACTCAGCACGCCCTGGATTTGAACTCACGACTCCAGCAGTGGTAGTCAGCGTCTTTACTTGCTGAGCTACCCAGGCCCCCAGTAATGTGTCTTTTAATATCCTTTCTGTTCTTTACAGTCAGATAAAAAAAAAAGTAGAAAGAAATATTAATTTTAATCACAAATAGCACAGCTGTGCTAAAAACTGAGACTTCTCTCTCATTAATGAATTAAATAAAACACCTGTGTGAGTCTATGAGATGCACATTGAACTCTTAAAGTGATAGTAACCTTTTTAAGCGCTTGTAATACAAATGGACGTAAACTAAGTGTTATTATTTGTAAATTGTAGACATTATTTCAAACACTGACTGCTCATATCATTATTATATTTACAATTTCATGATATAATATTAATTGATAAAATGTAGAATTTTTATATTTTTATAAAGTAAAAATGTGATTATAATGATGACAAACAAATTATTAAAAAATAAATATACACTTAAGCATGTTCTATTGCTTGTTCTGCACCTGATCAGCCTGAATTTAGCTCACTATTTTTGAAGGCTCATTTGTTTGTGATCTTTTCTTATAGATAATGTATGTGAGAAAATCTTACTATTTAAACTTTGAGCATTTATATTGTGTATTAAAGAACTTTATTTTGATGAGAAAATATAATATGTATTTTGCGCAAACATTTTTCAAAAATAAACAATTTTCTGTCATACTTTTTCATTTCAGTGTTATTATATTGAATTAAGAATATTTTGAATCTCGTATATATACAGATACAGATATACATCTCATATCGTATATCGAACCAGATCATGAGATAACCATTTCGTCCCATCCCTAATCATATGACTTCAGAAGACCTGGAATGTTGTGCATAGAATCCTATGGAATACTTAAAAATATGCTTTTGTTTTTTTTAATGGACCTTGACAGCATAAATCCCCATACAGTTTAGCTATACAGTAAAGAGCAGCTCGGACATTCCGTCTACCACCTTCTATGTTTCACAAAAGAAAGACAATTAAAAGCGTTCTGAAGGTGAGTAAATGCCAAAATGTTAACTATATATTTAACCTCAGGTTGCTCCAGGGGTTGTTTCTGTAAGAGCACAATAAGCTTTAGATAAAACCAGCAGCTAAAGTGACAAAAAAAGCCAAATCATCTCTTTGTTAGATAATGAAGTGCAGGGGCTCTAACCTCCCAGGCCTTGCTCTTCAGCATTGGGTAGATGTGCTTGTGTAGAACCTGCTGGGGCTCCAGTTCATGAACACTGAGTCTTCGGAGCAGCTCCCGCACCTGTGAGTTCCCCAGTTCATCCAGGCACACCAGCAGCTGGGGCTCCACAATGTTCAGGTCCTGGTACAGAGCCTTCAGATCTAGACAGGAAGCATGAATCCACATGAGTGGTTGTATGACCCACTTCCCGTGGTGCCTGCCAAGACCCTTTGGGCCCAAATACTGATGTTTAATTCATCACTTCCCTGCTTTTAGCTGACGTGCCTGACTTTACCTTACAAAGAGCGTCAGCATGGCCCTTCACTATTCAACTGGAATTCATATTTTCACCACCTCTGTGTGAGAACAAATCTCTCATGACTTATCTGACAGCAGCCGGAGAAGAAAAATGGGTCTTTCTGTATGTTAGAAAGAACTGCATCATGGTGGTATGAATCATTTCTCCAAAGCTAAAATTAGAGGTAGAGTAAATGTAAATATTTTAGATGACAAATGCATTCCTTATCTGTGTTGTGGATTTTATTCACAAACTCGTTTACCCCCTTCTCGCTCCTTTTTTATTTATTTTTTTTGACTGCAATGACGCAAATTGTGACTTGCTCTACCACTTGCTCTCCTATGACTCACAATATTGATGATCCAGGAATAAGCAGGAGATGATGAAGATTATTCATTTTGCAGACTGGCCAAGAGAAGTCTTGCTGTATGCAAGGGCAACAGATTCATGATTACTGGGACAAAATAGGGTAGAAGACTTGAAAAATTTATTAATGCTCAAATTTATTCAGTTATTCATTTTGTGGCAACCTCCTGCATCTTTAATTTACCCACAAATTTGCTTTTTCCTCGCTAGTACTCAATATGTGTTAAAGCCTTCAGATACAAATATGAAGTCAAATGTAACAGTATTAATTTTCTCACTGGTGTAGCTATCTGCTTTCTGGGCTTACTAAAAATTTGAGAAATTTAATGAATATCCAAAACAATTTCACAAAACATGGTTGTGGCAGAAAATATAAGCATAATTAATTTATTACATTTATCATACTTGCAGGAGCTGAAACAAGGAAAGAGCATCTTCACTATTGCTTTGATAATGCCTGATTTTTTAAAGATATTGTAAAAAATATCTAATAACGTTTATAAGAAGTAGGGATACAGGTGTGAAACTTTATAAAGAGGTATTTTTTTTTTTTATACTTAAATGAATAGTTCACCCAAAAATGAAAATTCTCTCAACATTTACTCACCCTCATGCCTTCCCAGATGTGTATGATTTTCTTTCTTCTGCTGAACACAAAAGCTCTGTAGGTCCATATAATGCACGTGAATGGTGGGCAGAACTTTGAAGCTCAAAAAAGCATATAAAGGCAGCATAAAATACGATTCCAGCGGTTAAATTCATGTCTTCAGAAGCAATATGATAGGTGTGGGTGACAAACAGATCAATATTAAATAAATAATAAGTCCTTTTTTACTATAATCCCCACATTCACCTCAACGTTCATTTTCTTTTGTTTTTGGTTATTCGCATTCTTCAAGCATATCGCCAACTTCTAGTCAGTACTGGTCAAAGTTATAGATTGATAGTAAAAAAGGAATTAATTACTGATTCTATCATATTACTTCTGAAGACATGGCTTTTATCACTGGATTCATTTGGGTTACTTTTATGCTGCCTTTATTTGCTTTTTGGAGCTTCAAAGTTCTGGTCACCATTCACTTGCATTGTATGGACCTACAGAGCTGAGATATTCTTCTAAAAATCTTTGTTTGTGTTCAGCTGAAGAAAGAAACATACACATTTGGTATGGCATGAGGGGGAGTAAATGATAAGAAAATTTGAATTTTTGGGTAAACTATTCCTTTAACCTCTTCCTTATGCCAGGAGGAAATAGTACATGTTTATATTTTGTTTTTATTAAAGGTGCACTCAGTTATTTTTTGCTCATTAAAAAAGTTTTACTCCTAAAGACAGAGCACTCACATGAGATGTAGACTCACAGTCACTTCAGTAACCTTATAAAAGCTGTTTTACTCTACATGGAGAGGGTCCCCTCATGGGGTCTGCCATGTTTGGATCACATGACCAGCCAAATACTACTTGCTTAATCTAAGTAACTGTCCTGTTATCGGACATTTTCACACACTGATTAAATTAATTGTGGGACATTTTTCCCCATGCCTGAAGAATCAGTGTCCTGACTATTGATGAGGCAGACTGGGAGGTGGTGATGTGAGTTGGGTTGATGAATTACCTGTGTGAGTTTGTGTCACATCGCTGAGAGGGAAAAAAACTCCCTCTGAACTGAGAGAAACCACAGTGCCATTGGCCAGAGGGATCATGGGAACATCTTTGAGGGACTGAAGCAGGGTGTCCACTTCTCCATACTCTGACTCCAGCGCACGGAAGTTACACACTAAAAGCTTGGCAAGCTTCTTCAAGTCATGTTCTAAGAGAACAGACACAATGAAGGCCAGAAATGTGATTTCATAACATTCCAACCCCAGCTGTAACATAAGTTCAGGAGTTAAAGAACATAAACGAAATGCTCCAAGAGCAGTCACGATACAAAAATCAACAGGCAGAACCTGTCAATCACAAAACTCTTCATATTTCCCTCTGCCTGCATGTTCATGTATTTGAATATTCCATTAACATTTTACATTAAATACTGATCATTGAATTTGAATAATTAGCTCAGCTCAAACTGACACATTTTACAATATTTAAATCCATTTTGCACAATTTTGCAGATATTCATGCGTAAACATTTTAATTTAAGAACACAAAAAAGTGAAAAAAGCGTGCAGGTGGGCCTCGAGATTAAATGAGATCTACGTACTCAATAAATGCACACAGCCTGTGGTGTACCTGACTTAAGATTGCCATGCTGCACTAGGTCTCTAGCCATGATGCAGGTGACAGTGATGATTTCTGAGGCTCGTAGGCGGTGGACGCCCAGTGCAGTGAGCAGAGAGTTGGAGAGGCTTGACTGCAGAGAAGGATGTAGGTAAGAGAGGCTCAAGTTTCTACACAGATCTTCCCCTCTGATGACATCCTGGATCAGGCGGTCCTGACACACAGCAAGCTGGGAAGGCTGTTTAAATTCCACTCGGCCCTCTATGAATGGAGTCACTTTAGTAAGAGCAACTGCTTTCAGTTTTTCAAGAGCTACAACAAATACATTACTTAAAGCTGAAGTGTGAGAAAGTTGTGTTCCCTGAAAAGTGTAACACTGGGGTGCTGTCAACTCTGATCGTTTGAGAATTCCGACCAGCCTGACACAGCAACATTGACTCCACCAGTGGCGTGAGTTTGGGGCGTGACTATGTTTCTTTGACAAATGGCAGACTAGGGTAGTGTTTAGGAAGCCAATTTAAAAAAAAAAGCATTATTTTTGCTATTCCAATTGTTATCACAAATTGTAACTGGACTCGTGCCTCCTTTTCTTAAAAAAATAAAAAATAAATCTGGGTTATAGTGAGGCACTTACAATGGAAGTGAATGGGGCCAGTTTTTGAAGGGTTTAAAGGTAAAAAATTTAAGCTTATAATTTTAAAAAGCACTAACATTCATTCTTCTGTTAAAACTCATGTATTATTTGAGCCGTAAAGTTGTTTAAATTGTCATTTTTATAGTCGTTTTAGGGTTTGTAAAATTGGCTATAACTTTACACAGAAAAGGTTAATAAGTGATTTTATCACACTAAAATCATGTTTACACGCATATTGTTCCCGATATAACATTCAAAATTTGGCCCCCATTCACTTCCATTGTAAGTGCCTCACTGTTACCCAGATTTTTTTTTTTTTTTTTTTAAAGGGAGGGACAAGTCAAAATAATTTTTTGTGGTAATCAATGATATGCCACAAATGCTGTTAATTAAGCTACTAATAACTTGTATTGAACCCAGTATAGTCCTTTAAAATACTTTTTGGTTATGTCAACAGCAAAGAAAATAATTTCAATGGTGAAGAAAGTTGCTTCATTTGGATGAAAATTATGAAAAGCAACAAGCATTCTTCTGAATAATGTGCATGGATAAATTGTATGCACTAAGATCAGGAATATTTAATAATATATAAATATAAAGTAAACAGGTTGAATTTTGATTTTTGATCAGGATCAACCCTTACCATTGTCCTCTTTTGCAGGTAGGCATGCTTTGCCCTTTAGCAGCTGAATGATCTGATTGGCCACAGGGTTAAAGAAGTCCAGGATCTCACTTGGCTGAGGGATAAACTGCAGGATGTAACAGAGGCCTCCCAGCCCACTGAACTCTGGGTGTTGCTGTAGGATTTACATTGCATGCACTCATTATAACTGTAAATGCGCAATCAGATAACCAAAGAACCAGAAATATGTAACGCAATAAAAGTAGCAATCTAAAACAGGCAGTGAGCAACAATCTCCATCTCAAGCTGAAGTTACAATGCAAATCTATTCAGTTAATCTGCATAAATCATGAAATATTCTATTCCACTCCAATCTTACACTAAACACATCCATAGCGTGCACAAATAGGTGGGGTATCTCTGAGCGGAGCCACTGGTTCCAGGAACTGTCCCTGTCCACATCCTCTCTAGAGGAAGGAATGTCAAAATCACCTAAAATATGGAAAAGAATGTGACATTCAAGCAACGTGACAACAACAGCTGCTAAAATAACCATGAGTTACATATGCACATGTTAAACCTTGGATGATGAAATGGAAACCAAAGCTGCGAAGAGGAAGAAAGGCAAAGACAGGCTGTTTCTGAGGCTTCACATCACAGGACGCCGTGTCACTGAGCTGGAACGCCAGAGCCAGTTCTGTCGACTCCACGTCTTCTTTAATCTGACAAGAAAAACAGAGCCCCACTCAGCCGAAGATGTTCAAAGAAGTGTTTTTCAACCTCAGGGTAGATCGTAGTGATATTATCATTTTAAAACATGTTGAAATGCGAAGGACATGCTGACAAAAAAACTGTGGATGGACACAATCTCTTAGGCTGTTAAAAAAAAAATAAAATATACATATATACATACATACATACATATTATATATATATATATATATATATATATATATATATATATATATATATATATATATATATATATATATATATATATATGCAGTTGAACTGTAATTGACTATAATACAATTCCAGTGGTCAGAAGTTTACATACACTAAGTTAACTGTGCCTTTAAACAGCTTGGAAAATTCCAGAAAATGATGTCAAGCCTTTAGGCAATTAGCCAGTTAGCTTCTGATAGGCTAATTGGAGTCAACTGGAGGTGTACCTGTGGATGTATTTTAAGGCCTACCTTCAAACTCAGTGCCTCTTTGCTTGACATCATGGGAAAATCAAAAGAAATCAGCCAAGACCCCAGAAAAAAAAATTGTGGACCTCCAAACATCTGGTTCATCCTTGGGAACAATTTCCAAATGCCTGAAGGTACCACGTTCATCTGTATGTATAAACACCATGGCCATCATACTGCTCAGGAAGGAGACGTATTCAGTCTCTTAGAGATGAACGTAGTTTGACGCGAAAAGTGCAATTCAATCCCAGAACAACAGCAAAGGACCTTGTGAAGATGCTGGAGGAAACAGGTAGTCAAGTATCTATATCCACAGTAAAACGAGTCCTATATCGACATAAACTGAAAGGCTGCTCTGCAAGGATGAAGCCACTGCTCCAAAACCGCCATAAAAAAAAGCCAAACTACAGTTTGCAAGTGCACATGGGGACAAAGATCTTACTTTTTGGAGAAATGTCCTCTGGTCTGATGAAACAAAAATTGATCAGGAGGAAAAAGTGTGAGGCTTACAAGCCAAAGAACACCATCCCAACCGTGAAGCATGGGGGTGGCAGCATCATGTTGTGGGGGTGCTTTGCTGCAGGAGGGACTGTTTTTGCACTTCACAAAATAGATGGCATCATGAGAAAGGAAAATTATGTGGATATATTGAAGCAACATCTCAAGACATCAGCCAGGAAGTTAAAGCTCAGTTGCAAATGGGCCTTCCGAATGGACAATGTCCCCAAGCATACCTCCAAAGTTGTGGCAAAATGGATTAAGGACAACAAAGTCAAGATATTGGAGTGGCCATCACAAAGCCTTGACCTCAATCCGAAAATTTGTGGGCAGAACTGAAAAAGCATGTGCGAGCAAGGATGCCTACAAACCTGACTCGGTTACACCAGTTCTGTCGAATGGACCAAAATTCCAGCAACTTATTGTGAGAAGCTTGTGGAAGGCTACCCAAAACGTTTGACCCAAGTTAAACAATTTAAAGGCAATGCTACTAAATATTAACAAAGTGTATGTAAACTTCTGACCCACTTGGAATGTGATGAAAGAAATAAAAGCTGAAATAAATAATTATCTCTATTATTATTCTGACATTTCACAATCTTAAAATAGTGATCCCATCTGACCAAAGACAGGGAATGTTTACCACGATTAAATATCAGGAATTGGGAAAAACTGAGATTAAATGTATTTGGCTTAGGTGTATGTAAACTTCTAACTTCAACTGTATATATAAATTCCTGTGTTTGACCACTATAATTGTAATAAATATATAATAAAAAGTTTGTTAGGTTCAAAATGATAAAACAACAGATTTAGTGTTTAAATTGAAGACACATATAAAGTGAATTTAGTTCGCTCGCTTTGATGACATGACATCTACAGTATTGCAACAACATACAGACATTTTGAAGTGTGTATTAAGTGTCTAAAACCTTTTTGTTTCCACTGTATATTGCTTAAACTCTTACTTACAATATTGTATAGATATTTTAGGTCCTAGTATCGATATTACTATTTTCTTATTTGTGATTCATATCATTTCCTACAGTACAGTTATTGAAGAAGCAGGTCATCTAAATAAGCAGAAACTCTGAAACTGGCAGATCCGCTTCTATGAAGTACTGTACCGGACAAAAGTGTAGCAAACGTCGTTGACGTCATTTCAACTGTGTTCCAATTTTGATATTGTGATGCACTGTGAGTGACATATCGAATCATGAAGTATGTTTAGATATAGTTGGCAATACCCAGCCCTAGTTAGCCCTGTCTCCAGTCAGCAGAGAAGTATGATTTAAAAAAACTAAAACAACTCTCTGCTGATCGTAAGAACAGAGAGTACAAACGGTCACTGCAGAAACTCCAAACAAAAGAAACTCCCTCACTGCACTTTGCTAATAAGCTTTCTTGCATGAAAATTGAATGAGATGGGAGTCTAAAACTTTTTGGGTCTCAGGGGTATAAAGCAGCAGAACACTTGCGAAACTCCACAACCTCTAAACACAGCACATTAAAAGCAGCTGCTTGTAAGATGCCATTTCAAAAGAACTGAACAGAGCCTAGTTAAGAAAAGGTAAAACTGGGACAAGGACGGTAAATGATAAAGTTACAATTGCAAGTCTCACATTGTCTGTAAGATGGTGGGGTTATCCAGTGTGTGTGTGTGTGTGTGTGAGAGAGAGAGATAGAGTGAGATCCCCAACTTGCCTTTTTAGGGTAAAGCATTCTCTTGACCACTAGCCAACGCTCTACACCACCAGTATGTGTTACCTCCAGAATATTATGGCTCAGATCTCGGCGGGTCATCGAAACCATTCGCTTCTCTGCCTTATAAAGGTCAAACAAAATGTTGTTAGATGTATTTTGATACAAGTTTTGGGTGGAGGTATTAAAGGAATGGTTCACCCCCAAAATAAATTTCTGTCATACTCACCATCATGCTATTCTAAACCTGTATGACTTTCTTCCATAGAGCATAAAAGGAGACATTTTGAAGAATATACTGTTTGCTCTTTTTCATGCAATTACAATGATTGGGGACTGGAGCATTCGAGTTTAAAAAAAGATGCAAAAGCACCATAAAAGTATTATACACAACCCTCTATGGACATGTTGGAGAAAGAAAGGGGCATCTTCACATATTGTATATAGTATTCATTTACTGTATATCATGCACAGTAGTATGTGAGAGTATCTATTTTATTTCAGATTTTGCTTTTCATCATTTTAATCACATTTCAGCTTTTTAAAAATGTACAAATATCAAATTCTATCAATTTATAAGATAACATGAAATTGCGAAATTTCATACACATTTGTAACACAAAATGTTCACAAGTTTGGAACCTAACAATGAAAACAGAATTCCACATATAACATTTTAGTGCTACTTTATCAGGCTACTTTTAGTGCCACTTTATAAGTACAATGTAAAAAAAAAAAAAAAAAAGCTTTATGGGAAAGGGATTTGCACAGGTTTTTACCAAACCACTGCATAGATGACACAAGAGCCTATTTGTTGAATTCTTCAATGTTTACAGTGTTTGTTGAAGTTCAAATATTTCGTAATGTATAATTGCCCCTTTAAATATTTATGCATTTACACATTTCTTACACACTAATACACTTACTACATGACTAAATTTGGTTACATGTTTTTTATATGGATTATTTGTACGATATATAATCATTTTCATTGATACATATAGTAAGTGCTAAAATGGTAATGTCTCTTTAAGAGTACCGGCAGCTCCGCGGGCAAGTTTTTTTTTTTTTTACAGTTGGGCGCACATTAACATAGAGAAGCATATAGAGAATTTGCACGGATGTTTTGACCTCATCTGTGCAATGTGTGATTAGAGTTAATGTTTCTTTTTACTTTTTGATCAACAACAGACTGTAAATAATAGAAAGGACCATAAAACAGACATTATGAAATGAAAATGGAATGCTTGGAAAGCATAATGTATATTTACTTACATTCTCAAATTCAAATCTACAAGCTTTCGAGTTGACAAGCTAAAGTTCTTCTTCGTCACTACACAACTCAATCACTGGCGAGTGAAATCTTAATATTTTCTAGCCAGTGGCTAATAACAGATATTTTTTTAGTCGCACAGCACAAAATTTGGGGGCATATGCGAGTGATTTACCCACAATATAGAGGGCTGATTCAGCAGTAAATGTGACTTGCACTCTACATTTAAAGTCTTCTGAAATCATACGATAGATTTGGAAGATAAACAGACTGAAATCTAAGTCATTATTCACTGATAACCTTGACATCCACCCTAGCTCTCATGAGAGTATATAGTTCAGACAAGTTTCGTAACCGGATCAACTGATTCATTGAAAAGATCTCAAAAGAATGAGTTGTTCATAAATCCGCCATCCCTACTTCTCTCCTTCAGGAACATTGAAAGTTCCAGTCCCATTCATTATAAATGCATGAAAAACAGCACCCAGCACATTCTTAAAACATTCTTCCTACTTGGAACGTTTAGAACAACATAAAGGTGAGCAAATAATGACAGAATTTTAAGTTTTGGGTGAAATATCTCTTTAAGTTTCTGTTGGATGGCACATTCTTCACCTCATTGATGATGGTGATGGAACGAAGGCGATGGAGGAAAAGAAGTAGAGAGGGATGCACATCATGGAAGAGGTTTTTTGTCTGATAGCTCTCTGCTCGCAAAGGGAGGTGGATATGTGTGGCCCATCTTAAATAAAAATACCACAAGGCTTCTTAATAACAACAGAAAAAAACCATAACACTTAACTAATTAAAACTATCAAATGTGTGGAAGTTTTAAGGTAAGTCAACAATGGAAATTCAATGTTTTTTGTGATTGTTTTACCTGTGCTCAGCAATCTCCTTGGCAACAGAGCCCACAGGTCTTTCCTGCTCAACCCAGTGAGGCAG
Organism: Myxocyprinus asiaticus; assembly: GCF_019703515.2. NCBI lineage: Eukaryota > Metazoa > Chordata > Actinopteri > Cypriniformes > Catostomidae > Myxocyprinus > Myxocyprinus asiaticus. The sequence continues at coordinate 27,070,599 of NC_059379.1, forward strand.
GATGTATCCCATGGGGCCGCTGGTCTTGTCGAATTGAATGTGGAAGCCATTGGAGTGGATCTCAGGACAGTCAGTGACTTTGAAAACCGATTTAAAGCCAATGCCCTTTTGCCCTGTATTAAATTGGAGGGTTTGAGTTGTTTGTAAAAACAAGACGTGGGAACATGGTGACAGATAAAAAAAGCAATGAAAACAGAATTTCTTCATTCCTGATTAATTTGAAGCTGCAAAGACAGGCATTTTTACAACATATTGTACAATATGAATACCAAAAAAGACAGCATTTCAAGTACCGATGTAGCCATATTTGTGTTTTCCTTTTGTGCTCCTGCCAACATCACAAATGGCACGAATGTTCTTCTCCTCAAATCCACACTCATTGTTCAAGATGGTAATGCAGTCTTTCTCCACCACAAAGGTCAGAGCTGGCTGCTCTCCCCCATCAGGATAACTGTTATCATCAGCATTCTGCACACAACAACAATTTATTTCTATAGCTGTTTCAGTGGCTGTATGAAGTGATGCTTTCCTCTAGAGTCTAGAAGGTATGGGTACTGACCTGAATGAGCTCCAGAACGAAGTGGGTGTCCTTGCTGTAGAGCTCGGTGGAGAGACGTTCCAGACTTCGCCCCAGTCTCGCCTGTTGCTTTTTCATTAAGTTCTGACCCTCCTCATTTAGCTCAACACCAATTCCGAACTCAGTTTTCCTACAGTATCAGAAGGGCGGCAGTGGCAACAGCATTAGTTCAGACCAAAACTGGCAGACTTTCACAAACGTAAAAATTCAAACAAGTACGCCTGTACTGCCAGAGTCATGAAACATGAAACATGAGAATTTTAGTAAGACTATCTCCTTAATTAGTGGCCCATTAAATTTCAATTAATATCAGATTTCTGGACAATCCAGCATGATGCCACAGAAATAGAACCCAATTGTTGCTTGTCACAAATGTTGCTGGTTAGGATCAAACATGGAAGATACAGTTTTCACTGCTTGTCACTTGGTTAAGACACAGTGTGAGAGCTGAATGAACCTGATGTCCTCTATGATGGCTTTGTGCCTGTTGTCCACTTCTTCCTCCAGTTGAGTGGCAGGTGTCTGGTCTTCAGCCTGAATTTCACTGTGCTCGTCTCCTCTCTCCACACTGCTGTCCGTCTCTTCATTGTGCTCAGACAACAGTTCGAACATCTGCTTCTCTTCATCATCATCATCACTTACATTGTCTGAAAGAAGAGAAGTATTTTCAGGACAAAGGAAGTGCTTTACTGGACTATTTCCTACAAAACAATTTCCCCACTCAAGTCCACGAATGTTAGACAAGGTTTCTTGCACGTAATTGTCGTAATTTCCTTTTACATGACTATTTTCCATTTTTATCTCTTATCAAGTGAAAAAACAGGCTGTTTTTGCTACTGTTCCAATGTGTTCCAAGGTGCTGACTGGTTTTCTATGACCGCATTGCTAGGACTATGGCTGCAACGGTACACAAAATTCACGGTGTGTTACGTATCTTGGTTTTGGGGTCACAGTTCCATATGGTTTCGGTACAGCAGGGAAAACAAAGAATCTTTCTTTAAATTAATTCTTTTGAAAACAGTGGCTGATGGGCAACAATTCTTCTTGTGAAGGTTAATTTCTACATGACTGCACCATGCATATTTCTTCAACAAAAAAAAAAAAGAAAGTTAAATTATTATAACTGTAACAAAATTAAGACATTAGCAGTACAGATTTGTGTGTCTTTTGCCTTTCAGCTCACCACTTGTTCTTATCACTCAATTTTCAAGGTTTTTTTTTTCTTTTTTTTTCTAGAAAATCTAAATATCCACATTATCAAAGGAGAGGGCAGATCTGCATTGACAATGTTCCCTGCTGGAGAATTACAGCATGTGCTTGTTTATATAGAGTGGGCACTACAGAACTGCTGAAATGCGTTCTTGCAGGAACTTTATAACGGGGCTCAAGCACGTTAAGCAGATGCTTAAATCCTGTTTTCTCAAAGACTGAGTATGGTCGCATATCTATAGCAAAAAGTACCCCTATGCCATTCGTTATCGCTTTAGCTCTGCCTGAGCTTGCAGCAAGAGGCTGCTTGAACGCCATGGCGAGACCAATTTGCACAGGCTGTTTATGATTTGCTTCTGTAAGCTCAAGAGACACATGTGGATGATGTCGCCACAAATGAGTCATCATGTAAAATGTGATTCCTGAGACATACCTGACTTCGGTGAAACAGAGCTGACACACAGCCTTTGTCCTGTTCACTACTCATTGCCCAGTATTACTGTAGTTTACTGCAAAACCATAATGCTTCCAAAAAACAGACTTTAGAGATGGCGGTGGGTCTTCAATCTCTGGCTTATTTAAGTCAGACATGTTTATATTTTGTTCCATCAAAGTTGGGAAAAATAGCGAGCTAGCTAGTATAAACTTCACATGCATTTATCTAATCCGCAGTTTCTAGTGTACCGTGTGGTGCTCTGTTCTGTTAAGCTTTGGTTCCGTGCGGTCCGTGTTGCTCTGCAATCTTTTATCATTTTTAGTTCTACGTGGTTTGTGTTGTTCGTTATATGTTGTTTTAATATTGGTTTAACGCATGCTATGTTATTCGTTTGACTGCGTGTACCGTACCGAAGACCCTGTATCCGTTCAGTTCGCCACAAGTACATGTACTGTTGCAGCCCTAGCTAGGACAATTTCGAACTTCGAATGGTGATTTCTTTCTTTTTTCCTTTTTTTTTAAATCCCCTTTTCTCCCAATTTGGAATTCCCAATTCCCACTACTTAGTAGGTCCTCGTGGTGGCGCGGTTACTCACCTCAATCCAGGTGGCGGAGGACAAGTCTCAGTTGCCTCCTTTTCTGAGACAGTCAAACTGCACATCTTATCTCGTGGCTCGCTGTGCATGACACCGCGGAGACTCCCAGCATGTGGAGGCTCATGCTACTCTCCGCGATCCACGCACAACTTCCATGTGCCCCATTGAGAGCGAGAACCACTAATCGTGATCACAAGGAGGTTATCCCTTGTAACTCTACCCTCCCTAGCAACCGGGCCAATTTGGTTGCTTAGAAGACCTGGCTGGAGTCACTCAGCACACCCTGGATTTGAACTCGCCACTCCAGGGGTGGTAGTCAGCGTCAATACTTGCTGATCCACCCAGGCCCCCACGAATGGTGGTTTCTAAGAAATATTTAAAGGAATATTTTGGGTTCAATACAAGTTAAGCTGAATTGACAGCATTTGTGGCATAATATGTGAACATTATACCACAAATATTAATTTTGACTTCGTTCCTATGACGCCGTAAACAATGTAAATTTGTTGTCTGCAGCAAAAGCAAGGATTTAAACAGCTCAAATAATAAACAAATTTTAACAGAAGAATTAATGTAAGTGCTTTTTATAAGCTTCACATTTCTGTGTTTAAACCATCCAAAAACTGGCCCCATTCACTTCCATTGTAAGTGCCTCACTGTAACCTCGATTTGCTGAAATGAATTTTTGTGTTAATGAACATTATGCCGCAAATGCTGTCGAATGAGCTTAACTTGTATTGAACCCAGAATATTTCTTTAATGGTATTAGGAGCTGTTCACACAGGATGCATTTTTTTGACAGTTGTGAGGCATCTTGCTGTTTTTTCAGTGTTATTCTATGAGCACCATGTTTTTGAAATGCTGTGGCAATTAAAAAAAAAGGTCAACTTTAAAAACTTGCCCCAAGATGGCTGCATTCCATACCATACCACTGCATTCTGTCTAGCTGTTTTTAATGCAAAAATGTGTGCTTTGTGAAAAAAAAAAAAAAGATAAATGTCTTGAAATGCATTAATTCATTTTCAATCATTAATTAGGCCATCTTTTGACTGAACTATTAGATTAAAAAATGTATTCCAAAACAGCAAACAAATCTTATTTTCCATTAAATTGCTCCTGTGATGAAAACATTCTTAAATGGATCGAAAATGCATTTGTTGGATTCAGAGGTAGCAAAGCTGACCCTGCTGACAGGCTCTTCTAGGGCTGCTGGAGGAAGTGCTCAACACTGGTTCCTCTTCATTGTCCACCTCATTCAAACTCCACACAGATGATATATCACTCATAGAGTCTTCTATCACCACAGACTGCAGGGAATGTAAAGTGTGACATGAGTAACATTTTCAGTCACTTACTTCCTATGATTTACACCGATCAGCCACAACATTAAAACCACCTGCCTAATATTAACAGCACCAACCCGCATCTCAAAATAGCATTCTGAGATGCTATTCTTCTCACCACAGTTGTACAGAGTGGTTATCTGAGTTACTGTAGACTTTGTCAGTTCGAACCAGTCTGGCCATTCTCTGTTGATCTCTTTCATCAACAAGGCATTTCCATCTGCAGAACTGCCACTCTCTGGATGTTTTTTGTTTTGGCACCATTCTGAGTAAATTCTAGAGACTGTTGTGCGTGAAAATCCCAGGAGATCAGCAGTTACAGAAATACTCAAACCAGCCCTTCTGGCACCAACAATCATGCCACGATCCAAATCACTGAGATCACATTTTTTCCCCCCATTCTGATGGTTGATGTGAATATTAACTGAAGCTCCTGACCCGTATCTGCTTGACTGTATACACCTCACTGTTGCCACAGGATTGGCTAATTAGATAATCACATGGATGATTGTTGGTGCCAGACAGGCTGGTTTGAGTATTTCTGTAACTGCTGATCTCCTGGGATTTTCACGCACAACAGTCTCTAGAATTTACTCAAAACAAAAACAAAAAACATCTAGTGAGCAGCGGTGTTGTGGACGGAAATGCCTTGTTGATGAGAGAGGTCAATAGAAAATGGCCAGACTGGTTCAAACTGACAAAGTCTACAGTAACACAGATAACTGCTCTGTATAATTGTGGTGAGAAGAATATAATCTCAGAATGCTATTCTGAGATGCAGGTTGGCGCTGTTTTGGCGGCACAAGGGGGACCTACACAATATTAGGCAGGTGGTTTTAATGTTGTGGCTGATTGGTGTTTTCAACTAGAATTCAAACCTTGTTTATCTGTGAGGGCACTTCAGGAACAGCTGGTAAAACAAGTTTGTTGTTAAAGTCAGCTCTCCATTCGGTTATACCAAGCAGGAGGCCCATCTGATGGAGTTTGTTCAGGTAACGTGTGTCTGAACGTGCGGCGTCCAGGAGGAGGGTTTTAGATTTGGCTTGACCGAGCACTTTAGAGAGAGGCTCCAAAAACACCTGCAAAATGTTATCAGAATCAAATTATTAGAAACACCTAAACATATAATACACCTAAATGTAGCTGTACGGAGTTCAGACAAAATAAAGAACTCATAGGTAGTGGTCGACCGATATTTTTTTTTTAATGACCCATGCGGATGATGACATCTCTAGAGCATGCCTATATATTACTAATATATATACATAATTTAAAGAGTTAGTTCACCCAAAATGAAAATTCTCTCATCATTTACTCACACTCATGCCATCCCAGATGTGTATGACTTCTTTCATCTGCTGAACACAGTGAATGCAGTGCAAATGAAGATTTTTAGAAGAATATCTCAGCTCTGTAGGTCTATACATTGCAAGTGAATGGTTGCCAAAATTTTGAAGCTCCAAAATCCACACAAGGGCAACATAAAAGTGATCCAGACCACTCTGGTGGTTAAATCCATATCTTCTGAAGCAATATGATCAATATTTATGTCCTTTTCCCTTCACTTTTCCTTTCTCCTTCTGTTTTTGGTGATTCACATTCTTCGTGTATATCGCCCCCTACTGGGCAGGGAGAATTTATGATAAAAAATGACTTAAATATTGATCTGTTTCTCACCCACACCATGTGTTCATGTCTGAACACATGGATTTAACAACTGGAGTCACATGGATTCCTTTTATGCTACCTTTATGTGGATTTTGGAGCTTCACAATGTTGGCCACCATTCACTTGCATTGTACTGACATACATACCTGAGATATTCTTCTAAAAATCTTCATTTGTGTTCTGCTGAAGAAACAAAGTCACACATCTGGGATGCCAGTAGGGTGAGTATATCATGAGAGAATTTGCAGTTTTGGGTGAACTATCCCTTTAATAACAGCAAATGAGATGTTTACACAACGTTTACTCAAAATTCACTACAATAATGTTTCTGTTTATAGGGCACTGTTACCAGACAATGTCGATAATATTGAAAATTGTCTGACTAATTGGCCGTACTGTTATAGGAAGGACGAAACAGCACTGGAGTTGTTAGGGACTAAAAGAGTGATCTTCTAACCCCCCGAAGAATGTGGCCCTGCTAAATGACACTTGGCACTGGTTGCCATGACAACATCCTAGATATAGCAAGGTTATTTCCCCTATGAGAGCCTTTGCTACCCACCCACCTGCTGCCAAGACATCATCTTGTCTCAACATATTTGTCACCAGCAGCTAAAGTTTACTTGAACCTTCAAGTCATGATGGGAAATTATCTTTGCCTATTAACATTTGACTAAAACTACTGATCTCCCACATGAGCTGTTGGTCTGATAAAGGCTGGTGGCTTTCAGATTGAATGAGGGAAATTTGAAGACAGATTAATTTATTTCACTTCTCCAATCAAGGAAATGAGCAGCACTGCTTGTTACCTGCTGCAGGAGTTCCTTGCAGATTCTTGTAGGCATTCGTGTGATGCATTCAAGCACAAACCTAGCCACAGCACTGAACGAGTAGCCATCTCCCCCTGGCATTATTTCTGTATCCAACCAAGAATGCAAGCAAGACATTTACTATTATTAAATGGATAGTGCACCAAAAAAAATAAAAATAATAATTGTTGTCATTTATCCTCACCCTCATGTTATTCTAAACCCATATATCTTCCTTTCTTCTGTGGAACACAAAAGGAGATGTTAGGCAGAATGTCTTTTCCATACCATGGATGGTCATTCTGCCTAACATTTCCTTTTGTGTTCGACATCATACAGGTTTGGAACAAAATGACAGTAAGCAAATGATGACTATCCTTTTAACGTATTTTAATCACCAGACACCTGTGTAAACTGTGTTTATGGATGGAGGAAAGCCAGTGAGTTAAAGCCAGATAAACAAACCAGTTTACAAGAGTTTGGTTTAAAGGACAGTGATTAAAGGTAGCGAATACATGATGAAGTGTGGTGACACTTGCGATGTGAGAAGAGCACATCCTACCTTCCTGTGCAACTGCTACATTCAGTGCACTCTCCATGTGATTGGCCAGAAGCGCTGTGGGGGTGTTAGGTATCCCATAAGCCACCACAATGGAGACCAAGTGGCCGGCTGTGCCGACCGGGTCAAGAGTCTGTGCTGCTTCTGAAAAGTGTTTGTCCCCTGTGTCAGCAGTAACCCTCAGTAGCACACCAGGACACAACTCAAGGGCCAGCAGTTCTGTCTTACCTGAAAAAAAATCCAATGAGATCCAATGCACAGACTATTACATTTTACCATTCAATCTTTACAACAAAAGAGCCCTTTGAAAATGTCTCAAAGAGAAAAGCCAATATAATAGCTAACTGAAAATAGCTAGTTAGTGAACTCTTAGATATCTCAGATGCTATTTTCTACCAATTTCCAACGCTGTCTGGCTTTCTTTTTTTAGTGGAACCAAAAAGGACAAATTTGGAAGAATGTTCACTCTGTTCTTTTGCATTTAACCCAAGCATACAGTGACCAGGGGCAGTCAAGCTCCAAAAAGGACACAAAAAAAAACACCATAAAAGTAATCAATATGACTTGCGTGCTTTATTCCATAAGTCTTCTGAAGCCATGCTATTCTGTAACTATGTGGGAGGAACAGAAAGTATTTAAGTCATCTACTATGAATTCTTGTCCTCAAGCGTAGCTTTCCATTGTTCTGCATATTCAAATTAACATAGTGAGTTCAGTTGACAGACATGAGAGAACCAATTGTTTCTCTCTTCACTGATGCAAAATCTGGCAGAATGCTTTAAAGAGGTCATGACATGCATTTTTTTTTAAACTATTTTAATATGTTCCTTGAGGTTCACTTATATTATTTGTAAAGTTTTTTGCACAAAAACAGTCTTTGTCAAGCATGATTATTTTCCACCCTCATTCTGACCCTCTGTCAGAAACACTCTTTGTTTTTGGTGCAGCTTCTCCTTTAAGACCTGACAGCAAACACCCACTGTTATGATTGGCTCTCTGCTCTTGACTGACCTGCTCTCTCATTGCCATCTCACTGCTCACTGCTACTAGGCAGGGCTATGGAAGTGATACGGTATAGTATAACTTTGATGTGTTGTTGTGGATGCGGTCAGATGCAAATGTCTACCAGTGTGACATCACAATGTGGAGGAAGTAGAAAACGAGTCATTTTGGTAGTTTGGTTTCAACAAATGCTCTTTTTGCAGTGAATTCTGATACTTACAATACACTGTATGTTTTTATCCACAGTTTTCCTGAGCAACCACTGGGCAGCACCATGACGATTCTAATTGCCTGTTTTCTGTTTCTGGTCTCGAGACGCAATGCAAAAACTACTAAAATGAGTGATCCAGATGGAGAACAACAACCATTTAAGTTTTCTTGGAGTAAAAATGAATTTCAGGCTCAACTTGCTTGAGTGTTGTTGTTGGCTGTCATTACATAACAACAGTAACTATCCTTGGACCATCACTTCATGTCAGGTCATATAATGTCAGTTGAGGCACTGTCAATAAAAAACGGTCATCTCGACTTTATGAAGTATCAGCACTATACAACCACATGACAATTTTTACAAATGTAATACCTTAAACATTACATTACCCACTAAGAATATACACCAATGCGAGTGAAAACACTGGAGACCGGATATTGGAAACAGTCGAATCGTGCACTTCCATGTTCAGGAAAAAGGTGGATAGCACAATGACTTCTTAAATGTTAAAAGATCGAGGAAAATTTTGGGGCCTGGGTAGCTCAGTGGTAAAAATACGCTGGCTACCACCCCTGGAGTTCGCTAGTTCGCTAGTTCAAATCCCAGGGCGTGCTGAGTAACTCCAGCCAGGTCTCCTAAGCAACCAAATTGGCCCGGTTGCTAGGGAGGGTAGAGTCACATGGGGTAACCTCCTCGTGGTCACTATAATGTGGTTCGTTCTCAGTAGGGCACGTGGTGAGTTGAGCATGGATGCCGTGGTGGATGGTGTGAAGCCTCCACACGCGCAATGTCTCCGTGGCAACGCGCTCAACAAGCCACGTGATAAGATGCGCGGGTTGATGGTCTCAGATGCGGAGGCAACTGGGATTCATTCACCGCCACCCGGATTGAGGCAAATCACTATGCAATCACAAGGACTTAAAAGCCCACTGGGAATTGGGCATTCCAAATTGGGTGAAAAAGGGGGGAAAAAAAAGATCATTTTATTGAGATTTGAGAGCTTCTGCAGAGAACCTTATCAGTGAATAGTGACTTTCAGTCTGTTCATCACAAAGAGCTATCATATAGTGGGAAAATCATATGAACTACTTTTATTGTGTTTTTATAATGCATTCTTTTGTCCTTTTTGGTGTTTGACTGTCCATGGTTGCTGTATGCTTTTGGTGTATGCAAAAGAGCAAGAGAAAAAGTTATACAGGTTTGGAATGACATGCGGGTGAGAAAATTACTTTAAGATCCTTTTAAGTGCTTTTAATGTTTCTGCCGATGACCTACCACAGTACTTATCGATGAAGTCTTTGAGAGGGCCGTGGTTGGGCTGAAACACCAGCTCCCACTGACTCCACTCCCCCAGTTCCTGCAGCAAAGGGGCAGACAGCAGACTCGCCAGTGCTTGATCATGGCTCACCTCTCCCAGCAAACCCACTGTATCTGCCACACATTCGCTGAGATCACACAAACACACATGCTTGTATCCAGGATCAATCAACCAGCATTTTAACAATCAAATCAAATTTACAGGACATAGGTTTCAACAGGGTTCCCACACTTTTTGACCAATGAATTTCCAATGAAAAACTAGAAAAATATATATTCACTTAAAAAATTCCATGACTTAGCTACAGTAGGTCTGGAAAATTGAAGACCGTTAAATAGGTTTTACCGATTAATCTTTGCTGATAGTTGCTTTTCAGAACTATTGGTTATCGTCAAAAAACAATGTCGATTGTTGCCAATAGATATTTTTTTAATTATTATTTCTTCCGTGTTCATCTGTTGCCAGCGCTGAAGGAGTCTACTGTTAGAACAGCTTGGTTCTATAACAGCGGCCTCTAGAAGTGAAATAAAAACAATCACTTACATCTCGTGGGGATTTGCTGTATCTAAATCTTTCATCATTGACAATATTCATCCATATTTTAATCCTCACTTCAATGCATAATTTGTTATTTTGATTACATAATCAAGTGTTTTAAATTGATGTAAATTCCCATTCAGGACACATGTGTTTTTGACTACCTTCGAATGTGGTTTTTGTGATCCGATCACAAAATGTTTTAGACCCCATTTAGACCTGTATTTAAGGCTGACCACTTATGATCGGATCACCCGAAATGCATCTTAATACCAGGTGTAAATGGGATCTCTGTGTCTGTGCCTGTCATAGACTGGCCCTGTCCCAAATGGCACAATTCATGTGGACTTGCGGTCTCGTGACATTCATTTGCGCGCTCCCGCAAAGTCCACGAGACCGTAGGGTGCATGCCCTTTGCACCCTCAATGCACCCTATGGTTGAGACTTATTTTATTTAGTTTTCCAGAGATATGGAATTACTCCTATTCAGTTTTTCTTGAATCGTTTTTCTTGAGGAAGTTTTACGTTCATAAAAGTAACCTAACTTTAAACCTGTGCTATTGTTGTTTCAAAGAGGATTTTAGAATTACTGTGAGTCTCTAAAATATCAAGATAGGAGACAATATTTTAGCTTGTAAGATTGCTTATCATATATTTATATAGCAAAATTCGGTCTACCAGTAATATTAACACCTGTTGAAGTGAGGCTGTGTGTATTTTATAATGTTTTTGGTGGTATGTTCTTTCTATACATTTGACTGTGTTCTAAGCACCTGTCTGTAACCATCCATGTGTCTGAATCAAATTTATTTGATTTGATTTATTTAATATTTAAAGCAATGTTTTATTTTATTTAATTTTTTTGCTGTTATATGTGTGCTTTGTTTTTCAGAGGTTCTTGATTAAATTGTCAAATTCTTTATTGTCAGTGTGTTGCTTGAAATTATTTAATGAAAACAAATATTCAAAAGTGAGTTTGAAGTGTGTTCCTTTACCCTATCTATGTCATGACTTTTTCAAATAATAATTTGTAAAACTGCATGTATACGAAAAACATAATTTAAAATATGCGTCCTCTTATTGAAGTCTTCAAGTCTGTCTCAAATGCATACTTTTATCACTCATGAACCTTCATGGACTTGCTGACTAGCACCCCATCTATCTGCACTTGCTTACGTCACTAAAGTCTGCACTCAGAGAAGACAGCAAGTGTGGAGGGTGTCATTTGGGACAGAGCCAAAAAAGAAATTTTAGCATTCTTTAAATCGATTTTAAAAACTATCGGTCGATTAATCAGTAATCTGCCTTTTTCACCACCTTAGTTATCTGTATCGGCAAAATACACTTGATCAACCTCAACTGGAAAACCAACAAAAAACAAAAATTCCTTCAAGGTTATCTCCAGGTTTTTCATGACCATGGGAACCCTGTTTCAAGTTTGTAGTGAGAGTAATGGGTACTTGATGAAAAGTAGAGATTGCCTCACCCTGAATTTATAGGGAGCAGAGGACACTCATAGCGTACAACACTGGTGACAGCATCCCCGCAAAGTTCTTTTTGGCGCTGGGTGCAATTCACAAGAAATGTGAGGGGACCATGACCAAGCTCTCGGCTGTCTCTTATCCTGTAATGATTTCTCAGAGCAGCTTCAATGAACGGCAGCTAATCCAAGAACAAGAACGAAAGAAAGAAATCTTTGTGAAGCCAATTCCTGCATCTATTGTACTTGCATTTTTGTAGCAATTAGTCTATTTAAGATAAGCACACTTGTTTGTTACTCTGTACATGATCAAAGTTTCTGTAAACAGGAGGTGGGCATATAGTCCTTTATGTGTCATGAACAATATTAACCAGAGTCGTGATTTGTCTTAGTGTGCAAAGACACTTTGACACATAACATGCACAGACAAGCTGACATCATAAACTCACTCTGCTGACTTCTCCCTCCCCACACTGTTTAATGAATTCAAACACATCCTGTCTGCAAGGTCTGAAGCCATACATTCCGGTGTCCTGGGTGTCAAATGAGATAGCACCCCCTGCTGCCTCCTGGAGGACCTGCAGAAAGAGTAAGACCAGATATGTTACGACAGACAAGTCAAGAGAAACCTGATGTTGGTGAAAATGAGAGGTGAGTAGGAGCAAACACCTTTTTGTTTTTGACAATGAAATCAAAGAAAGTTCCTTGTCGTAGCTGACTGAAGTCTTTGAACCTGAAGTGCTCTGCGATCTTCTTTTCCAGCATGCAAAGATAGGCCAGAGTAGGTGTGGTCTTAAAGTTAGAGACACACTCCTGAAAGTAGCTCTTGACCTCAGCTGCACAAAAAAGGACCACAAGATAATAAGCTTTTAGAACTTAACCTCAGAGGCAAGATTTTACACAGTAGGAATTAAAGTATATCAAGAAGCTTGAAAATGTGATGAAAATAAACACAGCTATTGATTATGCACACAACCATCCTCTGGTAAATAAATGAAAAACCCAAGAGGAAAATAATATATAGCTAAAATAATGAATAGTGAATCACACAAAGTGTGACATGCACTTTTGTCAGCCTCTGGCGAAATAATTGCGAGAGCAAAAATGTGTCCTACAGGAAAGCTTGTTTTATACACTTAACAAAAAATAGTCACCAACCAAAAGATATTTAAGCTTTCTGGTCAGATATCTGAAATCAGCATTTCAAACATTCATCCTGCTAGTTTTTGTGTGATAAAATCGCTTGTGAATCGAATCAAAACGCTTTGTCACGTCACACTTGCTGTGAATAGGCCTTCAGATTTGAAGAGATGGAAAACTAAAAAACAGAATCAGATAACTGTCAAAGTTGTCACCTTCAGTGGGGAGTGTCTCTGTGATTCCCGCTTCCGCAGCTTGCTTTGCCTCTACTGTTTTCTGAGGTTTTTCTTTAGCTACCAGGTCCTGGGGAGCTTCCAAGGAGCCACAGCATATGGCAAGCTGGAATAAAGCTCTAGCCAGCCTGTCTTTTTCTATACAATATAGGAATGTCTGAACCGTCTGTGGACAAAAAAAGTGTTTATATTAGCAACAGGAATAGGAAAGATTATATTAGAGATTGACCGATAGTGGAGTTTGCCGATACCGATAAATAAGGTGGTGGGAAAGGCAGATAACCAATTAATCGGCTGATAGTCAATAGAAAATCAATATAAAGAATGCTAAAACATTTTCGAAGTCTTTCCTTACTTTGATGGACACATAGAGGCTTCAAGAGTCCAAAATGAATAAAATCCAGATATTGTTCAACCAAAATCCCAATATATCAACTCTAGAGGCCACTGTTATACTGTAGAACCAACAAGTTCTGTAAAACCCTCTAGTGCCGGCCAAAGAAGAACATGTTGGTATAATTAAAAAAAACTATCGGCAACTATCTGCATTGATTTTGCCGATAACTGATAGTTCCAAAAAGCAACTATCAGCACCGATTAATCGGTAACACCGATATATCGGTCTACCTCTAGTTAATACGCCTATAAACATGCCTTCTGTTCAATTCCAGTGCTCTCCATCTATCTGTTTTTAAAAACTAGAGCAGGGTCCTGTGTGAACAGCCCTTTATGACATAACTGTTAAAAGCAATCAATTTGAAGATGGTATTCATTCCATGCTCTCATTAAAAATCAATTCATCAAATCAGAGGAGACATGGCATTAAAACTTTGGGTTATTTCTGGTGGTACATTTCTGTGACAATCACATTTTAATTCCTAAAAAGTGAATGAAGTGGGAAAGGTCAGTCCAAACAGTGACTGGAAGAAAAAAGCACTTAAGAGTGATGACGCAAGTAGCAATGGTACATGACAATTCTGGATGGGATAAGCAGATGATGAGTGTAACATCATATTAACAAAGAGAGCAGCCAGTACATTCAGATCCTTCTCGTTCTCCTGCCTGCCTGCCACCCCCTTACATCAATATACAGTAGCTGAAAATAATTACCGCTGGAATTACCAAGAATTTGACATGAAATAATACTCTTCTTAAAGGAATAGTTCACCCAAAAATGAAAATTTGCTGATAATTTACTCACCCTCAGGCCATCCAAGATGTATCTGAGTTTCTTTCTTCATCAAAACAGAATTTAAGACTTTTAGGATTTCATTTCAGGCCTCCTCCTCTAAACAATGCAAGTAAATGTACTCCATTTTTTGATGGTCCAAAATGCATATTTAGGGTGCATCAAAATAATCCACATGACTCCAGTCGACAAATAAAGTTCTTCTGAACGCAAATGATTGATTATTTTTAGAAACAAAACAATACTTATATACTTTTTAACTAAAAATGTTCACTTCCGTACATCTCTGTGACTTGCGCTCGTGAGCAGGATGACGTAAGCTCGTTGGTATGGTCACGCGTCACGTGGAGGAGGAGTCAGGAAGCGAGTCATTGTTTACAAGAGAAACTTGTGCTATTCACAAACCAAAACAGTCCAAAACTATTTCAAAACAATATAAAATAAAATAAAAAACATCTACAAATAATAATAATAATAAAAATAAAAAAAATTGTAAACAATGACGCGCTTCCTGACTCCTCCTCCACGTGACACGTGACCTAACCAACGAGCTTACGTCATCCTGCTCATGAGCGCATGTCACAGAGATGTACGGAAGTGAACATTTGTAGTTAAAAAGTATATAAGTATTGTTTTGTTTCTCAAAATAATCAATCGTTTGGGTTCAGAAGACCTTTATTTGTCGACTGGAGTCGCGTGGATTATTTTGATGCACCCCCAAATATGCATTTTGGACCGTCAAAAAAAATCCTAAAAGTCTTAAATTCTGTTTTGATGAAGAAAGAAACTCAGATACATCTTGGATGGCCTGAGGGTGAGTAAATTATCAGCACATTTTCATTTTTGGGTGAACTATTCCTTTAATAAGCCACAAAATTTGATGTATCATGTCCACAGCACAAACGTAAAGTAAAAAGTTGCTCACCTTAGTCATACTTTTACTAAAGATACCATCAGAATTTATGAAGATTTCCAGGACTGCATCAGAAGCGGTCATATTTGCGTATTTTTTCCTGAGCCCAGAGCATCCTGTCTGGGAGTAGATCACAGGTCCTTGGGCTGGTTCTAGCAAGTTCTTCTTGATCTTAAACATTCTGGCATCCACCTCCTCCAGAATCTCCTTCTGAATGGCTTCTTTGGCCCTGTCCATGTAGCAATGCTCAGCAGCTGATGCCTTATTCAATGTCTAACAACACAGCATGGAAATGCAGACATTCATATAATATAGCCTTTTTTTTAACAGACCTTAGTTAGAGTGGACAGTATATTTAATTTGACAAAAACAAGGATGTGAAGGATAGTCTTAGGCCACGTCCACACTAATACATTTTCTGTTGAAAATGCATTGATTTGGCCACATTGGCCTCTCATCCATACTGGAAGGCCTTTCCTCCACAGGAAACAGAGACTTTCAAATACGCTCTCAAGTACAACATACTTTGGAAAATGATGATGATAGGAAACGTAAAGTTTTGTGGAGTCAGACTAAAATGGCAAAGGTCTGGACTGTATTGCAGCTTAAAGCAATAATACGGGTTCAATACATGTTAAGCTCAATCGACAGCATTTGTGGCAAAATGTTGATTGCCACATCAGATAATTTCGAATCGTCCCACCTTTTCTTTATAAAAAGCAAAAATCGAGGTTACCGTGAGGCACTTACAATGGAAGTGAATGGGGCCAATTTTTGGAGGGTTAAAAGGCAGACATTTTAAGCTTAAAATTTTATAAAAGCACTTAGGTTAATTTTTATGTTAAATCTCATGTATTATTTGAGCTGTAAAGTTGTTTAAATTGTAATTTTACAGTCGTTTTAGGGTTTGTTGACATTATATCATCATGGCAATGAAGTAAAAATGGCTATAACTTTACACTGAAAAGGTTAGGAAGTGATTTTATCACACTAAAATCATGTTTACACACATATTGTTTATGTCTTGTGGCTATACTTTTGAAAAAGTGAGTATTTTAATGTTCAGAAACTGGCCCCCATTCACTTCCATTGTAAGCGCCTCACTGTAACCTAGATTTTTGCTTTTTTTTAGAGAAAAGGAGGGACGGGTCGAAATACATTTTTGTGGTAATCAATATTATGCCACAAATACTGTTGATTGAGCTTAACTTGTGGACAAATTGGCCAAGAACCAGCCACTCAGACAGGAAGAGCCAGTGGAAGATGTACAGTGATCAATCACAGACGGTTTAGTCATTATGTGGTGTTTAGGTGCAAGGTTATCGGCGATATATCATACCAGAATACAAGACCAGCGGGGGAAAAAATGAAATTTATATAATGCCACACAAGCTCAACGAGCAATTGCACAGAAAACACGGACAAATAGTGGAAAACAAAGCAGAATGTGCAGTTCTGCTTGTGGATATCTACTTCCTACTACATGCCTCAAGCAAAACTCCAAAAATTATGTCACTAACCTAGCAAACTTTGGAAAATCCAGTGATGTATCAAAATGGAACCTTGTGAACACAACTCTGTTTCCAGGTGGATTAATAAAAAGTCATGTGCGCTTTTACTCACAGAAGTCCCATCAAACCAGTCAATCAGATTAGCACTTCTTGACTCAAGTATGCATTTTCCAATTTTGTTTGCAATATGCATCAGACAATTCGTGGACGTGCCATCTGAGGATGAGACTCAGAAAAGGAGAACAGCGTTTTCAAAGCGTATTAAGGTCCTTGATCATGTCTAATTTTCACAACCCGTGTTTCCATCGTTTTTTGTCAACTGCAAAATTTATGTAAAAATGTATTTCCAATGTTCTGTCTACTGAACAATCAACACTACATGGGAAAGCTAAAGGAGAATCTTACCGAAATAGGCAGCCCAAGACTTTGGATTCTGATGCCAAGTTCATATGGTGACTCACAGCTGTACTGGTCTGCAAGGTGCTTCAGGAATTCAGCAAGGTCAACTCTAGTTGTCCTGCTTTTTCTCCTGAACATCCGGAGACTCTACAGTGAGAATAACATAGTGCACAATGGGTAAGAGTGAGAACTAAATTTGAGGAAATGTGAGTAGATTGTTGTGTCCTTGTGTCGACTGCATTGCAGGGTCATGAAGTAGACAGCCACACAGCCTGACTCACCCTAAGAATGTCCACAGTTTCAATCTGATGCACATCATCATCTTTAGTATTCACATCTATTTTGAACAAGCGGTGAATAAGAGGGATCTTGCAGAGAGGGCCCAAGTGGAGCTCTTCAAAGCGCTTCTTGTTCTTCAGGTTGGCCATTGCCTGTCCAAGTTCGTAGAGTGTGCACACTGAAGATATTGCCTCCACTGACTGACATAGAAACACACACAACATCACATGAAAACAATTACAACTAGTGGAGGTGCTTTTCTAAATGTAGCGTGACTTCAGAAGAGTCACTAGAAGAAAAAAAAAAGACTCCACCATTTGCTGGAATCAAAGACATTACAAAACTTGTCAGCCAATGTATTCGGTACATGAAATTGCTCCAGGACTTTTGTTAAACACTTCTTACTGCAATGAACATGTTGATCTCTTTAATGGTACGCTGAAGTTCCTGCACAGCAGGCAGATGCCAACGAGGGTCAACCTTTAAATCTTGCATGGAGGACACTTGTAAAAGTGAGCACACTCTGCTCATCACCTGGAATATAAAAATTATGCCATGGCTTTAACATCATATGAGTCAAAAATGGGTTTAGTTTGCTATTTTGCAAGAAACAGACCCTCTCGCTAGTGACATGCTCTCCCTCGGCAGAAAGAGCTCTCATGACGTCCTCTGCCAAACTGTTCACATCATCTGGGCTCACGGCTTTTCGCCGTCTTTTAACAGTGTCTTCATCATTCAGCAAGGCTTCTGCTGCCCTTATGTTGGCACCATGTACCTCCCTCAGCTGGCTATAGAAGGAGTCATTAAAGACTGGGCCCCTATCCTCCTTCAACTTCTTCTCCTCATCTTTTGACAGTTTAGAACCAAGTGCAGGGAAGTCCCTGGTGAACAGATTACCAGGGGTTGCCATCGGGGAGACGGTTAAAGTTGGAAACTGCAGTAAAGGGGATCCTGTCTTAGACCAGACTACTTGTTCATCAACCCCAATGGGCATGGGTTTGGGCTGCACCATCTTTGGCTCCTCTTTAGTATTCTGCGGTGGCGCTACAAGAGCAAGTCAACAAAGTACTTTTAAACATTTGAGAACACAGTGTGGTGTATTTATTGAAAAGAAACATTCGTATTTCTTACCAGCAAGACACTTTTTTCCTGCTTCTCCCTGATCTAAAATTGGACCAGATGAAGGGAGAGGTTTAGCTGTATGGTTGTCATACAATGACATGTAGAGTTTCAATGGCAGCGCTGATCCAAATAAGAAGAAGTAGCCATTCTGCAGTTCACTAATGGAATGGCTTGCAGCTGGATACACTCTAATAACCTCTTTAACTTTTTTCAGCAGTTGTTCTTGCTTCATTTCTCTACCTTCTTGAGCAGAGTCAGCTCCAAAACAGACTAGAGGGTTTGTTAGCAGGGTTGGGATTGCAGGAATTGGTTCTATCTTTACTGTTTTTGGAATCGCAGGTGTTGGTTCTGTCTTTACAATTATTGATATTGCAGGTGTTGATTCTTTCTTAACAGTTGTTGAATTTGCAGGTGTTGGTTCTTTCTTAACAGTTATTGCATTTGCAGGTGTTGGTTCATTCTTAACTGTTGCTGCATTTGCAGGTGCTGGTTGGTTTGCAGAAACTTCTCTGTATTTCTTGTGGAATACTTTCTCATGTTTCACCAATAGCACATCTTTCAGAGAATCAACAAAGGAGGCGATTGATAGGAAACCATGGTCTGACACTGTCAGGTTCCTCCGGTACTTTTGACTAAAGAACATAGACAACTCCTTGAGAGGAATGCCCGTTGGATGTTCTTGAACCAGCTCCACAACGTCCTTAAAAACTCCACTTATGTGCACAGGTGCTAAGAAAAGCATACAATTATAAATGAGGAACAGAGTGGATATTTTATTTTTTTGAATGTGAGCCTCATACATTGACAAACCATTACCTGTAGATGTAGAGGCTTCAGGCTCAGCTTTTCTGAAGAAGATTTGACCATTTTCTACAATGTTATGCATTTGAAGCTATTTTCCCTGACAGTTCTTAAGCCATGTCCTCGATAAAATTATATTGTAACTGGTGATTCACTATTGAAACTTCCACTAGATTTAATCTGTTAGGGAAATCATCATTCACTGAATAGAAGTTAACTTACCAGTAGTTCCAAAATAGTTTAAACTATAATTTCTTCCAGTGACTCACAAGAAGTAAAATTCAGATCCAGAGGTGACAAATACTGTGACATTGTTACCTGTCAGAAGTGCATTGTGGGTCCTGTGAAAGATCACGCCATCTTCAATCCTCAGGTCTTTGCTAAGAGAGGCCACAAAAGCTTTCATCGAGGGGAACCCTAGCTCAGTTGGGAAAAGGTCCTGTTTGTACCTCTGAGCAAAAATGTCTGCTAACTTATTAAGAGGAACTCCTTTAGGGTGCTTTTTCACTATCTTGATAACTTTCTTAAAAATTGCTTTCTTAGGACTGTCATCCATGTTTATCCCTGAAAACATACACAGAGCAAAAATTAATAACTTTTTAGGCCTAATTTCTCTTTATAAAATAAGATACAATATTTATCACGACAAAGTCTACCCTAAAAAGTGATCAAACAAAATAATTCATCATTTGTTTTTTCCCCAATGGGTAAATTATCACCGACATCATTATAAATCTGCATTGCAAATTAAATTCAAACTTCTCTTTAACTGAAGAAAATAAATTCTCAACACACTAGCCAACAACATAAAACTTGAAGACATGATAAATGAAAATGCAGCATATATAAGTGTCAATCTTAAGCATATTAAACTAATTTCATAATACATTAGCAATGTGTTTACAAGCTGTTTCACAAAATAATTACATGAAGTACATTTTGTTTATTAGTATTACTCATTACTTACACTGCAACATGAACACTATAATGTAAATTTTTACCAAATAAATAAACCATTTTAAATGTATTAAGAACACAGTATGGGCTTTCTATGAACAGACTAAAATACAACTGAAACGTATTGTTACAAAAAAATATACAGTAGGTCTCACCCAGTGTATGCACTCAAGGAAAACCATCCAAAAGTAATGACAGATATGACTGTGTGTGGTTTAAAACTAGTCTCCTCCCTTCATCATAAACCAATAAACATGCAGTGCACCATGAGAAAGGAAACTGAAACAAGAAGGTTGAGCCACGCAGATAATTGTTAACTCTCATTTCTTGAAAACAACAAATTCTCGAGCTATCTCAATAAAGACCTGTTTAAATCATACTCCTACCTGTTTAAACAGACCATGTTAAAAAAAAAACTTATAATGCTGTCAGGCTGTATCAGGACATAACAACCATAATATCACAGTGAGCATATAATGTGTTTATGGAGTGACCTGAGCGACACCATTAGGTTTCGTTTTCCTGCTCACTCTCACAGCTGATCTAATACTCTTGTTCTCTGGGCAGTCATGTGGCTCAGAATACGTTTAGTTGCCAGCTAGAGCCTGTGTTGTCATGCTTACATTTCCTGAAACATGATCCTTAAACTGGCTTGCCTAGTGAATCTCTAACACTAAGGTTGTATAATAACAATAAAGGAAATTATGCTGTTTCAAGCTGAACACAACTGGCTGACAAACTGTCAATGAGAAGAACAACCTGTACTTATTCTGCTCATTATGCAACTGTTGACAAGACAATGGCAAATTCTTTTCCAAATAAATATGTCATTTAGAGTAATACATCTATTCAAAGCAACTTACAGTTGGGCGATTCTCACAAAACCCATCAAGAAAATATCCTGGTCCTGTTTCACTCCAAAATTGAAATTATATTTGCATATAGAAAATTAACCAATTTGTTTGGGCCTTTATTTTAAATTCGGACATTATTTTCATGCCAGTCAAGTGCATTTTACTCCCCAAATCTCATTACCGCAGTGTAAAAAGATGGTCATTATGATATTCTCATTAACACAATGTGAAAATGTTCATAGTAGAAGAGCATATTTTACTGTAGTACAGTAATGTCTGTGTTATAGTAATCAGAGTAATAATGACAACTGGGGGAAAGTATGCTTAAGTGTCAATAATGTCACAATGTAAAAATATTAATGGTTTTTATATATTTATATACTGTATATATATATATATATATATATATATATATATATATATATATATATATATATATATATAATGGCAAGTAAGATGAACACACAATTCAAGAAATTAGTATTATTTATTTTACAAATTTTTTTGTTTACTCAACATTCAATCAAACAGAAATTTAAAATCCATGAAAAATATTTGAAAACAGTAAATATGCCTGATGAACTGAGATGCATGTTAGATTTTGAAATGAACACAAGGGGGAACTAACACTACTATTAGTGGTAATCAGACAAGTAGGCATATTATCTCGGCCAGTGCCAATTATCTCAAAATGTTCAAATGTCAGCATGGCCAACACATCAATCTTCATTTAAAAAAATCATAAGTCAATACCCTTACTTCAAGAAATGTAATGTCTTTCATTTAGATTAAGCCAATTTCAATGATCCAACATAATTAAGCTGGATTAGGTCATATTGATGTACTATAATAGCTTTAAATCAAATTCATTTACTAAGGTTTATTTAAAAAAAAACTATGTTGGACCAACTTAATTTATTTTATTAATCATTATTATATGCCAGGTGAGCAAGTGTTAGGACAGTGAAACTGTTGTACTGTCATAGTGCTTATAGAGCTTAGAAGCACTCAAATAAATTGTCACTTGAAAACAAAAATGTATCCTCAACCTAAGCACAAGTGTCATGCTTCACCACAATGGTGCCCTCCAAAATTACAGCATAACAAACACTCTTTTTAAATACCAATAAAACAGAACATCAAACATGAACCTATTCTCATCTTGCTCAAAAATGCATAAAATTACACTTAATTTCAACACTTTTTCTTCCTGTCCAGTCCCATGCAAAGCATGCTGGGAAATTATAATACACTGCCCAGTTCCATCAATGCTACATTAACACCACAAATTGTATTCATGTAGTCCCAACTCAAATGGATTAAGTAAACTTCCATTTTACAAATTTAAATGGATAGAATGTAATAAAATCAATTTGTGACTAAATGTTGTAGAATAGTGTTGCTTTAGTATGTAGCGACTTTGTTAGCAAGTCACTAAAACAACATGAAACAATGAAGGTTTTCAGTTCATACCTTGATCCATGAGAAACTGCAGTGGAACTGGGTTTACTGATTTTATCATGCTTTTATTGTAAATCCTTTCCACTCGCAATTGGCGAGCTCCTCTAACAGCTCCTGAAGGCCTGCCAAACCATAACTGCTCAAGGGTCCGACCTCTTGCCATAGACTCTCCTGTACATATAGGTTAAACTGGAAACCTCTACACCCTCTGGGAATGTCTGTATCAGGTTGACAACCTCCTCTTTTAATTTTTGCAGTGAGGTGCCTGATAAAGCAAGATTTGATTATCAATTCCTAAATTTTACTTGAGAATTTTCTTTGAAAAGACAGGATCAGACCAGTTATTTCAACTTGTATGGTGGTTTTACAATTGTAAAACTGCAGCAACTATGGACATTTTCTCTTCTACAACTACGGCAGCTGTAGAACCTTCTAAGTGACTTCAGACTGATCCAGTCATTAAAATCACAGCCCATTGATTTACATGTAGTTACTACAGTCTTACAACAAATACCACCATTTTTATGGTTACTATGCAAGAACTATTGTAAATATTCATAATGAAATGCAAAATTGCAATAATTTCTCAATTTTAAAAGAAAATAACAAGCAACATTTTATTCTGACACATATGTGGATTTAAAAAAATGAAAATGCCCTCATTATTTACTCACTCTCATGCCATCCCAGATGAATCCATATCTTCTGAAGCAATATAATAGGTGTGGGTAAGAAACAGATCAATATTTTAGTTCTTTTTTATTGTAAATCTACACTTTCACGTTAATTTCCACATTCTGGTGTGGAAGTGACTTTCATTTTCACATTCAGCCTCCTACTGGTCAGGGCTGGTAAAAGGTAGAGATTGATATTAAAAAAGGACTTAAATATTTATGTTAAGATTCACTGTTGTCTGCCCTGTGTTTTGCCTCTGTCATCTGTTCCCCCCGGACTACACTTCCCATAATCCCCTGCTCTGATCACTTCCAGCTGTTCCCAGTTGTTCTCACCTGTGTTCCATTCCCTCATTAGTCAGTCAGTGTGTATTTAATGCCCTGTTGTTTGCTTAGACCTTGTGAGTTGATCCAGTCTGTGCTCTGAGTTCTTGCCTGTTTGTTTATGTTTTGTTCGTTCCATGTTTATCCAGTCTTGTATTTTGTTTTATTTATTCATCATTAAAGTTGCTGCACTTAGATCCTGCTCCTGTGACCTCCCTCACTGTAACAGTATTAAATGTGCTTACTAACAATAAAGAGGACAAAATCATCTTTTAAAAATACCTCTAAATGACATTCACTGAATTAAAGGGGGAAAAATCCTTTTACGTTTAATTCAGTAAAGAAATTCACTGCAAAAAATCCTATTGTTATCAAGTGTTTTTATCTTGTTTTCCATTTAAAATCATCTAAAAATCCTTAAAACAAGATACATTTACTTTAGAAGCAACATATGAGATATTTAAACTTGCTTTAAGAGAATGTATCTTAAATATAAATGTATTTTGTATAGAAGTGTATTTTTTCTTTTGGTTATACTTGAATGAAGTAAAGACAAAATATACTTATATTCAAGATCTATTCTCTAAAAGCAAGTCTAAATGTCTTATATGCTGCTTCTCAGGTGAATGCAAATATTTGTATTTTTATTATATTCAACATTTTCAGATAACAATATGTTCTCCTGCAATATAGCTGCTAAAGAAAATGTATGTTGTTTTAAAGGAGTTTTATTTATTTATATTGGAAAACAAGCCAAAACAAAAACAAATCAAAAACGTATTTTGTTGCAGTGTATAATGGGGCAGACATCCCTCTCTCACCTTTGTTCACTTCAATCCATCTTTAACTCACAAAAAAACAAACTCTCTCTTATTAATAAAGCTGCATATTGCCAATTGTCTTCACGATAAGAAATGCACAGTGACATACAGTTGTGCTCAAAAGTTTGCATACCCTTGGAGAATTGGTAATATATGTACCATTTTTAAAGAAAACATGAGTGAGCAGGCAAAGCACATTTCTTTTATTTCTTATGGGATTCATATTCAACTGTAGGTTATAACAGAATGGCACAATCATAAAACAAAACATGGCAACAAAGAAAAAAATGAAATGACCCCTGTTCAAAAGTCTGCATACCCTTAGTTCTTAATACTGTGTATTGCCCCCTTTAGCATCAGTGACAGCGTGCAGTCTTTTGTAATAGTTGTCTATGAGGCCCCAAATTCTTGCAGATGGTATAGCTGCCCATTCGTCTTGGCAAAATGTCTCCAGGTCATGCAAAGTCTTTGGTCGTCTTGCATGAACCGCACATTTGAGATCTCCCCAGAGTGGCTCGATGATATTAAGGTCAGGAGACTGTGATGTCCACTCCAGAACCTTCACCTTTTTCTGCTGTAACCACTGGAGGGTCAACTTGGCCTTGTCCTTAGGGTCACTGTTGTGCTGGAAAGTCCAAGAGCGTCCCATGAGCAGCTTTCGTGCAGAAGAATGCAAACTGTCTGCCAGTATTTTCTGATAACATGCTGCATTCATCTTGCCATCAATTTTCACAAGATTCCCCGTGCCTTTAGAGCTCACACACCCCCAAAACATCATTGAGCCACCACCATGCTTCACAGTGGGTATGGTATTCTTTTCACTATAGGTCTTGTTGACCCCTCTCCAAACATAGCGCTTATGGTTGTGACCATAATGCTCTATTTTGGTCTCTTCATTCCAAATGACAGTGTGCCAGAAGCTGTGAGGCGTGTCAAGGTGTTGTCGGGCATATTGTAACTGGGCTTTTTTGTGGCATTGGCGCAGTAAAGGCTTCTTTCTGGCAACTCAACCATGCAGCTCATTTTTGTTCAAGTATCGTCGTATTGTGCTCCTTGAAACAACCACACCGTCTTTTTCCAGAGCAGCCTGTATTTCGCCTGAGGTTACCTGTGGGTTTTTCTTTGTATCCCGAACAATTCTTCTGGCAGTTGTGGCTGAAATCTTTTTTGGTCTACCTGACCTTGGCTTGGTATCAAGAGATCCCCGAATTTTCCACTTCTTAATAAGTGATTGAACAGTACTGACTGGCATTTTCAAGGCTTTGGATATCTTTTTATATCCTTTTCCATCTTTATAAAGTTCCATTACCTTGTTACACAGGTCTTTTGACAGTTGTTTTCTGCTCCCCATGGCTCAGTATCTAGCCTGCTCAGTGCATCCACGTGAGAGCTGACAAACTCATTGACTATTTATACACAGACACTAATTGCAATTTAAAAAGCCACAGGTGTGGGAAATTAAACTTTAATTGCCATTTAAACCTGTGTGTGTCACCTTGTGTGTCTGTAACAAGGCCAAACATTCAAGGGTATGTAAACTTTTGATCAGGGCCATTTGGGTGATTTCTGTTATCATTATGATTCTCTGTCATATTTTCTAAATCAATGCAAAAAAATTTACAATTTCTGCCAGGGTATGCAAACTTTTGAGCACAACTGTATATTATGATTCAATAAGTCGCGAGCCATCACATTATAATCTAGCTGCACTAAGCATACGCTCAAGGGATGAGTGTCCCTGCGACAGAGTGTGCCTCAGCCGGGTGCAGTTTCAATCCCCCCACCCCCCCAAGATCGTGACATTCGCGCAAGTCATAGAAGAGATGCTGACCTCACAGAGAATTGTCAGTTTCGGAGTCTGTAGTTATATACATTCCGAATTATTTGAACTTTAATAAAGCTATAACGCATTAAATATAACTGCATTAAAGATGTAACGCCAGGGAGTTTCCTTTAAAGACGTTCGACACGTAAGTTTTGCTTCAGCGGAGCGGCAGCTCCAGCTCCACTTATTCCACAACGAGAGTGCTTCTGTATTTACATATTTTGTATTTTTTTATAATTCCCTCATACTTTGCGATCTACATCACCTGAAGCTGTTTTAAAAGTTTGGAGTGCATCTGGGCTGTGATCTCATGTTACCTTAAATGAGATCAAACGACTATTCGACAAGGAACATTTTTTTTAGACATTTTTTTTTGTTGACGTTGTCGATAACGTCGACTAATCATTTCAACCCTATTGGAAACAACTGAGAAATTTACTTTTTTACCTCTAATAATGTTTTCCTTGTATCTGAATTAGCCGTGCATGTATATGTAGTAATTATACACAGCTGTTAAAGAGGTCTTCATTCAAAAAATTAACCAGTTATTACCAGTTGCCAGTGTTTAAAAATAATGTTTTCACTTCAGAACAATTAAAAAATTGCTTTGTTCCCGTTTTCGGTTATATTCTGCACAAAAAAAAAAGAAAGTTTGTTTTTGTTATTCGTTCCTTGAACTGTTTTTAGTCCCTGCTTCTGAAGACATGGATTTAACCACTGGAGTCGTATGGATTGCTTTTATGCTGCATTCATCTGCTTTTTGGACCTTCTGAGTTCTGGCCACCATTCACTTGCATTGTATGGATCTACAGAGCTGAGATATTCTTCTAAAAATCTTCATTTGTGATCTGCAGAAGAAAGAAAGTCATACACATCTGGGATGGCATGAGGGTGAGAAAATGATGAGATAATTTTCACTTTTGAGTGAACTATCACTTTAATTAAGATTTAAGTTAACCAGCCTATAAAGTGAAGTGTAACAAAGCAAAGGCCATCAAGGAGAAATGAAAGGTACAATACTTTGATCTGCTCCTGATGTTGAGGGCTCTTCTCCATCATTCCTGGGGAGAAAAGTCCTAAAGAAGAACCTTTGACCTCTCTGGTGGCTACTAGTCCATCCGCGTCTGTTTGCCATTGTCTTCTAAAAACATAAGAAATATTGTCGTGGTAGATACCTGACTATAAGTCCAAACAAACTTTTTTTTATTTTTTTTTACATTTTGTATTCATTAATCTGTCTAAGAATAATTCAGTTTTCCCATAAAAGCCGCATCCCATCTTTAAAATAAAAACCAACTAGGAATAATTATTTTAGGAATGAAACACATCGTTGACCAGGTGACACCGTTATGATTTGAATATCTAAAACAAGTGTCTTATATTATTGATCTTATGGATCAGAAATGCATTAAGAACTATTTCAAATACTGATATGTCTCTTTTGTAAGTTGTGGCTTTTAAATGGTTGATAATTAGTATTAATGCTGTCGGAAACGTATGGATGTAAGATAAAATACAACGTCTTGATGAAGATGTTTTGCAGCTAAAGTAAACACCTCAAGAAATGTTCAGCTTGTTCACTGAAATTGTTATAACGTGTATTATGCTTGTTATAAAGCAAGTTACGCGCACTAGTGGCGAAAGCTATGCCCAGCTCTTCACAAATCCTGTATTTTGTTATTTGAGCGCTAACCAGTTTGAAGTGTCGATCACTCTCTCACTTCTGCTCGTCGGATAGCGCGAGTTGTTTCTAACGCGGTTCTTCGTTGATTTCATGCCGTTTGGGTTATCCAGAAGAAGATCTTCGCTGCCTCCTAGCGTTCTGGAAGATAGCCGCAGAAACATGCACCAGAGACAGAACCTCTCTAACTAGCCTGCAAGGTTAACAAAACAAAGCATAACGCAGCTGTACACTGGCGCGGAGACCACAGGCCGTTCTTTTTGAATGGATGTCTATGAAGGAGATGCTTGAATAAACTGCTTTTGTTGAGGAAACAGCTCATCACTTAATGAACTGACCGCCTGTCCATTCTCAAAATGTTTTACACTAAACAATCCTGTTGGAGTGAACTATATCTGGAGTTTGCTACAATAAAAATAGCTCTTTTATAAGAGAAGACATGGACAGTTTTGCGACAAGAAGGTTTCCTTTTACGGCTCTCCTTTGTATGGTATCCGCAATCAGGGATTTACTGACGTGACATGCTAGTTAGCCGTTTCGCTCTCTCCTATGGTAAAAACTAGTGATGGCAGAATCGAAGCTTTCTGAAACTTAGTCAATTGAACCAATTGCTTCGGGAAATTATTCACTGTTTCGAAGCGCTCGGAAAACCGCACGCTGAGGACATCTGCTTGTCACAGGCGTGTAAATGCAATGAGAAGACTCGAGTCAAAAGCAGCTACAATGACACAATGCATTGAAATCCATTTACTGCACTGTATTTGTAATATACTGTATTTTTCATGGTTGTCTACAATATCCTGGAATACATAGATCTGAATATTTGCAGAATATGTAAGTTGGCCTTTTTACTGTTTTAAAATTATTTTAAATACCAAACACAATATATAATTTATTCTAAAACAACACTATGTTTTGTATAATTTTTTTTCTTCACAAAATATGTATGCTTTGACATATTGTGCAATAAACTTTTGAAAAAGAAATGTTATTGTAATAAGTTTCACTCAATCAGTATCAGAGAGTCGAACTCACACATACAGGTGCTGGTCATATAATTAGAATATCATCAAAAAGTTGATTTATTTCACTAATTCCATTCAAAAAGTGAAACTTGTATATTATATTCATTCATTACACACAGACTGATATTTCAAATGTTTATTTCTTTTAATTTTGATGATTATAACTGACAACTAAGGAAAATCCCAAATTCAGTATCTCAGAAAATTAGAATATTACTTAAGACCAATACAAAGAAAGGATTTTTAGAAATCTTAGCCAACTGAAAAGTATGAACATGAAAAGTATGAGCATGTACAGCACTCAATACTTAGTTGGGGCTCCTTTTGCCTGAATTACTGCAGCAATGCGGCGTGGCATGGAGTTGATCAGTCTGTGGCACTGCTCAGGTGTTATGAGAGCCCAGGTTGCTCTGATAGTGGCCTTCAGCTCTTCTGCATTGTTGGGTCCGGCATGTCGCATCTTCCTCTTCACAATACCCCATAGATTTTCTATGGGGTTAAGATCAGGCGAGTTTGCTGGCCAATTAAGAACAGGGATACCATGGTCCTTAAACCAGATACTGGTTGCTTTGGCACTGTGTGCAGGTGCCAAGTCCTGTTGGAAAATGAAATCTGCATCTCCATAAAGTTGGTCAGCAGCAGGAAGCATGAAGTGCTCTAAAACTTCCTGGTATACGGCTGCGTTGATCTTGGACCTCAGAAAACACAGTGGACCAACACCAGCAGATGACATGGCACCCCAAACCATCACTGACTGTGGAAACTTTACACTAGACCTCAAGCAACGTGGATTGTGTGCCTCTCCTCTCTTCCTCCAGACTCTGGGACCCTGATTTCCAAAGGAAATGCAAAATTTACTTTCATCAGAGAACATAACTTTGGACCACTCAGCAGCAGTCCAGTCCTTTTTGTCTTTAGCCCAGGCGAGACGCTGAAACCCATGTCTTGCATACGTCTGTGCGTAGTGGTTCTTGAAGCACTGACTCCAGCTGCAGTCCACTCTTTGTGAATCTCCCCCACATTTTGGAATGGGTTTTGTTTCACAATCCTCTCCAGGGTGCGGTTATCCCTATTGCTTGTACACTTTTTTTTCTACCACATCTTTTCCTTCCCTTCGCCTCTCTATTAATGTGCTTGGACACAGAGCTCTGTGAACAGCCAGCCTCTTTTGCAATGACCTTTTGTGTCTTGCCCTCCTTGTGCAACGTGTCAATGGTCGTCTTTTGGACAACTGTCAAGTCAGCAGTCTTCCCCATGATTGTGTAGCGTACAGAACTAGACTGAGAGACCATTTAAAGGCCTTTGCAGGTGTTTTGAGTTAATTAGCTGATTAAAGTATGGCACCAGGTGTCTTCAATATTGAACCTTTTCACAATATTCTAATTTTCTGAGATACTGAATTTGGGATTTTCCTTAGCTGTCAGTTATAATCATCAAAATTAAAAGAAATAAACATTTGAAATATATCAGTCTGTGTGTAATGAATGAATATAATATACAAGTTTCACTTTTTGAATGGAATTAGTGAAATAAATCAACTTTTTGATGATATTCTAATTATATGACCAGCACCTGTAGAGTGCTTTTCGAACATGACGAGCGCGTTAACCACTACATGCAGTATTTCTAGCTCTCCAAATTGGGGTGTACTAAATAAAAAAATAAAGGCGCCTTATCACGTACAATAGTTTAAATTCCATATTCACTTTTTTTTAAAACAAATTAATCTCTTTAAATGTCACAACATTTCAGTCTCATTTCTTTAAATGCAACATTTTGATTTTCTTTCCTTTGGGAACACAGCTCAAGGTGATCCACATGGAAATTAAAATGACTGAATTGAATTCAAATCAGCAACTCTTCTTTGAATCTGTCTGATTTTAAACACCTATGTTATTGCTGAACTGACTCGAGATCAGCTACAGCCTGCATCTAACATTGATTCAGGGTGTCACTGTGGGATCAACGGCCCCTGTGTAACCGCGAAACATTTCGAAACCGTTTCGAAACACTATGACGTAACGAAGCCGCGTTTGCTGAAATCACGTGACTTGGCCTGTTTGATACGCGCCCCGAAGTACAGGTTCAAAACAAATGTTTGTAAAGGTTTCGAAGCTTTATGAAGCAGTGTTTCGAAAGCTGCCTTCGCTAGTAAAAACGTGAAGGTTTTTATCTCAGAATAGAAGATCTCTGGGAGCTCCATACGCAGTAACCTTTTTGTTTGTTATCTTGGACTTACAGTGACACCTACTTTTGTGGATGCAGCATTATTCAAAAACAATATGTTTACAGGTACCAATTATATTGTAGAAACTTCACAGTCAGCCACTATTACAATTAGTCCAATAACAGGGCTGTTACTGAGATTAATAATATTTGGCTGATCATGTGATTGTAACATGGCAGCCCCCATGAGTGGACCCTCTCCATGTAGAATAAAACAGCTTTTATAAGGTTACTGATATGACTGGAGTCTTCAAGCGCTCATGATTGTTTTCATACGTTTCAAAATTACTATTCATTTCTTTGAGTAAAACTTTTTTAATAAGGAATAAATACTGACTGCACCTTTAAATTTACATCGATGAGTAACAAAAAAAAAAAAAAAAAACTTTGATGTTTGAATTTGCCAATTAATTTAGTGACCGAGTGGTCTTATTAAAACTTTTCCCATGCCTTCATTAATTAATAATTTTTTTGCCTTTTATGTAGGCCTCTAGATTTTATTGTTGTTGTCCCAGACTTAGACTTTTAATCTTAACATATGAAAATCCACAAAATATTTACTTGTATAACAAAATATTATTGAAATTTTTTTATGCATTTTTGAGCAAATTATCAATTTGGACAAAGGAGTCATTTTAGACATTTTATTCCATTTAAAATTTTATTTCCACCACAGAATGTTATAAAATTATGCAGTGAGATGTGGAACATGACGTGTTGATTTAGGAAAATGCATTTTGTCAGTCCCACACAAATCTGAAATTCAAATCCTTCATTTTGTCTTTATACACAGCATTAAATCGCTGCTCTTGTGCCTCAGTGAAAAGATTCTTCCAATCACCAGCCACTCCTAAAAAAATACAAAACATAAAATTAAACAGTAACTTGAGTAACATGAATCTCCTGCATACAGCCAAATAGTTTTCAGTGAAACAATCCTCTTAAGTTGTTTTTAAACAGAATCTTGGACAGGTGTTACGCTGCATATTTTACCTTTCCTCAGAAATTCAGACTTCTTTTGGTCCATGTACTCCACTGGTACGAGAGAGTAATTAGACATCTTGTTTTGCTTCATGTTCTTAAAAACACAGTGGTCAGCTATCTTTTCAGTCACTTCTGGGCTCAGAGATTTTCCTAGAAACTGGGCCATTTTCTTCACAGATCCTTTCAAATCCTGTCACAGATTTGAATTATCTCATATTAGAAAACAGGAAGTATTCTCATCCAGTTTTCTGTTGCAGTGACGTGTTAAAAACAAGTTGAGAAACTAGACCTGCATATGTCACTGTAGTCTGTTTCCTACTGTGCAAAGAAGCTACTTACAGATATCATATCCTCATAGAAAATGAAGAGTATGTGTTCTTTATCTTGAGCATTTAACCATCCTTTCACATGATCAAACCAGGAACCAAACATGACTGTGGAAAATGGATATTGTGTCTCAAAATTAAGTGCTGACATGATCATGACATGATAACTGAAATAGTACAAAATGAATTATTTCATCACAAGGGAAAGAGGAATAAGATTATATAAATAGGTATATAAATATATACCTATTATATAGATAGAAATAGGGTGAATATAGGTAAAGTTGAACAAGTGGTACACTTCAACTTAATCATATCACCATGTGTATATTCTTCCATTGCAAAAAAAACATTCATCATTAAAGTTAAATATAAATGAGTATGGAATGACACTGATGTAGTCATTTGGATCATAATTGAAATCAACAGCAATGGCATATCAATAAGTGTCCCACTTTACCTTTACTTTTTAAAATATCTCAACTCTGTAGGTCCATACAATGCAAATGAATGGTGACCAAAACTTGAAAACTTTTTAAAGCTCCAAAAAGCACATAAGTCAGCATAAAAGTAATCCATATGACTCCAGTGGTTTAATCAATGTCTTATGAAGCGTTCCAATAATTTTTGGGTGAGAACAGACTAAAATGTAACTCCTAAAATGTAAGCCACATTTATGTTTCTTTTTGGAGCTTCAAAGTTCTTGCCACCATTCACTTGTATTGTATGGACCTACAGAGCTGAGATATTCTTCTAAAAATCTTTGTGTTCTTCAGAAGAAAGACATTCATTCACAGCTAGGATGGCATGAAGTTAAATGATGAGAATTTTCCTCTTTGAGTGAAACATTCCTTTAATTTGAAAGAGTCCTGAAATCCATACTTTTTCCATCAAGGAACTTCTCCATGAACTCGTCTTGGGTCCCTGGGTTCACAAGGTATGAGGCCATTCCATAGTAGTGGAATGAAGATGTGAACACATCTTTTGGGTTGCGCAAGACATAAAGAACCTGATGCACAATTCAAAGGATAAAATAATCATATTTTAACCTTTGGAGGCACTTTATTAAACCATTAAAAATGTGTGATTCATTAAATCCTAAATATTTTGCATCAAGTGTCAATGAGCATTAAGAGCAGTCTAAGTGTACTTGTCAAAACAATAGTTTTGGAACATTTTACCCTCGGTTTTATTTTGAAAAAAGACTCATTCATCATTTGGTGGTGATAGTGGGTTGCAAAGATGCGAGGAGATGGTCTTTGCTCTAGATTGAGCAATATTGCCCGATGTTCCTCCAGCCATGGTGATCTGTCCCAGTTTGGCACAGTCAGCACGGGAGTGAAATCTCCTTCACTCACTATGAGAGGCACTATCTCTTGCATCCATGTTGTACCTGGGCAAAAATAAAGACATAAGCGGGTAACAAGTGCAACAAATTTCTATTTTCAATTTACAAGCTTTTCATTTGCATTACCTTATCCGTGTCTTTAGTGAGCTGCCTTGACAACATTTTTAAACTGTTTTAACCATTAACTTAACTAAAATATAACCCAATTCCTTAAAGGAATAGTTCACCCAGAAATGAACATTCTCTCATCATTTGCTCACCCTCAGGCCATCCATACAATGCAAGTGAATGGTGACCAAAACTTTGGAGCTCCAAAAAGCATATAAAAGCGGCATTAAAAAGTAATCAATACGACTCCAGAGGTTTAATCAATATCAAAGTTTTCAAAGTTCAAACTTCAAAGTTTAGGCTACCATTCACTTGCCTTGTATGGTCCTACAGAGTTGAGAATTCTTCTAAAAAAAAAAAATCTTCTTCAGCAGAAGAATGAACGTCATACACCTCTGGGATGGCATGAGGGTAAATTATGAGAATTTTCATTTTTGACTGAATTTTGGCGTTGTGATAACTTTTAAGGAAGTTAAGACTCGTTCATGGCTCTTTCAGTGTTGCCAACTTAGCGACTTTGTCGCTAGATTTAGCGACTTTTCAGACCCCTTTAGTGACAAATCTAGCGACTTTTTGGACAAACCTTCTACTTTCCATAGAAAAGAGTCACCAGTACTGTCCTGCAAGCACGAGGTCTTGCTTTCCCGCTGCCCACCTCGCTCTGCATCTAGTCCGTTCAGTGAGTGGCAGACATGGCAGATGACATAGACGTGAATGAGCTTTGCATATGCAAAGAGTGTTGCCAAGGACCAATCACTAATCTGTATGGTTTGCTCCTTTTTTTTTTAAATTTAAACAATTTAATTTGACTGTTTAATTAGATTTTTATTCTTCTCATGCACTTATCACTGTCTTAACACTCACTATCACAGAGGATTAGTTCATTCCCATTTCTGAACTCTCTGAATTCAGATCATTTAGTCAAGTCTGTACATTGTACTTTATTCAAACACATAATAATAAACTTTAAACTTTATTAAACAAGATGGCATACTTCTGAGCGGGCGTGTTGTAAGTACTGTCTTCAGGCAGTTCCGAGATTTACATGAAACTACGCAATATAACCCCGATTAATTTCTTTGTTTGACAAGTTAAACAGCTCCACACTATTCTTGTTGTGCATTTCGCCAGATTCATATGGGTAAGAAAAGAAACGAAACAGAGAACTGGACCAAGTTAAACAAGCCAATATGGTGGCTGAAGAAAGCAAAGATTTCCACGAACTTTCTATGAACTCACTTGTGGAAGAACCACCTGCAACGCCACTTCTGTGTACTCCATGCAAAAGCCTTCTGGGAAAAAAAGGAAAATTGAAG
This sequence comes from Myxocyprinus asiaticus, assembly GCF_019703515.2. Taxonomy (NCBI): domain Eukaryota; kingdom Metazoa; phylum Chordata; class Actinopteri; order Cypriniformes; family Catostomidae; genus Myxocyprinus; species Myxocyprinus asiaticus. The sequence goes on from NC_059379.1 coordinate 27,105,861, forward strand.
GCCAATATTGATGAGAAAATTGACACACTCCTTGAGGTTGCACTCACATCGAAATGTGATGGCATGTTTCAGCAAGTTGAGTCCATAGAAAAGATCATGGAAAAAACAGCCACATCTATCACTGCTCTTTCTACCGCCATAAGCAAGTTGTTACTAGAGAGCACATCCCACAAAGAAAAGACAGAGAATCTTGAAAAAAAAAAAAAAAAACATTTCCGGTTTGCAGCAGGAAAACAAGCAGTTAAAGGAGATGGGATCTTAGGCTATACGGTGTAAGAGAAATTGGCTAAGACAGGGAGAATAATACGCAAGATCGTCATCAAGATCCTTGCAAATGTTTCTCCAAAGATTGCGCAGAAACTTCCAGATGTTCTAGACTCTATTCTTCGGTTGGAAAGAAAAGAGATGATGGCCGCCCAAGAGTGATAATTATACAGTTCGCCATGTGCCTTTACCAGGATATAGTTTGGAGAGATGCCAAAGAAAACCAGTATCTGAAAGTGAATGAGCTGCGCATTAAAGAGGAACTGTCTTCGGCGGAGAAAGCAGCAAGGAAGAAGGCATGGCACCTAGTGAAACAGGCGAGGGAAGAGAGTAAGAGAGCCAGCTTTCAGGGAGGATTTGCCTTCATTGAAGAAGTGCGTATCAGTGTTCCAGTCATTACTTGAACAAATGAGAGGATGGCGACTGTCAGCTTTTCTGCAAGTGGATGTTTCAATATTAATCGGGGTCAATGCAAGTCTTATTGTCTGACATAACGTTTCATGGTATCTCAGTGTTTGCTTTCTCCAAAGTATTATTCTTAATTGTTCAGTTATCTTATGCAATGACTGAACATAAGCTTGGTAAGTTAAAGTTTATTTCTTTAAATGTTCAAGGTATTTGTGATGCCATTAAAAGAAAAGCTGTTTTTCTTTTCAGTAGACATACAGAAGCTCATGTACTTTTTTTTTCCAAGAGACTCATTCTTGGACCGATTTGAATTTTTGGAAAACCCAGTGGGGAGATCATGTTGTTCTCAGATTGAACAACTCTACTTTAATTACTTGCAGTGTATATGGATTCAGTGTTGGAGCACATAATTTAGAAATGTTTAAGAAAATCAGTGAAATATTAACAGATCTAAAAAAGAATATACAAAGAAGGGTATATAATTATGGGTGGTGACTTTAACGAAGCTCTGAATTATTCAATTGACCGTTTTCTGCCAAAAGTTTAATTTACGACTCTCAGACTTATTTTATAACTGATAATTTACAAGTTATAGATGCATGGAGGTACTTAAACCCCAATTACTGTGATTACACTTGGAACAATAACCCTATTTCTTTGAAATCAAGAATAGATTTTTGGTTGATTCTCATGATTTAATTCAGTATATATCTGAAACAAAAATGACCAGTGCCCCTCTATCAGATCACAAAATGTTTTCGATTTCTTTTAATGGGAATATGGCTTAGGGTAAAATGATTTGTGGATACTGGAAATTAAATTTGCTTTTAGATAATTATTTTGTGGAACAAGTTAAACTTCTAGCAAATATTTTTGAAGATAAACACTTAAGTTATGTACAACAGTGGGAGCAGTTTAAATTTAAAGTCAGGGAAATAGCAACGAGAAGAGGTAAAGTTTGAAAGAAAAACAAACTTAGAAGGATTACAGAGATAACAGGAGAATTAAGTAGTTTAATCAAGGAAAACACACCATCAGAGGATGAACAGGCTAAAGTACACAAACTTAGTTTGGAAATGGATAAATTGTACACGGAATTAGCCAAAGGAGCTTTTGTGAGGTCAAGGGCTAAATGGCTAGAGGAGGGGGGAAAGAAACACCAATTATTTTTTTTCTCTGGAAAGGAGAAATTATGCAAGAAATTCTATCTTGGCCTTAAAAATAAATACAATTTCAACAACAACAAAAACTTTGCATACATCATCTTTTGTTCATTCTTTTTATGAAAAACTTTACACTTGCAAACAGTGAAACATTTTGTTCCTGTAGTTTCAAATGATTATAGAGATTTATGTGAGGATGACATCTCCAAAACTGAGATTTCTAAAGCTCTTTTTTCTATGAAAAAAGGTAAATCTGGATAAGATGGGTTAACGGCTGAATTTTATTGTATGTTTTGGGAGCTGATAGAAAATACTCCATATGGCATGTACAAAGAATGTTTATAAAATAAAGTAATGAGTACAACCATGAAACAAGGCATCATTAGTTTAATTCTGAACCCAGATAAAGACCCTTTACTAATTGATAATTGGAGACCAATTACTTTATTGAATGCTGACTATAAGATTTTAGCCTTAGTATACGTCAGTGAAACTCAAACTGGTTTTATGGCTAAATGTCATATTAGCTGTAATATTAGGCTTGTACTGGACCTTTTAGATTATAATCACTATGTCAACTCTGATGCACTTATTTTGTTTCTGGACTTTTATAAGGCATTCGAAACAACTGAGCACAATTTTTTGTTACAGTGTTTAAATGCATTTGGTTTTGGAAGTCAAATTCATTCAAACTGTTAAAATGTTTTACGGAGGCATTAATAGCTCAATTATATTACAGTCCAATAACTCTAGAAGATTTTTTATCAATAGAGGTGTGAGGCAAGGTTGTCCAATTTCTCCATTTTAGTTTTTGTTAATAGTGGAACTACTGTCAATAGGTAAAGTGCAGAACCCTAATGTTTGCGGTATCTCGTTATTAGGTAGAGAAATACACATTTCACAATTGGCTGATGATACAACTTTATTTTTGAGAGATAAAAACCAAATTAGCAATGCAATTAATTTAGTTCAAACTTTCTCCGAGGCCTCAGGACTCCAGTTAAATATGTCAAAATGTGAAATTCTTTCCCTGCATGGGTCTTCTGAACAATCACTGTTTAACATTCCAGTAAAGGAGTGTATTAAATATTTAGGAAAACATGTCTGTATCCAAAAGCATAATTTCAACCAACTCTTGGCCTAGAAACTGTGCTTTCTGCACAATTTTTCTCCTCACAGAATGAAAATTTGGAATAATGAACTGATTACCATTAAGGGTAAATGTTTTTTTTTATTTTTTTATTATTATTATTATTATTATTATTATTATTTTTTTTTTGGAGAAATGGTTGGAATATGGGATAATTTACTTGTGATCTTTTTGATTCAACATCTAAAATGTACTCTTACAATCTGTTTACGTCCAAGTTGAATTTTCCTTTAAAATATAAAGAATTTCTAGCAGTGATCAAAGCTATTCCTTCTGGGCTTATTCATTTAATGTGTAGCCACCTGGCCTATAATAAAGTAGAAAATAAAGACTGTAATTTCCTTGTAAAAGGCAAGGATATATTTGACCAAAGATGCACTAACAAAGATATTAGACAAGTCTTTCATAATAAAAAAGAAATGTATTCCAAGGGGGAAATTTTATTGGAATTCCATCCAAAGTAACTTTAACTGGAGAAAGGCATGGATGTTGTCCTACAAATTTTGTATTTCAAATAAAGTGAGAGAAATTCATTTAAAGATCTTACACAAAATGTATCCCACTAACATTTTACTTTCTAAGTTTATGGATATTGGAAAAGAATGCTCTTTTTGTAAAAAAAAAATAAATAAATATTGAGTCTTTATGTCATTTGTTTTCTGATTGTCAAATTGTACAGACATTTTGGAAAGACTGTAAAAGACACTGTTTGTTACTATGAACATAAAGACAAAAGTATAGACACATTTTTAAACTTTATAATTCTGAACAGCAAATTTTGTATTCATAAATGCCGAATGTCCAAATCTTCTCCATCGGGTAAGTCTTTTTGTAACGAACTTGTCTTTTTAATGCAGTCACTTAAAGGTGCTATGTGTAATATTTTTACTGTACTAAATCATAAAATGACCATAATATGTCATTAGAGAATTAGGAAACATGCTAAGTTGAAATACTGGCTTCTCCGATAACAATGCTACAGCCAGTATGTTCTATATTTGAACAAGTTTGCAGGCAAACAACACTGCGTGCTGCAGCCATCTAAAAACCACAAGGTGTAGTAAAACAAGGATGAATATTGGAGATGCCTTTGGAAAATGAAGACAGCTTAAAGCCCAGAAATCCTTTAAAACGGATGATGAGTTGGATAATTTGCGTGTCCTCATTCTGGCAACCCACATGAGCTTCGAGTCTGGGGCGAGGCAGACAACTCTCCAATATTCAAACCTTTGAGGTTATGAAAAACACAAAAATTACATCTACTGTAAAGTACTATGAATCTGTATTTGGCGTCATGTGAATACTTTTTTTTTTTAAATCCTACCTTTGGAGTTAATGACATTTTGTGCCTGTTATTGTAATGTTGCTGGTTATGTTGTAATATATATATATATATATATATATATATATATATATATATATATATATATATATATATATATATATATAGCAGCTCCTCATTACACAAAAATCTCAATGCAGAGTGCACAGAGTTCAATGTCCAAGTCAATGCAGCGCGCGTACACGCCTGCTCGGCTCACCAATCAGAATAGAGTGCACTATTTAACTAAAGGCTAACTAAAAGGCAACTAAAATTCTCTTCTTTGCAAATTTACATTTCCAAATTACTACAGACGTAAACGATCGTTATCATGGTAAATTGTTAAGACTTTTAGTCTACTTGAGAAATGAGAGCGTGAGTTGGTAAATACCTTAATTGAAGAATAAGATAAAACTCACTCTTAGTTATAAATTTACTTACCCGACTTGGGATAAGTGGCAATCAGGATGTCATCCGGGCGAAAGGTGAAGTCCTCATAGTATTTTAGACTTTCTGGAGGGTGCAAATGCGATGGCACGTAAACCCCTTTATATACCGAGTACAATTCAGCTTCCGTCATTTTCTGAACCAAGCGACAAGTAAAACAAGGACTGGGGTAATACCGCGAGGATTCGTGGATTTCATGAATACATGGACCCTCCTCTATTCACTATAGCTTACTGTGGTTCAGTTGTCAGCAGGGCTTTTTTATTTAATTATTTTATGAAGGTCCCATTAAAACCAACTTGCCATGCTCACATCATTTATTTTTGGTGCTTTTCAAAGGTATTTTATGTATAGTTATACTTTTTTTTGTCCCTTGTCCCAGACGCTTTATCTAGGCTATATTAAACTATGAAAATCCATTATGAAAATACAAATAATTACATGTTTAAACATTTGATAACCTAAACAAAGCTTGAAACAAACATAAGCCATTTCAATATTTATTGTGTAAAGATGATTTCTATACGTTTGTCATAAACACTGATTAAAAAAATAATAATTGGTTGTCACTGCCAATCATGCTGTACATTTGACACATTATTAAAAAGTGTGAAAATATTGTGTGCATTTGAGATGCATAGAACACGAAAAAAGGGACACCACTGTATGTGAGATAGGCTGTGTGATATGTGTGTACTACTGTATATGTGAGATATGTGTGATATATTTGACATCTCACATAGTGGTGTATGTCCCTTTTTTTCACAATAATACTTTGCAGGCTTCTTGCACATACATTATTTGGATTTGTATGACCTACACACCTATAAATGTGTTCTTCTTAAAAGGCACAGTGAGTTTCTTACAACTTTTAATTATTTAGATACATACAGTAAAATGCTAGTTATAAAATTAGACTAAGCAAGACAAAGGAGTCACCTTCTTTTCTTCTTCTTCTTTTTTTAAAAAAATGGTTTCCATTACCGTCTTTTCTACCAGAAATTTAAACACAATACAGAATTTAAGATGTGCTGGAAATGACATGGTGGTGGGAATTTTAGAAGAAAAAATAAATAAATCCTGTGATGTATGTACTGCACATACACTGTTGAGTGAGTGTGAAAAATGTTTAAACAAGACTTTACTTTCTACATGTCCACTGTGCTAAGAGTGCCAGAAGTTGAAGAAACACCCATATATTTATTATGTAAATATTTACAGTTAATAAATTAATAGTTCATGTCTTTTGTACATACAGACAGTCATTCCTTTGCTGTAGCTGTCATATGCAAACAGTGTGGTTTGCTGGTCAAAGCTAGCCGACAGGTCCCAGAAGCAGGGGATCTTTTGGATATATTGGATGTATATCCAATTGAACTGTTGCAACTAAAACAAATGTTCTCACAACCATTCATTTTAACTATGTTCAGTTATTGGTACAGTTATAGTTAGTGTACAACTTATGTGTGTACTCAAACTTGTATGATGGCTGTGAGCACACAGGCTTGCTTGCTGTTGTCAACTAGGCTGCAATTGCACGTTTACATATGTGTTTTATGCCTGTTATAAGCCATGCTGAAAATTATACCGTATACATTAAGCTAAAGTTCAACAATCCTCTAGGAAAACTGCAAGACATTAAAGTGATAGTTCACCCAAAAATGAAAACTCTCTCATCATTTACTCACCCTCATACCATCCCAGATGTGTATGACTTTCTTTCTTCATCAGAACACAAAAGAAGATTTTTAGAACAATATTTCAGCTCTGTTGGTCCTCACAATGCAAGTGAATGGTGATCAGACATTTGTAGCTCCAAAATTCACATTTTAAAAAACATTTAAAAAAAGTAATCCATACAATTACAGTTTAAAAAGTACTTCCATGTTTCCTTTCATGTAATTTTTGGAGCTACAAATGTCTGATCACCATTCACTTGCATTGTATGGACCTACAGAGCTGAGTTATTCTTCTAAAAATCTTCTTTTGTGGTCAGCTGAAGAAAGAAAGTCATACACATCTGGGATGGCAAGAAGGTGAGTAAATAATGAGAGAATTTTCATTTTTGGGTGAACTATCCCTTTAAATGTGCAGAAAGTGAAAACTGAAAGGCTGTCCAGATGTAAGAAAACAAATGAACATTTAAGGGGCCAAATATATCCATTAATCCTATCCTAAACCAAGGTTGCTTTTAGTTGGTCTATGCTGAGTAGGTGGATTTAATATATTATCATAATTTAATAGTTAATTACTGTGAATAATTTCAAGAACAATACTTTAAATCACAAAATTCAACTATAAATGGAATAATCACACAATTATGATGGCAATAAAATTTGTCATCTGTACATATAAAACTTGTTGTTAAAAAGGAAACAAAATGCGTGTTTTTTCTTTTTTTTTTTTTTTTTTTTCTCCAGAATTTCTATGCAGGTATCTCTGTGGAAGGACCAAAAGTAGAGTTTGAGTTGAGTTTGGGATTATGTGGGAAGTTTTGCCCTTTTTTCCTTTGTTGTAGTGCTGTCTGATCTAGCAACTAGTAACCGGGTCCTTTCTCCCGACATCTGAATGAGCTCCCTACCACTACAGAGGAAGAAGAAAAATGGTTTTAAGAATGACTAGGAATTACCATGATGCATTAACAGACAAGAGCTGCAGTTTTCACAGGCAGTGGCTTGATCAAATTCTACTCACGTTTTGTGGTCCACCCCTACCAGACTGAGTCCATTTACTGCTAGAATGCGATCCCCTGCTCTCAGCCTCTGGGACAAAGCAGCCGGAGAATCTGGGATCACTGTTTTTATGTATATCCCACTGACTTTAAATGGTGTTTCCTGTGTAAGAAATGATTATTGTTCCACAATTTCTGTAATTCTGTAAGACAGCTCAGTAATGAAAAACACTTTTTCCCACCAAACACTCTTTGATTCTTACTGTAATATGTTCCATATGAAGTTGCTAAAAAATATTCTATTTATAACCACTTGGAGATGCTGCTGTCTATAAAGAAACTACAACAATAAACGTGATAAAAGAGTCACTAAAAGAGTCAGAGAGAAGTTGAATTTTCATCACAGATACTGAGTAATTTACAGTGTTTGGTTTCAATATGTTGTTTTACATAAAAGGACTTGCAAACAGATGCAAGACTTTTAAATAACTTCTATCTTATATAAGATATAAAATCCCAAAACGTCCAGGTTTGAATAGAAATTCCTTTTTTTTTTCTTTCAACAGGCTTATAATGTTTAGCACCAAAACTTCTAGAAGGGCATTTAACTGCACAGAGGGGTGACGCAGGAAGTAAAACATAACTCTTCAGACTCCTAAACCCCTCTGCAATAACAGTCAGTGATCCTTTAGATCTACTAACCTCTACATCCACCAGTGCCAGACCCAGACCACACGCGCCTCTCTGCAACTCGAGCACAAACACATCTTCCTCTCCAATATTATGCTCTTCACTCTCGCCTACAAACACAGACATCAGCCTGAGACTTAAAAACATTTTAAAAAGCATTTTAAGGCCACATAGGAGTGCTCTTGATATAAAGTATGTTCCAAAAGGTAAGCAGAGTGATTATGCTGCCTTCTATAAAGTTTTCTTTTAGCAAAATTCAAAAGAGGCCAATATATATATATATACTGTACATCCCATCAAAGATGGCAGATAAAGTGAGAAAAATAAACTTAGAATATGATTATACTGTATTTAGAATTCATCAAATACAGCATTAGTAGCATTGGTTAAAAAAAAAAAAAAAATCAATTTAGAGCAATGTTCCCGGTTCAACAGCATTTGTGGCATAATATTGATTACCCCAAAAGCTAATAAAAAAACGAATAAAAACTAACTTTGACTTGTCCCCCGTTCATTAAAAAAAAAAGCAAAAATCATGGTTACTGTAAGGCACTTACAATGAAAGTGAACAGGGCCAGTCCATAAACATTAAAATACACACTGTTTCAAAAGTATGTAAAAGGGATAGTTCACCCAAAAATGAAAGTTCTCTCATCATTTACTCACCCTCATGCCATCCCAGATGTGACTTTCTTTCTTCAGCAGAACACAAATTAAGATTTTTAGAAGAATATTTCAGCTCTGTAGGTCCATACAATGCAAGTGAATGGTGATCAGACATTTGTAGCTCCAAAAATCACATAAAGGAAACATAGAAGTAATCCATAAGACCCCAGTGGTTAAATCCATAGCTTCAGAAGTAATATAATAGGTGTGGGTGAGAAACAGAACAATATTTAAGTCCTTTTTTACAAAACATCTCCACTTTAATTTTCACTTTCAGATGTGAAAGTGAAACTAAACAAGCACCACATGTGACTTTCAGATGTAAGAGTGAAAGTGGAGATTCAGACTTCAATTTTGATCTGTTTCTCACACACACCTATTATATCGCTTCCAAAGATATGGATTTAACAATTGGAATCATCTGGATTACTTCTATGTTTCCTTTATGTGACTTTTGGAGCTACAAAGGTCTGAGCACAATTCACTTGCATTGTGAGGACCTACAGAGCTGAAATATTGTTCTAAAAATATTTGTTTGTGTTCTGCTGAAGAAAGAAAGTCATACACATGTAGGATGGCATGAAGTTGAGTAAATGATGAAAGAATTTCATTTTTGGGAGAACTATCCCTTTAATATGATTTCAGTGTGATAAAATCGCTTAATAACCTTATCTGTTTACAGTTATGACCAATATTACAACATCATTGTCATGATGACATAACCCCAGTAAACCCCGTAATCCCAGTAAATGATTTAATCACAATAAAATCATGTAACATGTCTTATGCTTATGTACAGTATGTGGCCGTACATTTGAAATAGTGTGTATTTTAATATTCATAGACTGACCCCATTCAATTCCATTTTAAGTGCCTTAGTGTAACTAACTTTTTTTTGTTTTTTTGTTAATAAACCAGGGACAGGACAAAATAATTTTCTGTGGTAATCAATATTATAACATTGATACTATAGATTCACCATACCTTGTATTTAACCCAGAACATAATTTTAAAAATGTATATTTGCATGTGCTTTATAATTTGATGCTTATTAGAGTATTGCTTTATTAGCTTAACAACCTGTCAGTGCCAAACTAATTAAATTAATTCTGTTAATTAATTCAAAGGAAAAATGCCACATATTTTGTCAAAATTGGGTTACTGTATGATGAGTCCTGTGACAGATGGGATTGGTAATGCTCAGCAGGGTGAAAGCAGCTGTAACTACAAAATGCAGGCTAAAGCAAGTTACTTTAAATCAATTTTTCCACTTTGAGTTTTTGATGTAGAGCATTCCAAATCTCTTACTAACGAGTTTCTATTTCAGTTAGTATACTGACTTATAGGGCAGCTGCCTATGTAGGCAGTAGACAGCAAGGCAGCTCTCTAGATGTTGGAATGGAGCCTCACTCAGAAAATGTACACAATGTAATTCCTTTCAGAGTTAAAATCTTAACAGCGCTTTTGAGTGGCTACACATACTGTATGTTGCTATTTTAAACATCCTGGTTCCATAATGGTTATATACAATACATTTATTTAGGTACAAAGTATACAACATCATGTCACCTTCGTCTTGTTTGATTGCACCAATGTTTTTGAAGGTTTGATCTGCCTGCTGTTGGTCTGTTTCAGAATCCATCAGCTCCAGGTTCTGTGGTGTGTTTGGTGGGGTAAGTAAACATGACGGGTCCAGTGTCAGTCGCTCCACACTGCTGTGGTTCACTCTGTTATTCTGCAGCTCAAGATTCTGCAGCTTTTTTGTTAAAATTGCTTCACAAGAGCCCAAGTCACTCATTCCAGCATGAGGAAACACAATCTCTGTATGGCCTATCTCAAGCTGAGCTTTTGGGAGAACTTTCATTTTGGTAAGCTTGGCCTCCATTGGCACTGCAGAAACAAGCTGTAATATGACCAACAAAAGTAGAAGACAGTTGCTGGTTTAAACTTGAAATATAAACATACAGTAAAAGTCTAAATAAGGACAAAATGTACATGCAAGAATCTTGAATGATCAAATACGGTGGCCTTCCATGCCATACTTTAAAATTTAATTAGACAACAAAATATCAAACCACGTGGCATCTGCAAACAGAAGATGTGAGTCATTTTTGCAATTAGTAACCAAATGGTCTTAAGTTAATTCAGTGGCTGTAAAAAGACATTTTATGTCTCGATTTTAAACAGTATATCAATTGTTTTATAAATTAAAACCCAACAAACTGATTCTTGTGATTTGGTTTTTGTTTTGTTTTTTTGCTTGAAAAGAGTGCTCATACTTTCTATAAAATTAATGCCACTTGGTTTGATATTTTATTATCTAATAATTGCAATGATATTTATACACTTTTAAGTGTTGCTTGTGTCACAATACTTTTTGGAGCCACTGTATATAGGCCTATAAAAAACGATGTACTGTACCTGAGGCGGCTCTGTGGAACATGGGTCTGATTCTGGGTCAGTGAGTTTTCTGATCAGCCTTTGAAATTGGCTCCATTGTTTAATTAGACCTGTCTCACTGATAGGTCTTTTTAGCTCCAGCACAAAGCCATCAATAGGGAGGATGAGAGGTGGATGGTTATCAAAACTTTCCAGAATGTCAACTGTGTAGAACAGCAAACAAAAAATCATTGTGGCGATAATGTTCACTTAAAAAAAATGCTCATACATTATGGTGACCTGAGTTTAACTGTGTTCCTTTTTCACATGAAGCATTATTTTAAAAATTAAGTAGGTTATAACTCAATAAATAGATTAAGGCATATTTCACACATCCTGCATCTGCAGCACATAAGTGACGCTGCAGCGTAACTGCAACTGTAGGCGTGGGTTGCGCTTTCACCCTGACAGCGTTTCTGCTGCGTAACATAATTGCGGCCCTATACAGCAAACAAAGTGATTTATGAGTTACAGTTTTGAGTATTTTCTATGATGTAGCCATAAATTAAAACATGGTTAAAGATCACCCAAAAATGCATTCCAAACCCACATAACTTTCTTTCTTACATGGAACACAAAAGGAGCAGTTTTAAAGTAGCTCAATCAAACCTTCGCCTAAAGTTCTGTCTACGGACGATCACCAGTTTTTTTTATAAGTAAATTGAACTAAGATGCACTTGACAGTACAAATCAACAGTTTAAACTGTTTCTTTATCTTGACACAGCACATGACTATGTGTGTCATCTTCCATTTGAATGTACAACAGTATAAGAGTGAGATGTACAAGAGGGCAAAGTGTTCCCAGTTAATGAGGAGCTCTGTGCTGTTCAGGTTACACCTAGAGAATTAATGTGTTCAACTCAAGTCTGAAGAGACCAGTGTAAGCCCAGTCTTGCTTGTAATGTTATTGTTTTCACTGTTACAACAGGTTAATTTCCTCTTTGTATTTTAAATATGATGCAGTTGTCGACACTGTGATATTTTCATCTCAACTGAACCTTCGCTAAGCTCCCTTGTTTATGGTTGCTCGCTCTGACAAGCTCTACAGAACTCCCCATTGGAATGAATGGGAGATTGCCATGAACGACGCGGTTTTTGGCAAAATATTCTCATTAACGGAATGGATTATATTTTAACGTGGGCTGGTATGAAGAGTGACATTGTAATGCACAATTATCTGAAGTTTTTTGTCAAATAAATTGTTAAATTACACAGTAATTTGGTTAAAAACTGTGGAGACTGTGAATCAGAATCAAAGCAAATGATTATTACAGTCACGTGAAAAGAGAAAAACATCATTACACATCTAATAACATAAGCGTAAGTGAACAGAGCTGTTTATAACATCTCATAACACACTCATTTTGATGCTGTGAACTGTTTATTTACTATCGCTTTTACTGCGACTTGAATCAATACATTAATGAATTAACGTGCAGTTATTAGCTTTAGTTTACCTTGGAGCAAATGTAGGTGTCCTTGCAGATGTTATACAGTATGTTCATTTGGGAATGAGGGCTGACACAATTTAATCCATAACATGCTCTTTTCCAGATTTATTTAAAGATTATTTTAAAAAAAGAAAGAAAAACATGGCATGTATCCTCTCTGGATAACTCGTGTCACTATTGCAAATGACCCTGCAACAATGATTTTTTTTTACCTTTTGTTTTATTATTTTTATAAAATCCCGCTTAAAGGTACTCAAAAGCACATTACTTCCATAGGCTGTCATTAGAAAATAGCAAACGCATGCCAGAATAATGGTGGCAGGGCAACAGTTGCTAAGACAGGATTGGTCAGATGCACTTTTAAGGAGGGGCTTAGCGAAGGGTCAATTAAATATATATATACTGTATATATTTATTCATTTACACTGCATTGAAATGTCATTATTGCAATTCATCTTGCTGTATTTGGTCACAATGAATGCTTCCCCAATCATTGCACTCAATCAGGGAGAATATAACTCCACGTTTACAAGATTAGACCATTTATTTTCTTTAATCAGACTCTGGGATGTAAATATTCCTTTATACCTGGAGATTATATTAAAAAGTAAGTACATGAAAGCAATGCGATCATTATCATTGCTTTGTCACGGCTCCGGTGAGTTTGTTGGTTTGTTTTGTATGTTTTGTCATTTTCTCTCCCTCATGTCTCGCAGGCAAGGTCGGCATGCATGATCGGCGTTTCCATGGGAACATTGATTGTTCCTGGGGGAAGGCTGATACATGCCCACTGATTAGCGTGCCAAGCAACACCTGTAAAAGCCTCCTATTATGCCTTTACTATGGAGCTCCGCCAAGTGTTTGATCACTCGGCTCAAGGTTGGGAGGCGACGAGGGTTTTATCTGGTCTGTCACAAGGAGATCGATGAGTATCCGATTGTAAGGGGGTTCAGTGGAAAGGAGGAGGCGAGAACCGGCTTAATAATATAAATAATAATTTAATGAACAACTTAAACACAACACACAACCAAAAACACACAGTACAGCTGTCTGTAATTCTCTCTCTCTCGAGCTGTCGTCCCCTCTGACCCCCAGTGGACAGAACGCCCCTCCGCGTTCCCGGCGTCCCGTGGGGACTCTCCTCCTCCCCTGGCAGCGGCCCTACCACTCCAGGCGGTCAGGGAGTCGCTTCCCTCCTCCCCCCGCGGACGGCGGTCTTCTCTCGACCCCTCCGCGTTCCCGGGGGACGGCAGGGCACTCCTCCGCCCCCGGCAGCGGATCCCTCGCTCCAGGCGGTCGGGGAGTCCCGTCCCCACTCGCCTCGTGGACGGCGGCCGTTCCCCGTGTCCGGGTGGTCGGGCTACTCCATCCCCCATTGGACGGCAGTGGCGCTCACCTGGGTGGACGGCAGTGGTGTCGAGGACCCTGCGACGGGAATCCCTCCTCCTACCCGGGTTTCGGCACCAGTGTAAGGGGGTTCAGTGGAAAGGAGGAGGCGAGAACCGGCTTAATAATATAAATAATAATTTAATGAACAACTTAAACACACAACCAAAAACACACAGTACAGCTGTCTGTAATTCTCTCTCTCTCGAGCTGTCGTCCCCGGCCGCCTTTATCCCTCGCGCGCCCCATCAGGCTGATTGGGGTGTGTCTCATTCCAGCCCGGCCCCGCCCTCCTCGGCTCTACACCGATTATGCGATTGAATTTCACACCCTAGCTGCTTCTTGTGAGTGGAATGACCATACTATGTGGGATCGATTTCTGCATGGTCTTCCCGACGACATTATGGCCGAGATTTATTGTTTGGATTTGCCTCCATACTTTGATGACTTGGTGGATTTGGCTATCCGAGTCGATCAACGCCTGACCTTTCCACCTATCCTGGCGGCTGATCCTCCTACCCGTTCTGCCTCTCCAGCCAACTCGCCAGTATCACCGCCCGACACTGAGCCTATGCAAGTCGCTAGAACTCAAAGCTCACGCAGGGAGAAACAGTGAAGTCTTGTTAATGGACTGTGTTTTTACTGTGCTGCTTCTGATTATCTCTCTGCTTCCTGTCCGGTAAAAGACATCACTCGTCGGTAGGAGAGGGGTTACTGGCGAATGTAACACTTTTGAACAAAACGCCTGGACTTCGGACACTTCTCCCGGCCCAGCTGAAATATGGATCTGCCTGTAACACGGTTTCCGCCTTGGTTGATTCCGGAGCTGAAGGGAACTTTATGGATTTCTATTGGCTTCTAAGTGGCGACTTCTTATGGTCCAGTTGGAAAGACCCATCACCACCCACACCCTAAGTGGCACGCCTCTGTCCGTCATCACTCAATCCACAAGGCCGGTCACCTTCGTCTCTGGGAATCATACGAAGCAGTTTTCCTTCTACCTTATCCAATCTCCATCGGCACCGGTAGTGTTGGGGCATCCTTGGTTGGTAACGCACAACCCACACATAGATTGGTCAACCAACACTGTTCTTGTTTGGAGTCCTTATTGTTTGTCTTAACTCTGCAGTTTCCCCTGTCCAGTCTTGTGTTTCATTACAGGATGAACCAGCAGACTTATCCAGAGTACCATTGACATACAATGACTTGAGGGCGGTGTTCAGCCGGTCCCACGCTGTGACCCTTCCTCCTCATCGCCCATATGACTGTGCGATTAAACTGCTTCCTGGCACTTTGTCGCCTCTGGAATGGCTGTACTCGCTCTCGGCTCCAGAGAGGGAGGCCATGAACAGGTAAATCAATGATTCTCTGGCAGCCAGTCTCATTCGCCCTTCCTATTCACTGGCAGGGGCAGGGTTCTTCTTCGTGGAGAAGAAGGATGGCTCGCTTAGACCTTGCATAGATTATCGGGGGCTGAATGACATCACGGTGAAGAATCGCTATCCTTTACCGTTGATGTCCTCAGCCTTCGAACTCTTGCAGGGTGCGTCCGTCTTTACGAAGTTGGACTTATGCAACGCTTATCACCTTGTCTGGATTAGGAAGGGGGATGAGAGGAAGATGGCTTTTAACACCCATAGGGTTGTCATGCCTTACGTATTGGTTAACGTGCTTAGAGACATGGTCGATCGTTTTGTGTTTGTCTAATCAGCTGATTGTCAAGGCGAAGAAATGCGCTTTTCATGCACAGTCGGTTCCGTTCCTAGGGTTCATAATTTCGTCCGAGGGAGTACGCATGGACCCAACTAAGGTTAAAGCCAGCTCCGATTGGCCCACCCCAGATTCTCGCAAGGCACTGCAGAGGTTTCTGGGGTTTGCCAATTTTTATCGGAGGTTTATAAGGAACTACAGTCAGTTCACTGCACCTCTGACGAACCTCACCTCCACACGCACTGACTTTTGTTGGTCCACACAAGCTGAGGCTGCGTTTTCTAAATTAAAGGAGCAGTTTTCTACTGCACCCATCCTCGTTACTCCCGATCCTGCAAGTCAGTTCGTGGTGGAAGTGGACGCGTCAGAGGTTGGTGTCGGAGCAGTCTTGTCACAGTGCTCCCCCTCGCATGGAAAGATGCATCCGTGTGCCTTTTTTCACACCGCTTAACACCAGCTGAACAGAATTATGATGTCCGAAAGTATCTCGATACTTTGAGGTCGAGACCTCCAACGCCGCACCAGATACCATTCTACCCGCCATTCGCATGGTGGGCATGGTATCCTGGGAGGTAGAGACGCTGATTATGCCACTGATTAGCGTGCTGAGCAAAACCTGTTCTCCTCTAATTCACTCCCTTCTTAAGCCCGTTGTGTTCTCAGTATCTTTGCTAGATTTTTGTTTGGTGTGAAGTAACTAACCTCACTCTCTCTGCCTAGTTGGTCCTGTCTCGTGTATCTGTTGGTTGCCCGCATGTCGGGTGTGTGGTTGCCTTCCAGTTCGCTGCATGTCAGCTGGGTTTTCACAGAGGATACCTCGTCTTTGCCCGCGTGTCAGGAGCTATATCGCCCAACCCTACTGGGCGTCGTTCTGCACCAGACTAAGTTTCAACGGAGGACTCCACAAATCTATTCCTGACTTCCACAATGCACACACTCATTCTACGGACACACTCTTCACGGATTGCCCTGGGCGCAGCCACAGTGCACGTGCTTCTCTGTCATCTCTTCCCACTGCTGCAGCCGGTGTTGGGATCTTCGACATCCACAGTGACTGCTCACATTTATTGTAAATATATCCTTTGAACTGTTCCTCTGCATTTGGGCCTGTTTGTCTTGCTATCCCTATTTACATGCTTATACTCTATAATACTGTAGGCCAGTGATTCCCAAACGGGGGTATGCGTACCCCAGATGGTATGTCAGCAGGTTCCAGAGTGTACGCAAAAAGAATTGGATTTTGAAACTATGTTGAACTTATAAAACAAAATGTATGACTTAAAATAAAAATAACAGGGATTAGGGCTGGGTAAAAATGTAGATTTTCTAATTAATCACAATTTTCATTTGGACAATCTCGATGTCCATTCTTCAAATCCCAATATCGATATTTTAATATATGAAGTTAAGAGAGGTCAGTTCATTGCGTTTGATTCGTTCTATGTAATGTGTCCAAAGACAAGATCCACGCAATCCATTTGTCATTGATAATGTCTCTTTTAACATGCTTTCTGTTCTTTACAATCAGTTGTTGAAGCAAAAACAACAAAATTAAACATACAATTATAACAAAGAACCTGTGCAACTCCACTCTTGTTAATATTCGCTCAGTACAAACAAAAAATGCAGAACTGCCACTTATATAGATCAGTGGGAACTGCAGGTTTTCTTAAAGAGACAGTACCGTTTTAGCATTTGTTTTACATATCACTGTAAATACTTGTAAATAGTACAGATTGTGCATGTGAACAATAAACATTCAGGCCTAACTGTATATACTGCATATATAGTTGGGCCAACATGTTTATTGTGTTTTACATTCTGTCTACCAAAATTTGCATTAGTCTGTTCAAATTGCAAATTTCACAGCTCATTTGGCCTGGATTTGTTTTTATTGATAAATAAACATCATAAATTATATTTATATATATTTATAAATGATATTTAGCCTTTGCTACACATCTTTGGTTTTGAGTCGATATTGGGGTACTTTAACTTTACTGATGAAACACTGCTGTAGGCTATACCCTCTCTTGTTCTAATGCTCTTTAATGTGTATATATAGTACAGAAGTGTGATAAAGGCCTATATGGGCATATATCTATAACACCTTTTATGTGCTGCAGATGTGGGATGCGTAAAACAGGCTTTAGGCAACAAAATTCATATTGTTTTCTCTATTATGTGAAGACCATTATATTGTAATATTCATGGAATATATTACTGGTTCTAAGAGCAGCGCTGGCCTCATCACTAGAGGGTGTCCATGCTGCAGAGCAGGACTGCCGTGGGTTGTACTCTCTCAATATGTGGTGCAGCTGAGCCTGATTCAGTGACATAAACTCCATCCGCAGTGTGCCCCAGGACATCTACATTGACACAAACACATTTTCACTGTCATTTTCACATACTATTCATACTATTAAATGAGATAGTATTAGGTAATTTTGTTTTACAACTGGAAATTCCTTCAATACTGTTTCAAAAGCATTCCAGGTGGCACCTCATGAAGTTGGTTGAATGCCAAGGTTGAGGAGAGCTGTAAACTAGACAAACGGCGGCTACTTTGAAGAAGCTAAAATATATGATAGTTTTGATTTGTTTACGTTTTTGGTCACTACATAATTACCATACTTCCATTTGTGTAATTTCAAAGTTTAGATGATTTACCTACTATTATAAAATATGAAAGGTAGAAATAATAATGAAAGAGTAGGTGTGTCCAAACTTTGACTGGTAGTGTAATATCAGAATCCCGCTATTTTCAGTACGAAGGAGAATTACACTCCAAACACTGATCTTTGATACAAAATACTTCATTTTATGATCATTTCAAGGGGCAGTTATTAATGTCATCTAAATAAAAGATGGTATATTATATATTTTATATATATTTATATATACATATTTTTAATTTGTGAAATTGGCTGTCTGTCAGCAAGTTTTTCTTTCCAATTTGTTTCCAATTGTTTTTTATTTGTTTTTTTGTTTTTATTGTTTTCACATAACTAATACAGCTACAGGCAACTTCTCATAAATGAGACCTAATAATTTTGGCATGATAGACCAGATTTGTCAAGAAGAACAAAAACAAATAAGCCTTAAAAGTCTCTCATAGTAATGCAGCTCCTTTCCTTTAGCAGTATGTCCCCTCAGCTAGATCATCTGTTACCCCACATGTCAGATACAGACGTGGCTTATCCTGCATCTTTATCTACCATGAAAGAATCTTTGTGCTCACAAAGCTTTATCCTTTAATGAGTAATACTTCCTGTTAATTATTTCTGAGGACTATACTAATTCCTGATTTTCAAAGAGATTTTGATGAAAAAGGAACGCATTTGTAATAAGATGGAAATGCTCAGAATGGTGGATACTCTACCAAGAGCTATTAATTTTTACATACAGTATATACACTTAAGAGAAGTTATTTCTCTTATGGCACTATTTTCTGCAAAGCTGGTTTGAAACAACATGTATTGCGAAAAGCAGCATATAAATAAAACTGATTTAGCAGAATAGTTCAAATTTAATAGTAAATTGAAGAGTAAAAAATTTGGTCATTTACTTGTATGTACATTGTGGCAGCGGGGGCGTGGTCAAGCATCTCTCCAGAGAAAGAGAAAGCGGTAAGGGCGCTTACACCTGAGCTAAATTATGTCTAACACCTGTCTCTAATTTCAGTGAGCACGGGGAGAGCGGCATAAAAGAGCCACACCGCCTGTAGATGCGGTGAGAGAGAGACTGGCGCAAGAAAGGCCACGACGTGACATTCTGTTATATGACTAGTGTATTGAACTGGAAGTGTTTAAGTAAATGTTTGCCTCTAAAACCGACGAGTGTGAACTGTAAGAGTCAGAGTGCAAGATTAAAACTCCTACCTGAACCAGGAAATCTGCTTCTCGCCTCCTCCTTTCCACTAAGTAGTGTTACACTGGTGCCGAAACCCGGGAAAAGGTTTGAAGATGGACGGAAGTCGCCCCGTAGAGTCCTCCCAGTTGGCTGAGATCCTCCAAGCCCTCGCTGGCTTACATCGGAACCACCAGCAAACCTTGCTTGAGCTCCGGCAAGATCAAGACCGCCGGTTTGTGGAGCTCATGCGTGCTAGAGCAGAGGACCGACAGGCGATCCGGAGCCTCCTCAGCCAGGAGGCATCCCCAGCCGCGACCCCGGACACCCACACGCCATTACCCCCGCCTGCGTTACAGAAGATGGGGACGGTGGACGACCCAGAGGCGTTCCTGGACCTGTTCGAACGCACCGCCGAGATCTGGGGCTGGCCGCTCGGCCAGTGGGCGGCCCGACTCATCCCGCTACTGTCCGGGGAAGCCCAGCTCGTGGCTCAACAACTGCCAGCGACGAGTCTCCTGGTTTACGGAGATTTAAAAAAGCCATCCTGCAACGGGCTGGTCGGAGTCTGGAAGAAAGTCGTCAACTCTTCCGGAGCCTGAAGCTGGAGAGCTCTGACCGCCCGTTTGCCTTCTCCCAATGGCTCCGTGACGCCTGCCGAAGATGGTTGCTAGCGGGGGACCGCGGCGTCTACGGGATCATCGACCAGGTGGTACTGGAGCAATTAATACATCGACTGCCGAAAGGGGCGGCGGAGTGGGTCCAGTGCCACCGCCCGGCGTCGCTAGAGGAAGCCGTCCGGCTTGCAGAGGACCACATGGCGGCGATCCCGAGGGCGGAAGAGCCCTCCTACTCTCTCTCTCCTCCCCCTGTCTCATTCCCCTCCCCTCTCTCCTCTCGTTCTGCTCTCTCCCCAGGGCTCGTTCCTGCCCCACGCAGACGAGGAGGACTTCAGACACCGAGACCAGTTCCCCGGGCGTGGAAGGAGACACCTTCCCCTACCCCGATGCCCTGCTGCTCTCCCCCTCAGGGGGGGGGTGCCCGCCGATGCCAATGCAGGCGTAGCGCCTGGGCCAGCCTGCTGGAGGTGCGGGGACCCGGACCACTTCCGGGATCAGTGCCCTCTGATGGAACTGGGTACGGTGGTGCGGGTCTCTGACCTCCCGCAGGCTGCCCCTGACCGGGCCGGAGTGTACCGGATACCGGTAAGTGTCAAGGGGGGTACTCACCAAGCGTTGGTGGACACCGGGTGTAATCAAACCACTATCCACCAATACCAATGCTTGGTTCAACCCGAGGCTTTGGGCACAACTAAAACGGTGAGGGTGAAATGTGTGCACGGAGATATTCACAAGTATCCAGTGGTGACACTGACGATTAAATTCCGGGGGAAAAAGCATAGAGTGGAGGCCGCGGTTAGTTCCCGCCTCACCCATCCACTGATTTTGGGGACTGATTGGCCTGACTTTAGAGTTTTATTAAAGGGAATTTGTGCGGATGGGTCCTGTATGAAATTAGGGAGATGTGCAATGTGCGACGCTCTGGCAGGGGAGGCGGAGCCGGGGCCATCCTCGACAGCTCCACGTCATAATGACGAGAGAGGGGGAGAGGCTGCAGCCCATCCCCTTCTCAGGGAATTCCCTGAGGGGGATTTCCCTTTGGAGCAGTCGCGAGACGAAACCCTCAAACACGCCTTCGACCAAGTGAGAGTCATCGATGGTCAAGGACTCCAGCCGGACATCGCCCTTTCATATCCCTATTTTGCGATTATAAATGAGCGGTTGTATAGATTGACATAGGACGCTCAGACTAAAGAGGATACAACCCAACTTTTGGAGAAAGGAAAACACTGAACCGTCTAATAGCCCGCCTCTATTGGCCGGGCATTGTCGGTGATGTCCGCAGGTGGTGTGCAGCATGCCGCGAATGCCAGCTGGTTAACCCACCGGCCATCCCAAAAGCGCCATTGCGCCCTCTTCCCTTGATCGAGGTCCCCTTTGAGAGAATTGGAATGGACCTCGTCGGGCCATTAGAACGGTCAGCACACGGACATCGCTTTGTATTTGTCCTAGTGGACTATGCAATGCGGTATCTGGAAGCAGTGCCTCTTCGCAACATCTCAGCACACAGTGTTGCGGAGGCACTCTTCAAAATAATCTCCCAGGTGGGGATTCCGAAAGAAATCCTCACCGATCAGGGCGCAACGTTTATGTCATGGACGCTACACGAGCTGTACGAATTGTTGAGTATTAAATCAATTCGCACCAGCGTGTACCATCCTCAAACAGATGGCCTGGTGGAACGATTTAATAAAAACCTCAAAAACATGATTCGTAAGTTCGTGCACGACGATGCTAGAAATTGGGATAAATGGCTCGACCCCCTGTTATTTGCAGTATGAGAGGTCCCGCAAGCCTCCACTGGCTTCTCCCCATTCAAGCTGCTGTATGGGCGACGCCCACGTGGTGTGCTTGATGTATTGCGAGAGGCCTGGGAGGAGGGACCTTCAAACAGTAAAAATGAAATTCAATACGTTCTTGATCTTAGAGCAAAACTCCACACTTTGGGGCAGCTAACACAGGAGAATTTGCTCAAAGCTCAAGAAGGACAGCACCGACTGTATGACAGGGGAACTCAGCTAAGGGAATTTGCACCGGGAGATAAAGTGCTTGTATTGCTTCCCACATCGAGCTCTAAATTACTCGCCAAGTGGCAAGGACCCTTTGAGGTCACACGACGAGTGGGAGATCTCGATTATGAGGTTAAACGAACCAATAGAGGGGGCGTACGTCAAATATGCCACCTCAATCTCCTGAAATTGTGGAGGGAGGCGGTCCCTGTGACGTTGGCCACGGTAGTTCCCGAGAAGGCGGAGATCGGACCGGAGGTGAGTTCAAAACATAAACAGTTCACCCCGGTCACTTGCGGAGACCACCTCTCACAGAGTCAACTCGCGGAGATTGCTAGGTTGCAACAGGAGTTTGCGGATGTGTTCTCCCCTCTACCGGGGCGTACAAACCTCATTCACCACCACATCGAGACCAAGCCGGGGGTCGTGGTATGTATCTGCCCCTACCGATTACCCGAACACAAGAAGAAAATCATTCGGGAAGAATTGGATGCAATGCTCGATATGGGAGTAATAGAAGAATCCCACAGCGATTGGTCCAGCCCAGTTGTTCTAGTGCCTAAGTGCGACGGGTCTGTACGGTTCTGTGTGGATTATAGGAAAGTCAACGCGGTGTCTAAATTTGATGTGTATCCAATGCCTCGTGTTGACGAGTTGCTCGATCGTTTGGGCACTGCTTGATTTTATTCGACATTGGATTTGACGAAGGGTTATTGGCAGATCCCCTTGACACCAATTTCCCGTGAAAAAACCGCCTTCTCCACACCGTTTGGATTACACCAATTTGTGGCACTTCCGTTCGATTTGTTTGGAGGCCCGGCTACGTTTCAGCGTCTCATGGACCGAATCCTCAGACCGCATTCAGCTTATGCCGCTGCCTATTTAGATGACATCATCATTTACAGCAATGATTGGCAGCGGCACTTGCAAAATCTGAGGGCGGTTCTGAGATCGCTGCGCCAAGTGGGACTCACAGCAAACCCAAAGAAGTGCGCGATTGGGCGGGTGGAGGTACGGCATCTGGGGTTCCACTTGGGCCACGGGCAGGTGCATCCCCAAATTGACAAGACAGCAGTGATTGTGACCTGCCCGAGGCCCAAGACCAAAAAGGGGGTGAGAAGTTCCTGGGGCTGGCTGGCTATTATAGAAGGTTTGTGCCTAATTATTCGGACATCACAGCCCGCTGACTGATCTCACTAAAAAGGGATCTCCAGACCCGGTCCAGTGGACGGAGCAGTGTCAGCGGGTGTTCACGCAAGTTAAAGCCGCACTTTGCGGGGGGCCGCTTTTACATTCACCTGACTTCTCTCTCCCTATTGTTTTACAGACAGATGCTTCAGACAGGGGGCTGGGGGCCATACTCTTGCAGGTGGTGGAGGGGGAGGAGCGCCCGGTGCTGTACATTAGCCGTAAGCTCTCGTTGAGGGAAACTAAGTACAGCACCATGGAAAAGGAGTGTCTCGCCATCAAGTGGGCGGTCCTCACTCTCCGATACTACCTGTTGGGGCGGGCCTTCACCCTCTGTTCCGATCACGCCCCGCTCCAGTGGCTCCCCGCATGAAAGATACCAACGCGTGGATCACCCGTTGGTACCTGGCTCTTCAGCTGTTTAAGTTCAAGGTGGTCCACAGACTGGGAGCGCAGATGGTTGTCGCCGACTTCCTTTCCAGGAATGGGGGGGGAGTGGTAGGCAGGCCGGATGCCTCCCTGGCCTGAGTCGGGCGGTGGGGATATGTGGCAGCGGGGGCGTGGTCAAGCATCTCTCCGGAGAGAGAGAAAGCGGTAAGGGCGCTTACACCTGAGCTAAATTATGTCTAACACCTGTCTCTAATTTCAGTGAGCACGGGGAGAGCGGCATAAAAGAGCCACACCATCAGTAGACGTGGTGAGAGAGAGACTGGCATAATAAAGGCCACGACATGACATTCTGTTATATGACTAGTGTATTGAACTGGAAGTGTTTAAGTAAATGTTTGCCTGTAAAACCGACGAGTGTGAACTGTAAGAGTCAGAGTGCAAGATTAAAACTCCTACCTGAACCAGGAAATCTGCTTCTCGCCTCCTCCTTTCCACTAAGTAGTGTTACATACATGTATGACTTTCTTTCTTCCATAGAACACAAAAGGAAATTTTTTTAATAATATACTGGTCAATCTTTGCAATGAAATTACAATGAATGGGTACTGCCAAGCCTTCAAGCCTCAAAAAGGATACAAAAACACCATAAAAGTATCATAAAAGTGCTTCATAAAACATGTGCACTCTATCCTGAATCTTCTGAAGCCATATGATAGCTTTGTGTGAGTAACAATGCAAATTTTAAGTCATTATTTACTGATAATCTTCTCTTCCAGTGAGCTGTTAACTTGAGAACTGCTGTGGCCAGATCACTGATTGAATGAGTTGAACAGATTGCTTCCGTTTTGTGAACGATTGTGACCAATTTTGTGCACCGCATCAACCAATTCCTTGAACAGATCCAAAACAAAGGAACAATCCATTCATGAACCTGCCAAAGAAGCTAGGAATAGCTAGGGCTGATGTCAAAATTTCTGTCTGTTCATCAGACAAAGCTTTTTATGACATTTTATTTAATTTTTCAAATTCATTTTGCCATCCTTTTTGAAGCTTTAAAGCTCCAGTCCCTTTTAATTGTAATGGCATGGAAAAGATGTAGCCAACTGGCTGTACAACATTCAAAAGCTT
This sequence comes from Myxocyprinus asiaticus, assembly GCF_019703515.2. NCBI lineage: Eukaryota > Metazoa > Chordata > Actinopteri > Cypriniformes > Catostomidae > Myxocyprinus > Myxocyprinus asiaticus. The sequence continues at coordinate 27,130,812 of NC_059379.1, forward strand.
CTCATTTGTGTTCCTGCAAGAAAGAAATTCACACAGGTTTGAGGGTGAGTAAACAATGGGAGAATTCTTAAATTCTTAAACTTGCAATTTTACTACAAATAGCAGAGAATTGAGCATCTCACAGTATGAGCACTTATTGTACTAAATTACCTCCTAAAGTACTTACTGTACCTTTTCATTGAAAGATCATAAATGTAGAGATACTGCAGATAAAATGCACCTGTAAAAGGTTTTCCTTGGGTGTGGCTAATAGATTGACAGCTGAGGAGAGTTTGAGAAGGTAGCTGTGTGCCAGATCACTCAGTCCTGCCCCGTGAGCCCAGTCCATGAGCATATCCAAATTAGCCCTGATTTGGACCCCACGGGACCACTGGTAAAATGTCCCTCCTGATGCTTCACACAAGAAATTAGCAGATGTGTTGAGTTTTCAAAGAATGAACAAGAAATATTGTTGACTGATGAAGCTGACATTTGACAGGTCTGCAGTGCTGACTCACCTCTCTCCATCAGCAGATTAAAAAGCAAAGCATTGATGAAGAAGAAGAGGTATGCGAAGAGCTGCAAGGTGATTTCTGGGTGCACCTGGAACACTCTGACTAGCTGCAGTGTTTTGGTACAGACGTCCAGGACTCCTTTGACATCCTCTGAGATATGCAGCTGCCCACTTTCTGAGAAAGGATTACTGTCTAACAAGCTTGGGAGAACCAGGTACAGCATCTGGGGGACACACAGGAAAATACCAAAAGATTAGCATTATAAATCGTCATATCATTAAACAATCCCACTAAAATGGCTCCTATAAAATTGATAGGTCCAGACCCGGTTGCTGATTGGTCAATAAAGCGTTCCAGTATATCTACTAAAAGTTAATTTGGTCAACTTTTCTGACTGTAGATGACTTACTAATAATAGTCATGGGGTCACTTTAATCACCTTAAGGAAGTAGTGAACATTGTGATGTCACAGCTCAGCAAAAACGTTAAAGGAATATTCTGGGTTCAATACAAGTTAAGCTCAATCGACAGCATTTGTGGCATAACGTTGATAACAACAAAAATTTATTTCAAGCTAAAATCTGTGTTACAGTGAGGCACTTACAATGGAAAACATGATTTTAGTGTGATAAAATCACTTATAAACCTTTTCTGTCTAAAGTTATAGCCAATTTTACAACTTTGTTACCATGACGATGTAGTCAACAAACCCTAAAACGACTGTAAAATGATGATTTAAACAACTTTACAGCTCAAATAATACAAAAGTTTTAACATTTATAAAATTATAAGCTTCACATTTCTGTATTTAAACCTTTCAAAAATTGGTCCCATTCGCTTTCATTGTAAGTGCCTCAATGTAACACTGATTTTTGCTTTTTTTTTTGGATTTTTCCCCTTTTCTCCCAATTTGGAATGCCCAATTCCCAATGTGCTTTTAAGTCCTCGTGGTTGCGTAGTCTGGGTGGCAGAGGATGAATCCCAGTTGCCTCTGCGTCTGAAACTGTCAACCTGTGCATCTTATCACGTGGCTTGTTGAGCGTGTTGCCACAGAGACATAGTGTGTGTGGAGGCGCCCCACCAAGAACAAACCACATTGTAGCGACCACGAGGAGGTTACCCCATGTGACTCTACCCTCCCTAGCAACCGGGCCAATTTGGTTGCTTAGGAGACCTGGCTGGAGTCACTCAGCACACCCTGGGATTCGAACTAGCGAGCTAACGAACTCCAGGGGTGGTAGCCAACGTATTTTACCACTGAGCTACCCAGGCCCGATTTTTGCTTTTTTTAAAGAAAAGGAGGGACGAGTCGAAATAAAGTTTTGTGGTAATCAACATTATGCCACAAATGCTGTTGATTGAGCTTCACTTGTATTAAACCCGGAATATTCCTTTAAAGTGCTACTCCTGTGAACTTGATATAAAAAATACAACAGAAATGATTAAACCTTTAAAACACTGTTTATTTAGCATCCTTTGGTTACCCGAGTGAGGTATGTAACACTGTGTTGTAGGCCTCTGTTTTTTTATTGAGTTGCTGTAATTATTAAAATGTTACCATTGCATAGTACATGGGTCACACTTGTTAAGAGATGTGTCCCAAACCTCACACTTCTGCACTATTCTACATCATTTTGTAGTGTCAGTAGTGCAAGTAGTATGTTTACACTGAAAATGCAACAAAAAGAAACGTGCTTTAAGTACCTGGATGATGCACTTTTTCAACCGTCAAAATGAAGTGTGGAATGTTGGACACTTAGTGCACTCAAAGCTCGCGGCTTGCAGTACAAAGAGAAAGGGGCGGAGTTACCTCCCCAAGGATCGCGACGCCGAGGAAAGGATTGGTTTGATGGTACAGGAGTGGTTCACCAGGTGGCAGAGGAGCTGCTGCCGTCCACCAGGGGATTGAGGAGCCCACTGCCGTCTGCCAGGAGGCGGAGGAGCCCGCTGCCATCCGCCAGGAGAAGGAGGAGCTCGCTGCCATCCACCAGGAGGCGAAATACAGTGCCATCACCCGGCGTCGCCGAGGATCGCTGGACAGCTGGCTGAGGACCGAATGGCGACGTGGTCGGGAACCGGAGTTTTTTTCTTTTCTTTTCTCTCTCCCCTCTCTCTCTCTCAGGCTCTCCCGCTCTCTTTCTCTCTCCCCTCTCCCTCCCCTCGTCCTACCCAGGTTCCCAGGAGGCAGGGGAGACCTCCTGGGAACCCCTAACAGGAAACCTCCAGACTGAATCGGGCATTGGGGGTATGTGACGGGTAGGAGGGCGTGGCTGGGCTGTGAGGATGCATGCCCTGCGCTGAGTTGCCTATTCAGTGGGAGAGAGATAAAGGAGGAGCTGGGGACTCCAGAGAGAGAGAGAGAGAGAGAGAGAGAGAGAGATGCACGCGGCCGCTCTGTGTGTGTGTTGTTATGTTTCAGTTAAGCATTTTATGTTGTAATTAAAGTCTTGATGATTGTTAATCCAGTTCCTGCTTCCTCCTTTCCCCACCGAACAAGAGGCTTGTCTGCCACGCACATATACACAGACTGTTTTGGATTGCATCATATTTTTGCTTTTTTTATATTTGGGTTTACTTGTTTATTGATATTTTTTCTTTTTTGTGTATAGTTTCTCTGTGCAAAAAAGTGCAATGTGGTGTGATATGGTGCACACGATACTGAATGATGCATCATGATACTCAAAGATACACAACAATGCAGTTTATTGAAAATCTCTGCATCTTTTTCATCAAAGTCAAGGGGGTTGCACTTCCAACAATGACCTTAAAGTTAATGGATATTGACTAATAGTCACAAAAGTCCAATTTTGATTCAAAGTACATGTAACAGCTATAGGGCATTTAAGAATGCAATGTCTTAAAGGGATAGTTCACCCAAAATTAAAATTATCTTATCATTTACTCTCCCTCATGCAAGTCCATACAATGCAAGTGAATGGTGATCAGCAAGTGAATGGGGCCCTGGGTGTAGGTGAGAAACAGAACAATATATATAGTCCTTTTTTACTCTAAATCTCCATTTTAATTTTCACTTTCAAATGTGACAGTGAAACTAAACAGACACCACATGTGACTTTCAGATGTAAAAGTTAAAGTGGATATTTAGAGTAAAAAAAGGACCCACACTTATTATATCACTTCTGAATATATGGATTTTAACACTGGAATCTAAAGGATTTCCTTTATGTGATTTTGGAGCAACAAATGTCTGATCACCATTCACCTGCATTGCATGGACCTACAGAGCTGAGATATTCTTTTAAAAATCTTCATTTGTGTTCTGCTGAGGAAAGAAAGTCATACACATCTGGGATGGCATGAGGGTGAATAAATGATGAGAAAATTGTAATTTTTTGGGTGAACTATCCCTTTAATCACAGCATTATACGCTATACACGCAAAGTCAGTGGGCATGACCATGATGTTTTAATATTTTTGTGCAAGCATGCACTAAGTCTAGGCACAAGTGGGTTGGTGAAACCACGCGCACAAAGTGCTAATGCGCTGGGTCAAGTGCAACTTAAAGCACGGGTCAAGTGCAACTTAATTTTCAGGTCTTTCTCTGGTTATTGCACCATCTGCATCCTCATATATTCCATTTCATGTCAAGCAACATTGATATAAATGAAGACAGCCCATTCATACAAATTTCATAGTGTAAATGGGCTATACGCAATGCATACCCTGCTCTGTTCTTTTGCATGTGCTGTTCCAGACCGCATTGTATATGTTGTATGTTCTCTATTGGCCTATCTGGGACATCTTTCATCTTGCTCATCCATGTCTCACCTGCTTGAAATATGCTTTGCTTCTCTCCCATTGTTCATTGTATTGTAATGTACATTTTTCATATGTTTCTTTGTTTAATTTTTAATGTTTAATTTATGTACAGCGTCCTTGAGCTTTGGAAAGGCGCTATACAAAATAAACTTAGACTTTACGCCGAGATCAGACATGCTTCTCAAACATCTTGACGCACTTACCTATTTCTGCTCTTTTATAGTGCAATTTGCTATAAATAAATTCATTAACTTACAATACACCCACAGTTTGCACGCATACAACCACAGATAGCGCAAACACTCCCACCCACACCCACTTGCGCTTTGCGCTGGCATTAAAATTGCGCTTAGAATTAGCACTCTCAAAGAAAATTATATAAGGCGTAGTGCACGGCCGTTGCGCTTAGCGCTGCGCCTAGCGTGATCACGAAAATAGAGCTCCTCATGTAACAGATAAAATGCAAAAACAATTGTCACTGCACAGCACCCCTAAGGCCAGCCTTAAGACAGCAAGTAGTTTTACAGGAACTATATCTTCTAGCAGAATGATGGCACTTAATGAGTTTGCTTATATTTATGTCATGTTTTACTGAACATCTGTCCTTAAAATTTTAATTACGTATGTAGTTTACTAAAGCAGTTTTATTAGGCCAACAAGGCACTTATGGCCATGCTCTACTTCCTTCTGTCTAAGAGGATACAAGGTTGCTCAGATGTCTGACGATCATCTCCATGCTGGACAGGCCATAAGCTCACATTCATACAGAAATGTCTGTGATAAGATTACTCTAATTAATCATCCTCTGGCCAGAGGTGCCAAGTCACTGACCGAGCCTTATACAAATCATCAAACAATGGGAAGTCTTCTTTTCATCTTTCATCCTTCCTTCCCCTTGGCTTGCACTCCATGACACTTTCATTGCCGAAAAGGAACCAGAAATACTCTAATAAAGATTCTGATTGTCTGGAGTAAGATAAAGCACATGTGTCTGCCATTTAATGCCTTCCCTGTTACACTCTATATTCAAGTAATAACCATATAAATACATTTCCAGTTGGATTTGGGTATTCACAATTGGGAAATCCTTAAAGAGCAGCAGATTGCTCAGAGAACATCGGGCCGTGTTCCAGAGAACCCACAAGAATGGTAGAAAGAGGAGACTGTCTGCTGTAGGAGATGTGTCTGCTACGACGCAGCCCCCACTCTCTCCATCTCAACACTCCTTTATGTGCCACACATCAAAATAGCACAATGCTGGCTTTGTTTAGTATAATTGTGTGCAGACAGCTGTATCCAGTCTACATTTGGCACCCGCAGTCCTAACCATCGTATGTATAGATTCTTGAGGAGATGCATCTCACACGTTGACACCATCTTGGCAACTGCTGTCCACTTTGGCAGTTTGTTCTCAATGCAACTGACACAGAGATTATCCACCCAAAACCATAAAGTGGACAGAGGAAAAAGTGAGGTATGAAACCAAAGTACTTCCCCTTTTTAATCTGAGAACAAAAAGTGACATAACATTTATCTGTGAGAGTGTTCAGTTGTGATTTGTTATTAGTTTAAAGGAATAGCTCACACAAAAATGAAAATTATGTCATCATTTACTCACCCTCATGTTGTTCCAAACACGTAAGGCTTTCTTTCTTCCATGGAACACAAAAGGAGATGTTAAAATGTTAGCCTCATTCATCATTCACTTTCATTGCATCTTTTTTTTCCCGTACTGTGAAAGTGAATGGTGAATGAAGCTGTCATTCTGCCTGACATCTCCATATGTGTTCCACGGAAGAAAGGAAGTCATACAGTTTTGGAACAACATGAGGTATGTAAATAATGATAGATTTGTGTTTTGGGGGGAACTACTCCTTTGAAAAGCCTATTTGAAGAGTTCTCAGTAATCCTGCAAGTCCATGTCCATCACTGGAAATGTCCACCAAAACATGCATTTATTTGTCTAAGTCCACCACCAGCTGTTTCCTCCTCAGCAAGATAGAATCACACAAGCGGCCCAAAAACAATTACACAGAAAAGATAACCAGTTATTGTAGTTGTAAAATCTCAGTTTGCTTTCCAACCAGTCATGTTTGTTTTTGATTCAGTTTTCCTATTGAAAATATTGACCTCATAATGGAGCATTGGCACTGCATAAACACAGAAAGGGACATTTTGCCAAGCTTTTAAAGTATAAAATGTATTTTATGGCGGAAGGAACAGTTTGTGCCACCAGTGCAATCCAAACTGCTTAATCATTTTGTCTCCTATAAAAATGTCTAGTTTCTCAGAATCTAAATGCTAAGATGAAAAATCGCTCTTTTAGGATGGACACGCTCACAGCGCCTGGCAATTTTGTTTTCAAGAATATTTTCCATGACTGCAGCTAACAGTTCTTTTTGTAAAAGGAAAAGGGAATAAACCAATAAGTACTTGATTATTTAGTTTTTTTTACGTTTTATTTTATTTTTATTTTTTTTTTGTAGGTCCATGTGGTGGCATGGTTACTCACCTCAATCCAGGTGGTGGAGGACAAGTCTCAGTTGCCTCTGCTTCTGAGACCATCAATCCACGCATTTCATCACGTGGCTCACTGTGCATGACACCGTGGAGACTCACAGCATGTGGAGGCTCATGCTACTCTCCGCGATCGACACACAACTTACCACGTGCCCCATTGAGAGCGAGAACCACTAATTGCGACCACGAGGAGGTTACCCCATGTGACTCTACCCTCTCTAGCAAATGGGCCAATTTGGTTGCTTGGGAGACCTGGTTGGGGTCACTCAGCACACCCTGGATTTGAACTCGTGACTCCAGGGGTGGTAGTCAGCGTCAATACTCGCTGAGCTACCCAGGCCCCCTTTTATGTGCTTTCTTAAGATTATCCTAAGAAGGAATAACAAGTAGGCCTATTCAAGGATAAAATTGAATAAGAACATAACTGATATAAATATTAATTTCAGCCTTTCAAACAAATTAGAATTTTTACAATATCCTGTGGTTAACAACATTTTGAGGTTTGGCCTTAATTCATGTATAAATGTCTAACTATTAAAACACAAATGTGTCTGTGAGAAACATTAAAGTGTGAAAAAACAACCAGAATGCGTTTGCATTAGAGGAAAAGTCTCAAATACTTCAAAGTTTGAAATGAGTGATTGCCAGAAACTAATCTCACCATGTCGGTTTATATGGAGACCAATATTTTTTTTTTCCACAGAAAAAAACTCTAAATCTAAATTTTGGACCATCAGTTCAACTTAATTAAATCACACCCATGTAAACATTGTCTCTTTCCTTGACAAATAATTTCTTAGAACAAAGATCAGTAATAATTTCCCTGAGGGAACAGAGATTTGAGGATTTTCCCATGCAGAATACAGATCAATTCCAAATCCTGGTTTAATAAATTATGTCTGAACATTGAAGGAGACAGAGGGTGGGTAAAGAAAAGGTTGATTTCTGTGAGAAACACTCTTGATGATATCTACAGAAAACCTTCTTAAAGGAATATTCCATGTTCAATGCAAGTTAAGCTCAATCAACAGCATTTGTGGCATGCTGATTAACACAAATTTTATTTGGACTTTTCTTTAAAAAAAAGCAAAAATCAAGGTTACACAGTGGCACTTAAATTGGAAGTAAATAAGGGGCCAATTTTTGGAGGGTTTAAAGGCAGAAGTATAAAGTTTATAATTTTATAAAAGCACTTCAATTAATTACTCTGTTAAAACTTGTGAATTGTTTGAGCTGCAATGTTGTCTAAATTAGAGTTTTTGTGGTCGTTTAAGGGTTTTAGGGTTTTTGTTGACATAATTGTGTCATGGCAACAAAGCTGTAAAATTCGATATAACTTTACACAGAACAGGTTAGTAAGCACTTTTATCACACTAAAAACATGTTTACATGCATATTGTTTTCATCTTGTAGCTATAATTTTGAAAAAGTGAGTATTATAATGTTTACAAATTGGCCCGTTTACTATATTGTACGTGCCTCACTGGAACCCACATTTTTGCTTTTTTTCAAGAAAAGCAGGGACAAAACAAAATAATTTTTGTGGTAATCAACATTATGCCACAAATGCTGTTGATTGAGCCAGAGGTTATTTAGCAGAGATGGGCCACTTCTTTTTAAATGAATGGGAGAAACTGGAACGCTTAACCAAGGAGGTCTGAGCGCCCAACGGTCAGTGGGTGTAGAAAGGAAGTCCCACCTTACAGGTAAAAGAGCCAATCACATTTTAGATACAGACAACATCTGTCAATCAGCATTAGAATGCGGATGTGCATTAGCTATACAAGCCGGGAAAATTGCATGTTTTAGCGTAATATGAGGTAAAGAAGCACAATTTATGATACCAGTATTGACAGATTTTATTGCTGATTTGAAATATGTTCTTTGATCGTAATCTTGACCAGCCATTCTTGAGATTTTAGTCTTTCCCCATTCAAGCAGATAGGAGCTGCACTGTCATGACTGGAAGTTCCAAAGATGGCCGACAGTGAACTGAATTGCTAGAAAGACTTTGATTGAGCTTAACTTGTATTGAACCCGGATTTTTCCTTTAATGGGACAGTTCACCCAAAACTGAAAATGTTCTCATCGTTTACTTGCCCTCATGTTGTTCCAAAGCCATATGACACTCTTTCTTCTGTGAAACACAAAAAGGAGATACTAGGCATATTGACAGCCTCAGTCACCATTCACTTTCATTGTATAAGTGAAAGTGAATGTTGACAGAGGCAAACATTCTGCCATCTCCTTTTTGTGTTCCAAAGGAAGATAATCATATGGGTTTGGAATGATATGAGGGTGAATAAATGATGACAGAATTTTCATTTTTGGGGGAACTATACCTTTAACTCAACAAAGACTCTGTAAAATTGTGTGCTGTCCTTTATGAGCTCAGACATAAAGTATTTTACATTAAACCTACAGTGATTCTACTGTACACATTTTTAATAATGGAATCAAACAACACACGCCTATACTTTAAGCACTTCACATCTCACAACAAGACATCTTACAAAGTTTCGACCAATTTGACTGTTTGAGTTTGTTTTTTGCAAGAGAGCGATTCATTTCTAGATATAAATCAAAATATAAATGGCAGACAAAGTGATCATGGCTAACAAATAAAAAAAAATAAAATACTTATGCAACCTTTGTGTGTTTGTGGCGGACATCACATCTTACTCTATGGATTATGATGTGATAGCCACCACAAACACACAACGGCTCTAATGTAATAAAGAAAGGTTGCTGTGACAGTATCTGCTCATCATAGCATAATTTCATGTTCATGTTTGGAGCAATGCATCTGTATGCTGGTAAAATTTGAATTTACAGACACAATAAAAATAGGAGCACAATCTTATTAAAAAGAAGAAATGTTAAACTCTTGGTGGCTTTAATTCATCTCAGTGACTCAATGGAAGTTACTTATCAGCAAACAGCACTTGCTCCTATGCTAAAAGGAAAGAGAAACTTTGTTAAGAACCGCCTTTGGCTCTATGGAATAACTTAGTCTGAATGGATCTTATATAATGCATAGAACAATAGCCAATGAAACACTAGATTTTCCATAGACAGAATTTTCTATATTTGACTAAAGAACTGCCAGCATTGAAACAGACGGGAACTGCTAATACTATAAAAACACACAATATGTGTCTACTACTATGACAACATAATTTCACCTTCAATCTGCTTGGGAAGACTTTAAATCAAGGAAGACGGAACTCTTAAAACTTTGTAGTCATTGTACATGTTGCTATCAACAGCTGCATCTGACAATTCTAGTATCCCATTCTACGCTAGTCAACCAGTATGATACACTAGATTCATTCATATCCACAAGTCAAAAAGGTTTATCAAGGTCATATGTAAGAAAGACACCTGGAAGCATTTAAGATCGGTGCTGCAGGTCTCTTAATACCAGCACTTCAGCACTGAATAAACAGCACATACTACCACATTCACAATACCACTGTTTTTCTAGGTCTGCTAACGTGTTGATACATGGACATCCTGATAATGTGTTATTCATCACAGAATGGTACATTGAAACATGCTCACAGCGCTCCTTTACAATCTGTATGACGATCAAGTTGATTATGTGCAACTTTCATAATTTTGTGGTTTAAAGAGTGATGTTGATCCCATTTTATTGCATTGGAAATTAGCCTATCTACTGGTTGACATAATGCTTTGTGCAGTTAAGACCATAAAAAACAGTTCAAACTAAAATTAAAAGTGGGTCATCCATTTACTTTCAACCTAATTTTGTTCCAAACTTGTTTGACTTTCTTTCTTCCAAGGAACACAAAATGCATATCCTGGTCTCTATTCCATATTATGAAGGTGAATGGGGACTGGGTCTGTCAAGTTCCAAAAAGACAACAAAAAAAAAAAAGCATCATAAAAGGAGCGCTGTGAGCTATATTCCAAGCCTTCTGAAGACATGCAGTAGTTTTATGTGAGGAACAGACCCAAATGCAAGTTTTTATTCACTGAAAATCTTCCCCTCCACTGTAGCTCTCAAATCAAATATGGCACCTGACATTTGGTCACGAGAAACACAAGAACCAAACGTTGATGCCCAAATTTGTAGTCCATATGACTTCTGTAGTCCATTTTAGAGCTTCTGTGGGTGAAGATAATCAGTGAACTTAAATTTTTGGTACAAGTCATATGGATAACTTTTATGATACTTTTATCAAGCTCTTTGTCATTTTTAAGGTTGATAGACATAGTTCCCTTTCACTTTCATTATATGGAAAAGATCATCTTCAAAAAATCACATTGTGTGTTCCACAGAAGAGAACAAGTCATATCAGTTTGGAACAACATTAGGGTGAATAAATTATGACAGAAATATAATTTTTGGATGATCTATTTCTATAAGCAGGAAAATGCTGGCGAGCCTCACCTTAGTGAGATAATAGACACATTGCTGGAAGGTGAACATAATGACCTCCTCCAGGACCGTCATGGCCTCCTCACTGGCAGACCGCACGGAGGACAGACGCAACTCCAGCACCGCTACAAATTTAAGGACAGAGATGGAAGGGGAATGAATGAATCTGAATGGGTATATAATATTATTAGGATACTAAGAGTGTTTTCAAGTTTGAGATTTACAAATACAATCTTCTTCCTCCTCCTCTTGAGAGATTCCATGCAGTAGACAGGGCACTTCCTTCTGGATGAAATGAAAGAGCTGAATGGAGTTGGCCATCCACAGGACTAAAGGCTCCAGAGCCTGGAACAGTTTTTCAGTGCTTGGAGACAAGGCCTCTGGGTCTGAGTCACTGTTGTAAACATCAGAAGAGTAAGGAAATCTGGTTTTAATGTAAGCTTCACCAGAGACATGGAATTTTAATCCCTCTGGTTATGAATTTAAATGATGAGAAACCAGTACTTGCTCTTACATTTCAGGTTTCAAAGCTGCAAGTTCCTTTGCCTTTTCCTGTATGGAAGCATAAAAGAGCTTATTATAGGTAGTTGACACATAAGACTTAAGGTTAAAAATGTATATGAGTGTAGTATAAGGGAAAGTGATAATATTATGTCCTGTAACTGGTCACCATCTCTTAGTTTGTTTGAAGTATTTCACTATTTTTCCACACCTTTTTGCAGTTCATTTTAAATGGTCCTACAGTGTCTGACAAATTATTTTAAAAGTACAAACCTTTCATGTAGTCTCTTAATTCATATGACGTTATAAAAGCTGTATATAGAATATCAGAGCTCAACAGTGCTCGCCCACTTTTTCAGCTGTCTTTGTTAGTTAGCGAGAGTGTATAGGGAGATCAATTTGATTGCGTCATGGAAGTGGGCGGTCACTGCTGGGCTTTTTTCCATGGTTTGTTTGCCATGATTCTCTCTTTGGTAGATTTTTCACCTCAGGATTCATGGGTAGTGTTGTTCTTCATTAAAAATTCTTCTGTTAAACATGATCTTGTTCATATTCATTTGAAATAATGCAGCCTAATGGCTTCGGCAGAAGCATATACCATCGATTAACAACATCGGAGCTCATTTTAGTTCTTTAAAGGTTTTTAAGTTAAGTTTAAAAAACAATTCCCTTATAGATAAAAAAATCTATTGGATTTTTACTTCTGGAACCAAAAAAATAAATATGTTTTAGATGGAATACAGCATGTCTTACTGCAGGACATGTCAAACTACCCTTAAGGCCCTGGTATAGTCACGGCGTGGTTCTTCTTTGTTATTTGCTCAGAGCTAAAAAGAAGTTCGAAACAGCTGAGCAATGGTATACTGTTTGCAAACATCCAGAAACCGGCCACGCCACTGGGGGCAGGCGTTTAGAGGATCATTTAAAAATAAGGACGCACGAGACTGCATGTAAAACATCAACTAATGTGACATTAAACTGTGTTATCAATAACTTCATGTCTGTTTTAGCAACTCGATGGTGATTTAAAGTAATATATACAGTATGTTGTAGATATTGTGTCATTTGTCACGTTTACATTCTGCATACATGGCGGTAAAAGTTTTCCTGAAAGTTTGCACTGGTGAACTGTTACAAACCAACCAAACGAACTCAAAAACACCTTTGTTTTGGCCAGATATTGTTTGAAATTATGTCACATCTGTTCGTTCTTTGATTTTATATGAAGTTTACCAGGGCCTTTATACAGTAAGACATACAGACACTGGTATAGACAGACAATTTCAAGTTCAAATAAAATCACACCCAAATGTAAACCTACCCAAACAATCATTTGAACTTCATTTGCTATCTGTAACAGTAGCCTGCGAAGGGCAGGCATTGAGAAATGAGTGGCAGACTGCTGGAGACATAAGCACAGCAGGAAAGATGCAGTCAGTTTGTTTGCATTCTCATTCTGGTTAATCGTGGTGAATATCTCCTTCAGGATTTTGGTCTCGTGTTCCACATCATAAGCCAGAACCAGCTCTACTCCATCAGAGTCTCTAAAGCATGGCAAGCCATTATACTTTCTCTCTCTTTCCGACAGAACATATGGTTTACACTTAGGAGGCAGCTTGCATATATGGGACATTGGAACAGTTGGAGGGGTTGAGACCACAGGTGAGGTTGGGTCTTTATACATGAAGAGGTAATGGTCGCCCAAGCTAATGATGTCTCCAGATTGCAACTCAACATTCCGGGTGATGGTGACTCCATTCCTTTTCACTTTAGCTCTGTTGATGGGCTTCAGAAGGGTAACACTTCCTGAGGTGGAGAAAGGGGCTGGATGGATATCCAGGCGCTGGACACAGCAGTGCTGTGGGAGGATATCAGGGGCCCAGAGATGCAAAATTTCTGTATCGCCATCAGTCTCAGTGCAAGTTTGTTCAACTTGGCGCCCAAATACTGTGTTACTACCTATCAGTGCATAGATGACAAAATCCTGAGAAGATAATGAAATATTAGTTAGGTACTGGACACTGTGAATTCTGTGCAATGTTAAAGAAACTGAAATAGAATAAAATACACAATATTCTTAGTACAATATGTCAACAAAATTTGGTTGATTAGGGAAAAATATTTTTTAATAATTTATTTAAAATATTTTAGCAATTAAGACTCTGATCCTTGATCAATAAACATTTTAAGATTTACGAATTTCAATTTCATAACAAAATTCCATCAAACTAAATTGAGAAATCCTTAATAAAATAAATAAAAATAATAATAATAAAAAATTATTATTATTTTAATTTAGTTAATCTTTACACAATTTAATTTATTGAAAATTGTTATGAAATTGAAATGTGTAACTCTTAAAAATATGTTTTGTCAGGTAACATATCTGTTAACATTAACTTTTTTTTTTTAAATTGTCAAAAATATTATTTATTTTGTATAATTGAATATTAATATATTTTGTCATATATATTGCACTTTGAATACTATGCAAAAAATATTCATACATGTATTCATAAATAATATAAAAATATGCATACATAAAATATTCACAAATCATAAAAATAAATAATTTTATTTAGCTGAGTCAGCCTGACTACATTAGGTTTCATCAATGAAAGTCATTTGTATGGGTTAGGTAGGGCCAGTCAGTTCTTCTTATCAAAGATCAGGTAGAAATAGATCCTTAAAGAAATAATCACACATGAAATGAAAGGCAATTGGTAATACACCTGAAACACTACTGTGTACTGTATATATAGTATATCAGTATGTTTGTTCTGTACATGTGTGCATGTGTGAGTTAATTTGTGGGTACTCATCATTCTGTGGGCAAAGTTAATCTGTCAGGAAATGTGTCCACCCATTTGACACCCTGCTTTGGACACACCACTTCCTGTCCAGTGTGAACACAGCCTTTTTTTGCATACGTGGTCCTTTTTCATGCCATTTTTCCTCTGTTGGTACATTCTGTTATTTTCCAGTGGAATTGAAAGGATACAGGATAATATTTTCCCATGGTGCACTGATGTCACCTGTGTTGTATTATCAAGTTTAAAGAGTATGGAACATTTTGATTGAGAATAGAGCATGATTTTTATTCTGATCAGTGATGGAATAATTTTCCTAAATGTTGAATAAAGAAATGAATATCCCTGTAATTCAGTAGTTTAACATAGATTTAGATATACTGTTTACTGTATAGTAACAACTGCAAAACTAAATGTTGAAATTTCATTTGGTTACAGAGGTTGGCATTGTGATGCATAAGTGCACATAAAGAACATTTATTTAGGCCTTGCACACCTGCAGTTTCTCGATGCGTTTAACATTTTCAATCGAAACATTAGATTTGTGCGCGGTCAAAGTGAGGTTTTTTTTTTTACAGCGAGAGTGTAAAAGTTTTTTCTTTACCCAGCAATGAAATGGCCTGACCAATAAAATATGAGCTTAGGATCATGTGTCAGAAACTGCTGCAGTTACCAAAACCAGCGCAACTGGTGGCGCTAAAGCACAGAAAGCTGTTTTGACCACCGACATTAAATGCTGAGGAAACTCAAGGAAGAAATCCTGAACCAGCAGTGAGGATGTGTATTTCATTTGCATGAAATGTCTTAAAAAACTGAAACAAATTTTCTTATATGGGTTCTCTTAACATGTAAATGCAATTGCTGCATCACTGCCTTGCATCCCCTTTAATAAACTAGGCTATCTGATCTTACATGGATTTTCTTCATAATGTATTCCATATTGCTGTATTTTTTGCCTTTGCATGTGAGTTTCTCCACAAAATTAAGTAATAGTTATTTCTGTGCAATTGTTAATAGTTGTTAACAGCTGTGCTACCATTAGCAGTATTAAAGTATCTAATAATAGGTCAGACCGAAGATGGGTTTTTGTGTTTAGATAATATTGGGTAAAATTGCTTGTCAATTAGTGCCACCAACTGTAAAGGCGTGAATGTGCTAACTGTGTTTTCTATGAGTGTAATTTCGATGAGGCGAGGCGAAAGTTCAAGATCTAAATGCAGCTTTTAATAAAGGTACGCAAAGCAAAATCAGAAAATCCTCAAACACAGGAAACATTAGAAATTAAGAAAACAAACATTACAACCATAAAGGACAAGAACTGACAATGAATAGAGGAAAACACAGGGATTAAATACACTAAACTAATGAGAAAACAAGGAACACCTGGGACTAATAATCATAAGAACCAGTGAAACAAAGACAATGAAAAGAACTACAAAACCCATAATCAAACGAAAGACAGAAAGTGAACAATAAACATACATAGCGACCCCTGGTGGTCGCCAGGGTAATCCCTACAGAAGCCCCCATCTAAGGAGCCGCAGGAGGCGGAGCCACAGGAGGCTGAGGCTCGGGGGTGGAGCCAGAGGAGTTGGAGGCTCAGGGGGCGGAGCTGCAGGAGGCGGAGCCAAAGGAGGCTCAGGAGATGGAGCTACAGGAGGCAAGGGCTCAGAGTTCAGAGCAGCTGGGGACTCAGAGAGCAAGGCATTAGGGGACTCAGAGAGCAAGGCACTAGAGAGCAAGGCAGCTGGGAACTCAAGCAACAAGGAAACATGGAACTCAGGGAGAGAGAAATTAGAGGGCAAGGTACAAAGGGAGTCAGGGAGCATGACACTGGGAAACATAGCACTGGGGAGCAAGGCACTAGGGAGCAAGGCACTAGGGAGCGAGGCAGCTGGAAACACAGGGCTGAGCCACAGACTGGTCGCTGGTGTATGATAGGTGCTGGTTTCTGAGATGAGCAACAGACTGGTAGCTGGTGTCTGATGGGTGCTGGGCACTGGACTGAACAAAGGGCTGGTCGGCAGTCGCTATGGAATGGAAAGGATAGTCGATGGTCACCGGAGTCTGGACAGGCTCGAAGGTCACCGGGGACTGGACAGGCTCGTCAATAGCTGGCAGCAACTGGGGAATGGCTTCCGTGGCCGCGAGCACTGGCAGCGAATGGGGAACGGCCTCCGTGGCCATGAGTGCAGGCAGCGACTGGAGAGCAGAGGCCCTTCCCCTCCTCCTCCTCTTCCTCTTCCAGACGGCCGGCAGCACTGCTGCGGGAACAGCCTCCATGGCTGAGGACGCTGGGAATGGGACGGACGAGGCTTCAGGCGCTGGCTTGTTGACCGTGGCAGGCGTGGGTGCTGGCTCGTTGACCGTGGCAGGCGTGGGCATACCGGGTGCCACCTTCGGTGTGAGGGGAACCACCAGGACCACAGAAGTTGAGACTACCTCCAGCAAGAGAACAATGTTATACTCACATGAAGGGTATAGAATCTCCAGAGTGATTTTGATGTACTTCCTCCATGTGAGCTCTCCCATCTCTGGCAAATCTGTATTGCCATAAAAATTCAGGCCAATCCAGAAAATTGAACTGAGCTGAGAGTCACTGCAGTTCGACTGGCTCGCCAAGGCATAAAAACCCAACGAATAGTCCCAAAAAGAATACTGTCTTACTGCATCAAAGTAATATTTTAATGAAAACTTAAACAAAAAACACAAACATAAACACACACACACGGCAGCTGCGTGTGGCTCTCTCTCTCCTGAACTGCTGCATCCTGCTCGGCCTTATCCCTCGCCTCGGCTGATTAGCCCAACTGGGGGCCGGCTGTACGCACTCATGGCCCGGCCCCGCCCTCCTCCTCGTCACAGTAAATAATGAGAGAATTTTCATTTTTGGGTGAACCATCCCTTTAAAATTATTTCTCATATCCCAGCTCAATGTGAATAGACAACTATAAACAAGACATTCATAGGCTAAGTTCTCAAGAAACCTGTTTGAAAATGATTGGTGCTTCAGTGGCGGCAGAAATTGTACACTTTACCTTATCTTAAAAAAAGGTAAAGGTAAATAAGCAATAAAGAAAAAATCTAACTCAATGCAATGCAAATTATCTAACATGATTCTGAATTTTGAAGATGCTGGAAATAAAATGCTGCAACACTGATAAATCTCTTTACACCAGAACATTCCAGAAACAGTGACTCTTGTGTTTGATGGGGCAAAGGAAAGAAAAGGGAGCAAGGAAGTGGGAGAGTTGGGTGGATGAGATGGGGCTTTGGTGGGAAGGAGGAGGCAGAGATATAGTGGGAGTCTGTCCTACCTGTCTGTAACTGAAGCCCTGCAGAAGTAGGAAGTACGGGAACTCGAGGGGCGGGTGAATAGAATACTGTGTAGAGTTGTCGTCGCTACTCTCCGTCTCCTCCTTTTCATTGGCAGGACAGTGTGTTGCTTTGTAGGCCTCGGACACTGGCTCATCCCCCTGTGATTGGTTCTTTACGTTTTTGTGGGCCTCTGAACAGGAGCGGCCGCAGGTGCTTTGAGCCTCCGCTGTCAAGTTCGTCTCGCTTAGACTCTTAAACAGATTGTGTCTGCTGTCCACTGCACCATCTCTTCCACCCAATTCCAGCAAAACATATTTACCTCTGGAGCGGGTCTTCTGCAACTTTCGTGCCTGTGCGTTTATGCCTGAAGAATAAGAATATAAACATTATTGAGTGTTGACATCAAGTGGCTATGTCCAGTTACTTGAGTAACTTATATTAAGAAAATCCAGGGCGATAACAGCATTTCATTTAGGTCTTTTTTCTTTTCTTTCTTTTTTTTTCAGCGGTTGAGCATTGTAACCAATCACAGACATGTCTGGTTTTTTATTTATTTCTGTGTATAATTTATTGAAATTTGAAGTTGACCGTTTAAGCACTGTCATGACTTCCTAATAAGTAAAACAGCACTGAAAGTAATTCAGAAGAAGGATGTGTAGCCTATGTAAAGAATATGGCATGAAGATCTCTACTTTGAAGTGATTTCTGTTAATCAAAATTAAATGCAATTTCAAAATCAAAGATAATAATCGCCTATTATGATTTTTTTTTCATAATCGTGCAGCCCTACTTAAAAATGTATAGAATTCACTCAGAAGAGAATAAAACTGCTGTTGTGTCAAATTAGATAAATATGTTAAATGATACCATAAGACACGTTTAATTCAATTCAAACTATGAATTTCACATATTACATTTTCTATTAACCTCAAAGCATTTGTAAATGTTTGTACTGTATGTCTCTAAAGTTGTTTATATGTAAAATGGTTGATGTGTTATGGCTATCCAAACGTACAAAAATATATGTGTTCTAGAACCATACTTTACGTATGAATACCTACGAATACTAATGAGATCACAGTTGAAAATCAGATATCTATGTCAGTAAAACTACAGCTATAGTTTAGGCTTTTCAACTGGCAAATGCTAGCCATACATAATTTGACAAATGCTGCCAAATACAATGTCAGTGTTCAAACCCATATGACTCTCTTTCTTCAGTGGAACAAAACAAGAGGTCTGAGGCAGAATGTTAGCCAAATTCACCATTCACTTTCATTGCATCTTTTTTTCTGTAGAGTAATTTTACCCAACATCTCATTTTGTGCTCCATAAAAGTAAAAAAAGTCATAAAGGTTTGGAACAACATAAGGGTGAATAAATAATGAAATAACTTTTTATTTTTGGTTGAACTAACTCATTAAACGGAGCAAATTATCTCAGTGTTAGTCAACATAAAGGCAATGCCTTCAAACTGGCATCTTGTAAGTGTGCCAAGGTCAATATAAACACAAAGTGGTTTGTTGGCAGGAAGGAAGCACAACTTAGAAGGACGAATAAAACAGGTCGATTTGGTGGCTCAATTTTGGTTGCCAGGACACCAAAGATGTAAACAAGGCCTGTTGAAGAAATGACAACTTTATTGCAGTTCAGCAGTTTTAATTGTAAAAACATCTTCAATACAATGTTTGGCAGTGGACAGTCATTACCTGCTGTCACAGTGTCCCTATCTTTAGAGATATTTTCCTCCACAGAGGCCTTGCGCTGGATCTCAAATCGACGGGCATAGCCCTCTCTGGGCTTCCAGAGGGACTGCAGCAGGAGAGGCTTCTCATTGTCCCCTACCACACGAACACATTCTGTCCTCCAGGGATGATCTCCAATACACCCAATCACGTCACATAACACATAGTCATCAACATGTTCTTTGCTTAGGGAGTACCTAAAATAATAACAAAAACAAACAGCAAAAAAACAGATGTTCAGTATTGTATGGTGTTGCACTTCTATATTCAGTGTTCCCGCACCTTTTGACTAAAACATATCCATGACTGTTTTAGGTATGGGCATTTCAAGTTATTCTGTAGTTGAGTACTCTAACATATTAAAAAGAATGGGTAATCAATAACTTGAAATTTAGAATTTGATTTAACCCTTCAACCTTTAAACGTTTTTCATATGAAAGAAATTAGCACTATGCATAAACAACATCATCTAGATTCAAAAATGAAAAAGGCACGCATACATTATGAAACATAGGATTACATTCTAAGTCTTCTGAAGCAATAAAATCACTTTAAATAATTTCTAATTTCTTTTTGGATGAACTACAGTATTCCTTTAACAATGTCATGTATCCACAGCACCAACCAATGCATCGAATTGTAACAGCAAATGTGAGAGATGCCGCTTTCATTTCACAGCAGGCAAAGACACAAAGGAAAATCAAATTGCAATTTTCAAAAAGTGTTTTTACTAGCTGAAAATGTAAAACTGAACAAGTACTTGATTAATTGACTTCTCATGAACATCCCTAGAATATTCTATGATTGCTCGATAAGGATTTTTAAAATATCAGTTCATAGAGACTGCAATCACAAAGAGTAATAATATGATATTTTAGAGCAAAGAACATAACTATAAAAAACATTATATTCTCTATGGAATGTTCCATGAGTTTTCGATGACTTTTTAGGATTTTATTCATTTCAATGACTCTTCCAGACCGTGGGAACCCTATTTATGTAGTATTAATAAGTCAACAGAAAGTAGAATATACTGATATACTGTACCTTCTTTCTATACCTCCGCTTAAAAATGCACTATTTAATTTCTGCGCCTCTAGCACCACCAAACAGCACTGCAAAAATTAACTTTGTTTTGAACACCCGTCTGCCACTGGTCAAACAAAGAGATAGTCTCACCCCCAACTCACACCACTGGTTGAGTAAAGTTGTTGGGGCGGGTCTCTCTAAACAAACAGAGCAATTTTCAAAGCGTGACAGTTTCCTATGAATAATTTACTAATAAACCTATTAATGGCTTACTTACAGTTGTCTCTGCATTTTAAACTGGGAGAGGAGAAAGTATTTTAACAGAGAAAAAGTTCACAAAACAAGTTACTAAAAAGAAAAGCTTTAATATTTAACTCACTCAAAATTAACTACTGTATAAAAATAAAATAAAAAACTTTTGGTGATACAGTGTAAAAGAATAACAGTACTGTACATAAAAATGTCTGTTTGCTGCACCTGAAATGAAAGGTGACAATATTTTACCACATAAGCAACAGTCACTCATGCACACATAGAGGAATTCTGGTTGTAGAATGAGGGGGGAAAATTTAGGAATTTGGTATCTGAGTGCTGACTCAGCATTCTATTCAAACTAAAGCAGCTTGCTTGCAAGGGATTCATTTCGACAACAATTTCCCACAAACCAATAGAGATATTTGGTCTGAAAACATCAAATGCATTTACAAGAAGGGATGATAACCCATGAGCACAATAGCTATTTTGTGCAATTTCTTAAATTCCAAATCCTCCAGCAAATCCTTTGAACTGTTTGTTCAAAGCAGGAACAGGGCAAAACATTATAAATTATATCATTATCAAACCCTATTTCATTTATCCCAATACTGAATACACAGTGGCCCGAAAAGTATTTGGACAGTTAGCTCACACTTAAAAAAGAATTGCATTAAATAACAAAATATCAAACCAAGTGGCTATAAGTGGCAACTTCAGTTTTCATTTTTACAATTACTTTTGATTTGTAGTGGATATATAAAATCAGTCCACCCTAAGTTCACACAGGTGTCCTAGCAGAGAAACCACAGGTGTAGTTCATCATTATGGACATGTAACACAAAGTTCGACATCAACAAAGTGTCCAAATACTTTGTCTACATTTTGAACAGTATACCATTAATAAAATTAACAAATGTTTTTTTTATGTGAAATGTTTTGCTTGAAAAGTGTTTGTGCTGTAATTTCTTTAAAATAAATACCACTTGATTTGATATTTTGTTACTAAATGCAATGACATTTCTACAGTTTTTTAAGTGCAGCTGAAGTGTCTGAATAGTTTTTGTGGCCACTGTACATCAAGTCTTTTATTCTGCCATGGAATAATGTAAATCTTTGCAGTTAAAGTTGTTGCAGATAAAGTGGTGTATTTAAGACAATGTTCAAAATCAAAAGCATTATGTGCTCATATTCTCCTCAATATGTATGGTCTCACCTGGCTAATGCCTCTTTGACCAGCTCTTTGGCACTGGAGTGTGTTGTGGCCAGTACACTTTTGTAGTTGGCCCCTTCACAGATCTCAGTGCCAAATATCTTCAGAATGCCTGGAGCTGTGATATGATTTGACAGCTCAGAGGGATCCTCTGTCACCACCTCCTCTCCTGAAGCAGCCATCTCCCCAGAGCCTCTCCGAGAACCGCGGCCGAACACAGCGGACAGTCGATGCTTGTGACGGCGGACCTTGTTCTTCGCAGGTTGCCGGATGCCCACACTCTCCGCTGATCTGGCCGTACCACTTGATGAGCTAGACCTGGGGAAAGGACACAGGATTGATCTGTTGTCCTGCTGGGTGGAGTGACTATAGATGCAGCAGTTAAAGTCTAGTGACTCTTCAGACCAAGGTTTTCAGATTTCTCTGGTTGTCGATCTCTAGGTTGTTCCTCATAAATGAAAAGTGGGGCTTATAAAATGAACAAAGAGGTACTACCCATAAATCTGAAAAACAAAAAACACAAAAACTTTGTACCTTGCAAAAGGCTACCCCTAAATATTATGCCTGATCCTTAATCTGCTTATTTCAGAATAAAAGCTTTGTTAAAGCCCTCACTATTGCGTCAGTACCATAAAATGCGTCAAGTTTGGAAGAGGGAACTAAAAATCATTTCACACTAAACATGCATCATAAAAACACTTTTGTGAAAGGACAGTAGCTTATATCTATAGGCAGGTGTGTAAATAAAGTGTAATTAACGTGTAATTATAGGTTTAATATAAAAATGATCCCTTCTAATTGACAAAAGTTGTAATTTATACAAATCAATTACAAAAGTTGTCATTTATACACTTTAAATGAGCTGTTTAAGAACTTAACTTACTGGACGGATCCATTGCTCTGTTTCCTCCCGACCCTGGATAATCTTCTCTTGGATGCGCCGACTGGTAAACCCGCAGGTGAGACTGGAGGCGGTTTGGATGTCTGAGAGCTCCGCTCGTTCCCTATCATCGTTCCCAAATGTTTTCCAGCTGCTCTTTTAGTCTAAGGAGCGGGCCCGTTAGAATGACTTGCTCGTAGCAAACCGAGCACACCGATCATACTTGGTAATACACAGCTGTAGAAAACCTCATGACAGAAAAAAAAAGTCTTAAAATCAACCCTGTGAACGGACTGGCATCCAAGACGAACTTTTCTGCTCTATGTGTCCATTAGTTGGTATGGGCTGTGTCTCAAAATCTTGATAGTTGTCTACGTAAGCAACATTTTGGCGCATCATTGGTGCGCGCAGCGGTAGTAGGCAAAGGCGCACGCTTCACAGTCAGCGCATCTAAAAAAAAAAGTTTGCACGCACCCATGATACCCAAAACTGCAGTGCGAGCATAGATGCTGTCTAAGTAGACAGCTCAGTCGGTTTTGAGACACGCTTAAAGACTGACCGACGAAACGTGCTGTTGAAGCTCTGAAAGGACTGGGGGAGGTTCCTCCTCTTGAGGCTTGACTTCGAATTTTCGTGTATCTCTTTAGCTATTCAAGTAAAACTCAAAGCAACCCTAACAAACAAGCTATCAAAAGGACCATGGGACTACCATGTTTTAGGACATGGTATCATGGTAAAAAAATAAAAATATAATAATAATAATAAAAGCATGTAAATACCATGGAGTATAAATATGTCTGTCTGTCTGTCTGTCTATCTGTCTATCTATCTATCTATCTATCTATCTATCATTTCATTCATCCATCCATCCATTGCAATGCTGCCACGTACTTATTTTCTTCACAAGTTAACTTTTCTCGTAATAACGAGATATCATGTCATAAAAATGACATTTTTTCTCGTAATACAGAGTTCCCTTTCGATTCAGTTCACTGGACATTGCTGTGAGCTCTATGGGGAGTGTCGTTCTACAAGATCTTGTTGAAACCCTTATACAATCACACCAATCCTCTGACTGGCAATGGTGTCTGAGCCCCACCCCTGTATATAAGCGGGTGCTCAGTCACCATTTCTTCAGAATTTTCTTCCTTCAAGACTGTGAACTTCGTCTTCATCTTGGAACGCTTTCTGCTTCACCGTCGATTTACACTTATGGAACTTCTCAGCAAGATGGGAACAGGACGACTCATCGCCTGTGCTCAGAGCCTGCACCCAAAGGCTTTTCCACTCCCGTGTGTTCTGGTGAAAGGTTCTCCACATCGCCATCGAAGACACTCTCGGTGAACAGGTTCTTCACTTCAGATGCTCTTCGTTGATCAACGCGGCGCTTCAGCGAGACTCCTACCTGCTTCCCACAGGACTCCAGCTGGAGTTCCTATATTCTTTAAATATATATACAATATTAACTAAAGAGCCGCTTGCGTGATATGCGTCTGTAACAAATCCCTTAGTTCCAAGGAATGAGGAAGTGGGAGATGGCGTACTCAGTTGCAATGAGTAAGTCTTCATTAACAAATAGTGCTTTGCTTTTCAGCAAACACTCCAAAACACACACAAAGGCAGTTGAAGCATGACTCTCTCTCGTCTGCCGCCATCTCCTGCCCTTTTATCTCCACCACAGCTCAATGAAAATACAAACAGCTGGTACACAGGTGTAAATCCTTAACCACTTAGCTTTCCTGGCCTCACTCTCCACAGATCAGCATTCAACCACACTCCGGCCGGGGAGCCGTCTGGCCTGCCAAAGAGAAGTAGCACTTCCCCTTTCCCGGCGTGCTCCCGATCTAATTCTGGTCAATGCCCAGCAAAGAGTCCTTCTTTCGCTGCCCCAGCATAGCTGAAAGCTACTACTGAGCCGTCTGTGAAGCCACGCAAACCGTGGCCCAAGCGTAAGCACCCTCCATCTTAGCGCGAAAAATGGGCTGATGGTAAAACCCTGGCCGGGTAGCAGAAATGTTCCTGACATGCCCAACCCTGTGAAGAGGAGCCTAGAGCTTGCGGTTATTCACGGCGCAGAGCTGAAGAAGACTCGCTGCACAAACGTGTGGGGAGCTCTCACTGGCATGTCAGACTGGGTGTTAAAAATTATCGAGCACAGTTATACAGTTAAGTTTCTACACTAGCCACATCGCTTCACCTGCGTTTTGCAATCTGTGGTCCAACCACAGGATGTGCCGGTGTTATGTGCAAAGATTCACAGTCTCCTCGCAAAAACGCGATAGAGTCTGCAACACACACAGCGGGGTTTACAGCCATTATTTTCTCATTCCAAAGACAGCAGGCTTCAGCCCATTCTAGATCTGAGTCACTTGAATCACGTGCTCGCGAAATGCCCATTCAAAATGTTAACTCAGAAACAGATGTTATCGCACATCCGTCCTCAGGACTGGCTGGCGTCAATAG
This sequence comes from Myxocyprinus asiaticus, assembly GCF_019703515.2. Classification (NCBI taxonomy): domain Eukaryota; kingdom Metazoa; phylum Chordata; class Actinopteri; order Cypriniformes; family Catostomidae; genus Myxocyprinus; species Myxocyprinus asiaticus. The sequence continues at coordinate 27,156,222 of NC_059379.1, forward strand.
ATCTGAAGGATGCGTACTTTCATGTACCCATTGCACCACGTCACAGGTGGTTTTTGAGATTTGCGTTCGAGGGAACTGCATATTAATTTAAAGTCCTTCCTTTTGGTCTGTCTCTGGCTCACTGCACGTTCACGAAATGTGAAATGTCAGGCGGCGCTCGCCCCACTGAAAATGAATGTTGTCCGTGTTTTGAATTACCTCGATGATTGGTTATTACTAGCCCAATCAGAGGCACTACTGAGTGAACACTGAGACTTGCTGCTTTGCCATCTGAAAAATTTGGGTCTGAATGTCAATGAAAAGCATACTTTTCCCCAGCCAGCAAATCTCCTTTTTAGGAATTTGTCTCGACTCCGTGGGCATGCGGATGCACCTCACAAATGAGCACGTACAGACCATTCTTTGGTGTCTGTCTCAGTTCAAACTGGGGAAAACATTGCCACTGAAGTAATTTCAGAGAATGCTGGGTTTTATCGAGGCAGCATCCGCCGATGTACCGTTAGGCCTGATACACATGAGACCTCTCCAGTACTGGCTCAAGCGACATGTTCCACATCGTGCCTGGAGTCTCGGGCACATGCACATCACGGTGACTCGCTGCTGTCTGGCTGCTCTAGCACCACGGACAGCGCCGGCCTTCCACCAACAGGGTGTTATGCTTGGTCAAATTTTCAGAAGAAAACTGGTGACCACAGATGCATCCAACACAGGTTGGGGTGCGGTGTGCGATGGATGCCTGACTTTCGGCACATGGACAGGTGCGAAATGGGCGTGGCACATCAACCGCCTAGATCTACTGGCTGTCTTTCTAGCTTTGAAAGCTTTTCATTCCGACGTTGTGAATCACCACGTTCTGATTCGTTCGGACACAACAGTAGTGGAGTACATAAATCACCAGGGCAGACTCCGATCGCCAAAATAAATGAGCATGACACAACACCTCCTCCAATGGAGTGGGCGTCATCTCCTCTCAATGCGTGTGACACATGTCCCGGGCTGTCTGAATTTCGGAGTGGATCTGTTGTCACGCCAAGGAGCATTACCAGGGGAATGGAGACTTCATCCTCAGACAGTGATGAGGATTTGGGAAATATTCGGAAAAGAGGAAGTCAACCTATTCGACTCCATGGAGAACACCCACTGTCCCCTCTGGTACTCCTTGTCCCAAGCCCCGCTAGGCATGGATGCGCTCGCTCACAAATGGCCAGCGATACGCAAGTATGCGTTTCCCCTGGTGTGCCTCCACTCTGTCATCAGCAAAGTCTGAGTGGACATGGAAAAAGTTCTGTTAATTGTGCCAAAATGGCCTAATCAGTCCTGGTTTCCGGAGATGATCGAAATACTAGATGGCCCTCCATGGGAAATACTGCTGAGGAGAGACCTTCTCTCTCAAGCACAAGGCATGATTTGGCATCCCCAGCCAAAGCTGTGGAACCTAAACATGTGGCCTCTGAACGGAGCACATCGGACGAGCCAGAATTGGCTCAGTTGGTGATGAACACCACTTTAGAGGCTAGAGCAGCGTCCACGAGATGCCTCTATGCACTTAAATGGTGCGTGTTTGCAAATTGGTGCTCTTCACTTGGTAAAGACCCAGTGAATTGCCCCATAGCTTAGATTTTGACATTCCTTCAAGAGCAGCTGGACGCTGGTCTTACCCTGTCAGTGCTCAAGGTTTATGTAATGACTATCTCAACATACCACGCCCTGGAGGTTGGCTTGTCGATAGGCAAATATAATCTAGTCATAAAGTTCCTTAGGGGAGCGAGGCATTTGAACCCCCCTCACCCTGCTATGGTGCCGATTTGGGACTTAAATCTGGTGCTGAAGGCACTCACAAACTCCCTGTTCGAGCCATTAGAATCTGTTGAGCTGCGGGTGCTTTCCTTAAAGACCGCACTATTAGCTTAGGCCTCATTTAAATGGGTGGGTGAAATGCAAGTGCTGTTGATTGATAGCTCATGCCTGAGGGTTGGTCCAGATCTGTCAAAAGCCACCATTACACCTAGAAAAGGCTACGTGCCTAAGGTTTTATCAATGCCCTTCAGGACTCAGGACTTCAGGACTCAGGTGGTTTGCCAGCCTTCTTTCCCCCACCATTTAATTCAGACGAAGAGCAATCTATACATATGTTATGTCCGGTGAGGGCGTTGCATACATATGTTGAGCGCACCTGTTGTTACGAAGCCGAGACAATGAGTTGAACCCAGTTGCAGTTTATTACAAACTCAGGAGTAAACAGAGAGAAAACAGGGAAAACCACAGATTAAATCAGGATATAAAGTAACTAGGCAGACCGAAGACTAACTGGTAAATTACTCACGAAAACTAGGATTCAAGAGAGTTGTACACACTAGTAGCAGGTCCAAACGAGACTAGAAAATGACTGAGGGAAAGTAGTGAGACTTTATACTGTTCTGGTTGATTGTTTGATGGGGAGCAGGTGGAAGTAATTAATAATCAGGGGAGTGAGACTAGTTTGGAGGAGCAGAGGCTGACGAGGATATGACACCCATCAGTTTAGGCTGTTGGATCAGCACTTTATTTGTTATGGAGGACGCACAAAAGGAATGTCCATCTCCAAACAAAGGCTCTCTCACTGGATCGTTGATGCGATCGCCCTCACTTACAAATCACAGGGTGCGAATTGCCCTATTGGTGTCAAAGTGCATTCGTTTGGCAGCAGGATGATCCTCACAAAACACGTTGGCGAGATTTTAAAACCTGGACGTGGCATCCATCTCCTCACAAGTCCTCTCTGTATAGAGCGCTCCTTACATTCAAGCGGGTGAGCCCAAGCCCTTACTACGGGTGGGCTACCAGCTATAATCAACACAGCCATCTAATTATATGCTTTTGAACTGCCCCTTTAAAAGTCATAAGCACTCCTATGAGAAATAAAACCTACTTTTCCAACCATGTTGTGAGAGGGTTAATAAACCATGCTGTGTATATCTATATGGTTCATCTAGATCCCAGACTACATTAATATCCATTTGGCATCCACCATGTGGGACTATTCATATACACTTTAATATGATTTATAAGTCATCGGCCTGTGGCCTGTGACTCCTTATGAATATCTCTATTTAGTGTTATAACTCTACAACTTCAGAGTTTCATAATTCAAGTGACTCACTCTTGTCCCTCAGTCAAAACATTCTGAAGAAATGGTGACTGAGCACCCGTTTATATAGGCCGGCTTCGCAGCTATAGGGTGCGAAGACACCATTGCCAATCAGAGGATTTGTGGGATTGTAGAAGTTTCAACAAGGTCATGTAGAAGGATGCTCCCCATAGTGCTTACAACAATGTCTCGTTCCCTTCATCTCAAGGAACCGGGGTTACATGTATAATCAGAGACGATATTATGCCGTATAAACAACATCTTTTCTCATATTAATGACATATTATGTCATAAAAATTATATATTTTCTCATAATAACTAAATTATGACACTTAACAACTGACAGTTCCTACGATAATTTACCACTTTGTGCACTTGTTGATAGTTGCAGCTCTGCTCTGTAGCCTATATAAAAAATGGCAAATGAATTCAACATACAGTGCATCCGGAAAGTATTCACAGCGCTTCACTTTTTCCACATTTTGTTATGTTACAGCCTTATTCCAAAATGGATTAAATTCATTATTTTCCTCAAAATTCTACAAACAATACCCCATAAAGACAATGTGAAAGAAGTTTGTTTGAAATCTTTGCAAATTTATTAAAAATAAAAAACGGGAAAAAAAAATCACATGTACATAAGTATTCACAGCCTTTGCCATGACACTCAAAATTGAGCTCAGGTGCATCCTGTTTCCACTGATCATCCTTGAGATGTTTCTACAACTTGATTGGAGACCACCTGTGATAAATTCAGTTGATTGGACTTGATTTGGAAAGGCACACACCTGTCTATATAAGGTCCCATAGTTAACAGTGCATGTCAGAGCACAAACCAAGCCATGAAGTCCAAGGAATTGTCTGTAGACCTCCGAGACAGGACTGTATCGAGGCACAGATCTGGGGAAGGGTACAGAAAAATTTCTGCAGCATTGAAGGTCCCAATGAGCACAGTGGCCTCCATCATCCGTAAATGGAAGAAGTTTGGAACCACCAGGACTCTTCCTAGAGCTGGCTGCCTGGCCAAACTGAGCGATCGGGGGAGAAGGGCCTTAGTCAGGCAGGTGACCAAGAACCCGATGGTCACTCTGACAGGGCTCCAGCATTTCTCTGTGGAGAGAGGAGAACCTTCCAGAAGAACAACCATCTCTGCAGCACTCCACCAATCAGGCCTGTATGGTAGAGTGGCCAGACGGAAGCCACTCCTCAGTAAAAGGCACATGATGGCCCGCCTGGAGTTTGCCAAAAGGCACCTGAAGGACTCAGACCATGAGAAACAAAGATTGAACTCTTTGGCCTGAATGGCAAGCGTCATGTCTGGAGGAAACCAGGCACCGCTCATCACCTGGCCAATACCATCCCTACAGTGAAGCATGGTGGTGGCAGCATCATGCTGTGGGGATGTTTTTCAGTGGCAGGAACTGGGAGACTAGTCAGGATCGAGGGAAAGATGAATGTAGCAATGTACAGAGACATCCTTGATGAAAACCTGCTCCAGAGCACTCTGGACCTCAGACTGGGGCGAAGGTTCATCTTCCAACAGGACAACGACCCTAAGCACACAGCCAAGATAACAAAGGAGTGGCTATGGGACAACTCTGTGAATGTCCTTTAGTGGCCCAGCCAGAGCCCAGACTTGAACCCGATTGAACATCTCTGGAGAGATCTGAAAATGGCTGTGCACCGACACTCCCCATCCAACCTGATGGAGCTTGAGAGGTCCTGCAAAGAAGAATGGAAGAAACTGCCCAAAAATAGGTGTGCCAAGCTTTTAGCATCATACTCAAAAAGACTTGACGCTGTAATTGGTGCCAAAGGTGCTTCAACAAAGTATTGAGCAAAAGCTGTGAATACTTATGTACATGTGATTTTTTGTTTTCTCCATTTTCTATTTTTAATAAACTTGCAAAGATTTCAAACAAACTTCTTTCACGTTGTCATTATGGGGTATTGTTTGTAGAATTTTGAGGAAAATAATGAATTTAATCCATTTTGGAATAAGGCTGTAACATAACAATATGTGGAAAAAGTGAAGCACTGTGAATACTTTCCGGATGCACTGTATAACCATGGCACAGTTATTTGAAATCAATAATCTTTATTTTCTTCTCTGTTTCAGCCATAAAGAAATTTTACAATGTGGGAGTAAACAATAACACAAAATATGAATGGTTTGACTTTGGCTTTTGTGAATTGGTTGTTGAGCTGTAATTCTCAAAAAATTATCACAAAAAAAATTTAGACTTACGCATTTCAATTTCATAACAAAATTCTATCAAATTGAAATGAGTAATCTTTTGTAAAAAATAAAATAAATATAAAAAATAGGCTAAAATATTTTTTGAGTGTGTTGTGTCAAAATATGGATGTACAATATAGCTTTACTTTAATAGTTTTGAATAACCGATAGTGTCATAAAACAAATGAGAAGTAAACAAAACAGACATCCTTATCCTAAACCAACACCTGAACCTAACCGATAGTGTCATAAAACAAATGAGAGGTAAACAAAACAGACATCCTTATCCTAAACCAATACCTAAACCTAACCGATAGTGTCATAAAACAAATGAGAGGTAAACAAAACAGACATCCTTATCCTAAACCAATACCTAAACCTAACCGATAGTGTCATAAAACAAATGAGAGGTAAACAAAACAGACATCCTTATCCTAAACCAACACCTGAACCTAACCGATAGTGTCATAAAACAAATGAGAGGTAAACAAAACAGACATCCTTATCCTAAACCAATACCTAAACCTAACCGATAGTGTCATAAAACAAATGAGAGGTAAACAAAACAGACATCCTTATCCTAAACCAACACCTGAACCTAACCGATAGTGTCATAAAACAAATGAGAGGTAAACAAAACAGACATCCTTATCCTAAACCAACACCTAAACCTATAATAATAATAACAATACAGTGCACACTTTAATTAGTGGCAAATATAATTTCAACCAAAAAAACAATATTTTATTTTATTATTGTCATTACAATGTCTCTGTAGTTTTATTTGTTTAAATGCCTGACAAAACATTGGATTGCATTTATATTTATATATTCGTTATTTAAAGAATAATTGATGTGAAGTGCACAAACGGTGAACAATCTCTCATAAACATGTTCAATATATTTATCATATACAGTCATTTGTAACATGACCTGTTTGATAAGTGGTTGATAAAATTCTTGAATTATTTTCTAATTGTCATTAAAATAGCTACTTTTATGATTTTACATTATCATATCTGTTTTCATAAAACAAATATTATATTCTCGTCCTTGTTATGTTCCTCTATGTTCCTCTAAAACCTGGCGATTCTGGAGAAAAATCCAAAATCCATGCTGACTTGAATTTTTTTTACAAAATAAAACAATTTTACATGTAGGATTCATTTACCACTGAGTAGCCTACACCAAAGTTTTTCTAGCAAGTCAGTCCACTGTCAGCCATCTTTGGAACGCTCTTGGGAGGCTATTTCCAGTCATACCAGTGCAGCTCCTGTCTACTTGAATGGAGAAAGACCAAAATCTAAAAAACGGTTAGTCAAGATTACGACCAAAGAACATATTTCAAATCAACAATAAAATCTGACAATACTGGAATCATACATTGTAATTCTTTACCTCACATTACGCTAAAAAATGCAATTTTCCCGGCTTGTATAGCTAAAGTGCATGCGTGTTCTAAAGTTGATTGACAGATGATATCTGTATCTAAAAGTTGATTGGCTCTTTTAACTGTAAGGTGGGACTTCCCTTCTACATTCGTTGACCATTGGGTGCTCAGAGCTCCTTGGTTGAGCATTCCAATTTCTCCCATTCTTTTCAAGTGGCCCATCTCTGCTAAATAATATCTGCCTACACTGAACTGTAAGCACAGGTGGGCTGGGACATGAAAAGTGATATGCAGCCTAAGTTAATTTGTGAGATGCTCAAAACATCTAGCTAAAACAACAGAAGATCTAGTTTTTATGACACAACTATCACGTTATTAAGAGAAAAGATGTTGTTTTTACGACATATCTCGTTATTACGAGAAAAGATGTTGTTTTTACGTCATATCTCATTATTACGAGAAAAGATGTTGTTTTTACGACATATCTCGTTATTACGAGAAAAGATGTTTTTACGTCATATCTCATTATTACGAGAAAAGATGTCGTTTTTATTACATATCTCATTATTAAGAGAAAAGATGTGGTTTTTACGACATATCTCGTTATTATGAGAAAAGATGTTGTTTTTATGACATAATATTTCGTTATTACGAGAAAAGATGTCATTTTATTACATATTATCTCGTTATTACGAGAAAAGATGTGGTTTTTACGACATATCTCGTTATTATGAGAAAAGATGTTGTTTTTATGACATAATATTACGTTATTAAGAGAAAAGATGTTGTATTTACGACATATCTCGTTATTACGAGAAAAGATGTCATTTTTACAACATCTCGTTATTACGAGAAAAGATGTCGTTTTATTACATAATATCTTATCTTATTATCTAGATGGTGTTTTTACGACATATTATTATGAGAAAGATGTTGTTTTTACAACATATCTCATTATTAAGAGAAAAGATGTTGTTTTTGTGACATAATATCTCGTAATTATGAGAAAAGATGTTGTTTTTACAACATAATATCTCATTACGAGAAAAGATGTCGTTTTTACAACATATCTCGATACTAAGAGAAAAGATGTCGTTTTTACAACATATCTCGTTATTACGAGAACAGATGTCGTTTTTACGACATATCTCGTTACGAGAAAAGATGTCGTTTTTACGACATATCTCGTTATTAAGAGAACAGATGTCGTTTTTACTACATATCTCGCTATTAAGAGAAAAGATGTCGTTTTATTACATATTATCTCGTTATTACGAGAAAAGATGTCGTTTTTACGACATATCTTGTTATTATGAGAAAAGATGTTGTTTTTATGACATAATATTACGTTATTAAGAGAAAAGATGTATTTACGACATATCTCGTTATTACGAGAAAAGATGTCGTTTTTACAACATCTCTTATTACGAGAAAAGATGTCGTTTTATTACATAATATCTTATTATTACGAGAAAAGATGACGTTTTTATGACATAATATTACGTTATTATGAGAAAAGATGGTGTTTTTACGACATATTATTATGAGAAAGATGTTGTTTTTACAACATATCTCATTATTAAGAGAAAAGATGTTGTTTTTGCGACATAATATCTCGTAATTATGAGAAAAGATGTTGTTTTTACAACATAATATCTCATTACGAGAAAAGATGTCGTTTTTACAACATATCTCGATATTAAGAGAAAAGATGTCGTTTTTACAACATATCTCGTTATTACGAGAACAGATGTCGTTTTTACTACATATCTCGCTATTAAGAGAAAAGATGTTGTTTTTACGACATATTATCTCGTTATTACGAGAAAAGATGTCATTTTATTACATAATAGCTTATTACGAGAAAAGATGTCGTTTTTATGATATAATATTACGTTATTAAGAGAAAATATGTTGTTTTTACAACATATCTCATTATTACGAGAAAAGCTGGTGTTTTTACGACATATAAGAAAGATGTTGTTTTTACAACATATCTCATTATTAAGAGAAAAGATGTTGTTTTTACGACATAATATCTCGTAATTATGAGAAAAGATGTTGTTTTTACAACATAATATCTCATTATGAGAAAAGACGTCGTTTTTACAACATATCTTGATATTAAGAGAAAAGATGTTGTTTTTACAACATATCTTGTTATTAAGAGAAAAGATGCCGTTTTTACAAAATATCTCGTTATTACGAGAACAGATGTCTGTAAGACTTCTCAGTTAAAGGAGGAGGTGAGAAGCAGATTTTCTGGTTCAGGTTAAGCGTTTTATTCTCCCCACTGCAGCAAATGCCCTCTTTCAGGGCTCTCACTGTGTTCAATAACTCAGTCTAAACATAAACAACAACTTCAGAAAAATAAACTCTCATCTTTACAATAATAAGCTCTTGGCTTCATAATCAGGTCTCTAGTGCCCAGGTACTCTCTCTCATCTGAGTGCTGCGTGGCCCTCTTTATGCCGCTCTTCCCGTGCTCACTGAAATTAGAGACAGGTGTTAGACATAATTTGGCTCAGGTGTAAGCGCCCTTACCGCTTTCTCTCTGTCCGGAGAGATGCTTGACCACGCCCCCGCTGCCACAATGTCGTTTTTACGACATATCTCGTTACGAGAAAAGATGTCGTTTTTACGACATATCTCATTACAAGAAAAGATGTCGTTTTTACAACATATCTCGTTATTAAGAGAACAGATGTCGTTTTTACGACATATCTCGTTATTAAGAGAAAAGATGTTCTTTTTACAACATATCTTGTTATTAAGAGAAAATATGTTGTTTTTACAACATATCTCGTTATTAAGAGAACAGATGTGGTTTTTACGACATATCTCGTTAGTAAGAGAAAATATGTTGTTTTTACGACATATCTCGTTATTAAGAGAAAAGATGTTGTTTTTACGACATATCTCGTTAGTAAGAGAAAATATGTTGTTTTTACAACATATCTCGTTATTAAGAGAAAAGATGTTGTTTTTACGACATATCTCGTTATTAAGAGAAAAGATGTTGTTTTTACGACATATCTTGTTATTAAGAGAAAAGATGTCATTTTTACAACATATCTAGTTATTAAGAGAAAAGATGTCGTTTTTACAACATATCTCATTACAAGAAAAGATGTCGTTTTTACAACGTATCCCGTTATTAAGAGAAAAGATGTTGTTTTTACAACATATCTTGTTATTAAGAGAAAAGATGTCGTTTTTACAACATATCTTGTTATTAAGAGAAAAGATGTTTTTACAACATATCTCGTTATTAAAAGAACGGATGTCGTTTTTACAACATATCTCGTTATTAAAAGAACGGATGTCATTTTTACAACATATCTCGTTATTAAGAGAAAAGATGTTTTTACAACATACACTATATTGCCAAAAGTATTCGCTCATCTGCCTTTAGACGCATATGAACTTAAGTGACATCCCATTCTTAATCCACAGGGTTTAATATGACGTCGGCCCACCCTTTGCAGCTATAACAGCTTCAACTCTTCTGGGAAGGCTTTCCACAAGGTTTAGGAGTGTGTTTATGGGAATTTTTGACCATTCTTCCAGAAGCACATTTGTGAGGTCAGACACTGATGTTGGACGAGAAGGCCTGGCTCACAGTCTTCGCTCTAATTCAACCCAAAGGTGCTCTATCGGGTTGAGGTCAGGACTCTGTGCAGGCCAGTCAAGTTCTTCCACACCAAACTCGCTCATCCATGTCTTTATGGACCTTGCTTTGTGCACTGGTGCGCAGTCATGTTGGAACAGGAAGGGGCCATCCCCAAACTGTTCCCACAAAGTTGGGAGCATGGAATTGTCCAAAATCTCTTGGTATGCTGAAGCATTCAGAGTTCCTTTCACTGGAACTAAGGGGCCAAGCCCAGCTCCTGAAAAACAGCCCCACACCATAATCCCCCCTCCACCAAACTTCACAGTTGGCAAAATGCAGTCAGACAAGTATCGTTCTCCTGGCAACCGCCAAACCCAGACTCATCCATCAGATTGCCAGATGGAGAAGCGTGATTCGTCACTCCAGAGAACGCATCTCCACTGCTCTAGAGTCCAGTGGTGGCGTGCTTTACACCACTGCATCCGACGCTTTGCATTGCACTTGGTGATGTATGGCTTGGATGCAGCTGCTCAGCCATGGAAACCCATTCCATGAAGCTCTCTACACATTGTTCTTGAGCTAATCTGAAGGCCATATGAACTTTGGAGGTCTGTAGCGATTGACTCTGCAGAAAGTTGGCGACCTCTGCGCACTATGCGCCTCAGCATCCACTGACCCCGCTCTGTCATTTTACGTGGCCTACCACTTCGTGGCTGAGTGGCTGTCATTCCCAATCACTTCCACTTTGTTATAACACCACTGACAGTTGACTGTGGAATATTTAACAGCGAGGAAATTTCACGACTGGACTTGTTGCACAGGTGGCATCCTATCATAGTACCACGCTGGAATTCACTGAGCTCCTGAGAGCGGCCCATTCTTTCACAAATGTTTGTAGAAGCAGTCTGCATGCCTAGGTGCTTCATTTTATACACCTGTGGCCATGGAAGTGATTGGAACACCTGAATTCAATTATTTGGATGGGTGAGCGAATACTTTTGGCAATATAGTGTATCTTGTTATTAAGAGAAAAGATGTTTTTACAACATATCTCGTTATTAAGAGAAAAGATGTCATTTTTACGACATATCTCGTTATTAAGAGAACAGATGTCGTTTTTAAAACATATCTTGTTATTAAGAGAAAAGATGTTGTTTTTACAACATATCTTGTTATTAAGAGAAAAGATGTTTTTACAACATATCTTGTTATTAAGAGAAAAGATGTTGTTTTTACAACATATCTCATTATTAAGAGAACAGATGTTGTTTTTACGACATAACTTGTTATTAAGAGAAAATTTGTCGTTTTTACAACATATCTCGTTATTATGAGAAAAGATGTCGTTTTATTACATAACATCTCGTTATTACAAGTAAAGATGTAATTTTTGCACATAATATCTCATTATTACGGGAAAAGATGTCATTTTTACAACATAATATCTCATTACAAGAAAAGATGTCGTTTTTATGACATAACATCCCATTACGAGAAAATATGTCATTTTTACAACATATCTCGTTACAAGATGTTGTTTTTACAACATATCTCATTATTAAGAGAAAATATGTTGTTTTTACAACATATCTCGTTATTAAGAGAACAGATGTCGTTTTTACGACATATCTCGTTAGTAAGAGAAAATATGTTGTTTTTATAACATATCTCATTATTAAGAGAAAAGATGTCGCTTTTACGACATATTTCATTATTAAGAGAAAAGATGTTGTTTTTACAACATATCTCATTACAAGAAAAGATGTTGTTTTTACGACATCTCGTTATTAAGAGAACAGATGTCGTTTTTATGACATAATATCTTGTTATTATGAGAAAAGATGTCGTTTTATTACATAATATATCGTTATTACAAGAAAAGATGTAATTTTTGCACATAATATCTCATTACGAGAAAAGATGTCGTTTTTACAATATATCTCGTTATTAAGAGAACAGATGTCGCTTTTACGACATATCTCGTTATTAAGAGAAAAGATGTCGCTTTTACGACATATCTCGTTATTAAGAGAAAAGATGTCGCTTTTACGACATATCTCGTTATTAAGAGAACAGATGTCGCTTTTACGACATATTAAGAGAAAAGATGTCGCTTTTACGACATATCTCGTTATTAAGAGAACAGATGTCTCTTTTACGACATATCTCGTTATTAAGTTAAAAGATGTCGCTTTTACGACATATCTCGTTATTAAGAGAACAGATGTCGCTTTTACGACATATCTCGTTATTAAGAGAAAAGATGTCGCTTTGATGTCGCTTTTACGACATATCTTGTTATTACGAGAAAAGATGTTGTTTTTACAACATATCTCATTACAAGATGTTGTTTTTACAACATATCTCGTTATTAAGAGAAAAGATGTTGTTTTTACAACATATCTCATTACAAAATTTTTTTTGTTTTTACAACATATCTCGTTATTAAGAGAAAAGATGTTGTTTTTACAACATATCTTGTTATTAAGAGAAAAGATGTCGTTTTTAAAACATATCTCGTTATTAAGAGAACAGATGTCGTTTTTACAACATATCTCGTTATTAAGAGAACAGATGTCGTTTTTACAACATATCTTTTTATTAAGAGAAAAGATGTTGTTTTTACAACATATCTCGTTATTAAGAGAACAGATGTTGTTTTTACAACATATCTCTCATTACGAGAAAAGATGTCGTTTTTACAACATATCTCGTTACTAACAGAAAAGATGTTGCTTTTACGGCATATCTCGTTATTAAGAGAAAAGATGTCGTTTTTACGACATATCTCGTTATTAAGAGAAAAGATGTCGTTTTTACGACATATCTCGTTATTAAGAGAAAAGATGTCGCTTTTCCGACATATCTCGTTATTAAGAGAAAAGATGTCGCTTTTACGACATATCTCGTTATTAAGAGAACAGATGTTGTTTTTACAACATATCTCGTTATTAAGAGAAAAGATGTCGTTTTTACGACATATCTTGTTATTAAGAGAAAAGATGTCGCTTTTACGACATATCTCGTTATTAAGAGAAAAGATGTCGCTTTTACGACATATCTCGTTATTAAGAGAAAAGATGTCGTTTTTATGACATAATATCTCGTTATTATGAGAAAAGATGTCGTTTTATTACATAACATCTCGTTATTACAAGTAAAGATGTAATTTTTGCACATAATATCTCATTATTACGGGAAAAGATGTAATTTTTACAACATAATATCTCATTACAAGAAAAGATGTCGTTTTTATGACATAACATCCCATTACGAGAAAATATGTCATTTTTACAACATATCTCGTTACAAGATGTTGTTTTTACAACATATCTCATTATTAAGAGAAAATATGTTGTTTTTACAACATATCTCGTTATTAAGAGAAAATATGTTGTTTTTATAACATATCTCATTATTAAGAGAAAAGATGTCGCTTTTACGACATATTTCGTTATTAAGAGAAAAGATGTTGTTTTTACAACATATCTCATTACAAGAAAAGATGTTGTTTTTACGACATCTCGTTATTAAGAGAACAGATGTCGTTTTTATGACATAATATCTTGTTATTATGAGAAAAGATGTCGTTTTATTACATAATATATCGTTATTACAAGAAAAGATGTAATTTTTGCACATAATATCTCATTACAAGAAAACATGTCGTTTTTACAACATATCTCGTTATTAAGAGAAAAGATGTCGCTTTTACGACATATCTCGTTATTAAGAGAAAAGATGTCGCTTTTACGACATATCTCGTTATTAAGAGAACAGATGTCGCTTTTACGACATATTAAGAGAAAAGATGTCGCTTTTACGACATATCTCGTTATTAAGAGAACAGATGTCTCTTTTACGACATATCTCGTTATTAAGAGAAAAGATGTCGCTTTTACGACATATCTCGTTATTAAGAGAACAGATGTTGCTTTTACGACATATCTCGTTATTAAGAGAAAAGATGTCGCTTTGATGTCGCTTTTACGACATATCTTGTTATTACGAGAAAAGATGTTGTTTTTACAACATATCTCATTACAAGATGTTGTTTTTACAACATATCTCGTTATTAAGAGAAAAGATGTTGTTTTTACAACATATCTCATTACAAAAATTTTTTTGTTTTACAACATATCTCGTTATTAAGAGAAAAGATGTTGTTTTTACAACATATCTCGTTATTAAGAGAAAAGATGTTGTTTTTACGACATATCTCGTTATTAAGAGAAAAGATGTCATTTTTACAACATATCTTGTTATTAAGAGAAAAGATGTCGTTTTTACAACATATCTCATTACAAGAAAAGATGTCGTTTTTACAACGTATCCCGTTATTAAGAGAAAAGATGTTGTTTTTACAACATATCTTGTTATTAAGAGAAAAGATGTCGTTTTTACAACATATCTTGTTATTAAGAGAAAAGATGTTTTTACAACATATCTCGTTATTAAAAGAACGGATGTCGTTTTTACGACATATCTCGTTATTAAAAGAACGGATGTCATTTTTACAACATATCTCGTTATTAAGAGAAAAGATGTTTTTACAACATATCTTGTTATTAAGAGAAAAGATGTTTTTACAACATGTCTCGTTATTAAGAGAAAAGATGTCGTTTTTACGACATATCTCGTTATTAAGAGAACAGATGTCGTTTTTAAAACATATCTTGTTATTAAGAGAAAAGATGTTGTTTTTACAACATATCTTGTTATTAAGAGAAAAGATGTTTTTACAACATATCTTGTTATTAAGAGAAAAGATGTTGTTTTTACAACATATCTCGTTATTAAGAGAACAGATGTTGTTTTTACGACATAACTTGTTATTAAGAGAAAATTTGTCGTTTTTACAACATATCTCGTTATTATGAGAAAAGATGTCGTTTTATTACATAACATCTCGTTATTACAAGTAAAGATGTAATTTTTGCACATAATATCTCATTATTACGGGAAAAGATGTCATTTTTACAACATAATATCTCATTACGAGAAAAGATGTCGTTTTTATGACATAACATCCCATTACGAGAAAATATGTCATTTTTACAACATATCTCGTTATTAAGAGAAAAGATGTTGTTTTTACAACATATCTCATTACAAAATTTTTTTGTTTTTACAACATATCTCGTTATTAAGAGAAAAGATGTTGTTTTTACAACATATCTTGTTATTAAGAGAAAAGATGTCGTTTTTAAAACATATCTCGTTATTAAGAGAACAGATGTCGTTTTTACAACATATCTCGTTATTAAGAGAACAGATGTCGTTTTTACAACATATCTTTTTATTAAGAGAAAAGATGTTGTTTTTACAACATATCTCGTTATTAAGAGAACAGATGTTGTTTTTACAACATATCTCTCATTACGAGAAAAGATGTCGTTTTTACAACATATCTCGTTACTAACAGAAAAGATGTTGCTTTTACGGCATATCTCGTTATTAAGAGAAAAGATGTCGTTTTTACGACATATCTCGTTATTAAGAGAAAAGATGTCGTTTTTACGACATATCTCGTTATTAAGAGAAAAGATGTCGCTTTTCCGACATATCTCGTTATTAAGAGAAAAGATGTCGCTTTTACGACATATCTCGTTATTAAGAGAACAGATGTTGTTTTTACAACATATCTCGTTATTAAGAGAAAAGATGTCGTTTTTACGACATATCTTGTTATTAAGAGAAAAGATGTCGCTTTTACGACATATCTCGTTATTAAGAGAAAAGATGTCGCTTTTACGACATATCTCGTTATTAAGAGAAAAGATGTCGTTTTTATGACATAATATCTCGTTATTATGAGAAAAGATGTCGTTTTATTACATAACATCTCGTTATTACAAGTAAAGATGTAATTTTTGCACATAATATCTCATTATTACGGGAAAAGATGTAATTTTTACAACATAATATCTCATTACAAGAAAAGATGTCGTTTTTATGACATAACATCCCATTACGAGAAAATATGTCATTTTTACAACATATCTCGTTACAAGATGTTGTTTTTACAACATATCTCATTATTAAGAGAAAATATGTTGTTTTTACAACATATCTCGTTATTAAGAGAAAATATGTTGTTTTTATAACATATCTCATTATTAAGAGAAAAGATGTCGCTTTTACGACATATTTCGTTATTAAGAGAAAAGATGTTGTTTTTACAACATATCTCATTACAAGAAAAGATGTTGTTTTTACGACATCTCGTTATTAAGAGAACAGATGTCGTTTTTATGACATAATATCTTGTTATTATGAGAAAAGATGTCGTTTTATTACATAATATATCGTTATTACAAGAAAAGATGTAATTTTTGCACATAATATCTCATTACAAGAAAACATGTCGTTTTTACAACATATCTCGTTATTAAGAGAAAAGATGTCGCTTTTACGACATATCTCGTTATTAAGAGAAAAGATGTCGCTTTTACGACATATCTCGTTATTAAGAGAAAAGATGTCGCTTTTACGACATATCTCGTTATTAAGAGAACAGATGTCGCTTTTACGACATATTAAGAGAAAAGATGTCGCTTTTACGACATATCTCGTTATTAAGAGAACAGATGTCTCTTTTACGACATATCTCGTTATTAAGAGAAAAGATGTCGCTTTTACGACATATCTCGTTATTAAGAGAACAGATGTTGCTTTTACGACATATCTCGTTATTAAGAGAAAAGATGTCGCTTTGATGTCGCTTTTACGACATATCTTGTTATTACGAGAAAAGATGTTGTTTTTACAACATATCTCATTACAAGATGTTGTTTTTACAACATATCTCGTTATTAAGAGAAAAGATGTTGTTTTTACAACATATCTCATTACAAAAATTTTTTTGTTTTACAACATATCTCGTTATTAAGAGAAAAGATGTTGTTTTTACAACATATCTCGTTATTAAGAGAAAAGATGTTGTTTTTACGACATATCTCGTTATTAAGAGAAAAGATGTCATTTTTACAACATATCTTGTTATTAAGAGAAAAGATGTCGTTTTTACAACATATCTCATTACAAGAAAAGATGTCGTTTTTACAACGTATCCCGTTATTAAGAGAAAAGATGTTGTTTTTACAACATATCTTGTTATTAAGAGAAAAGATGTCGTTTTTACAACATATCTTGTTATTAAGAGAAAAGATGTTTTTACAACATATCTCGTTATTAAAAGAACGGATGTCGTTTTTACGACATATCTCGTTATTAAAAGAACGGATGTCATTTTTACAACATATCTCGTTATTAAGAGAAAAGATGTTTTTACAACATATCTTGTTATTAAGAGAAAAGATGTTTTTACAACATGTCTCGTTATTAAGAGAAAAGATGTCGTTTTTACGACATATCTCGTTATTAAGAGAACAGATGTCGTTTTTAAAACATATCTTGTTATTAAGAGAAAAGATGTTGTTTTTACAACATATCTTGTTATTAAGAGAAAAGATGTTTTTACAACATATCTTGTTATTAAGAGAAAAGATGTTGTTTTTACGAACATATCTCGTTATTAAGAGAACAGATGTTGTTTTTACGACATAACTTGTTATTAAGAGAAAATTTGTCGTTTTTACAACATATCTCGTTATTATGAGAAAAGATGTCGTTTTATTACATAACATCTCGTTATTACAAGTAAAGATGTAATTTTTGCACATAATATCTCATTATTACGGGAAAAGATGTCATTTTTACAACATAATATCTCATTACGAGAAAAGATGTCGTTTTTATGACATAACATCCCATTACGAGAAAATATGTCATTTTTACAACATATCTCGTTATTAAGAGAAAAGATGTTGTTTTTACAACATATCTCATTACAAAAATTTTTTTGTTTTTACAACATATCTCGTTATTAAGAGAAAAGATGTTGTTTTTACAACATATCTTGTTATTAAGAGAAAAGATGTCGTTTTTAAAACATATCTCGTTATTAAGAGAACAGATGTCGTTTTTACAACATATCTCGTTATTAAGAGAACAGATGTCGTTTTTACAACATATCTTTTTATTAAGAGAAAAGATGTTGTTTTTACAACATATCTCGTTATTAAGAGAACAGATGTTGTTTTTACAACATATCTCTCATTACGAGAAAAGATGTCGTTTTTACAACATATCTCGTTACTAACAGAAAAGATGTTGCTTTTACGGCATATCTCGTTATTAAGAGAAAAGATGTCGTTTTTACGACATATCTCGTTATTAAGAGAAAAGATGTCGTTTTTACGACATATCTCGTTATTAAGAGAAAAGATGTCGCTTTTCCGACATATCTCGTTATTAAGAGAAAAGATGTCGCTTTTACGACATATCTCGTTATTAAGAGAACAGATGTTGTTTTTACAACATATCTCGTTATTAAGAGAAAAGATGTCGTTTTTACGACATATCTTGTTATTAAGAGAAAAGATGTCGCTTTTACGACATATCTCGTTATTAAGAGAAAAGATGTCGCTTTTACGACATATCTCGTTATTAAGAGAAAAGATGTCGTTTTTATGACATAATATCTCGTTATTATGAGAAAAGATGTCGTTTTATTACATAACATCTCGTTATTACAAGTAAAGATGTAATTTTTGCACATAATATCTCATTATTACGGGAAAAGATGTAATTTTTACAACATAATATCTCATTACAAGAAAAGATGTCGTTTTTATGACATAACATCCCATTACGAGAAAATATGTCATTTTTACAACATATCTCGTTACAAGATGTTGTTTTTACAACATATCTCATTATTAAGAGAAAATATGTTGTTTTTACAACATATCTCGTTATTTAGAGAAAATATGTTGTTTTTATAACATATCTCATTATTAAGAGAAAAGATGTCGCTTTTACGACATATTTCGTTATTAAGAGAAAAGATGTTGTTTTTACAACATATCTCATTACAAGAAAAGATGTTGTTTTTACGACATCTCGTTATTAAGAGAACAGATGTCGTTTTTATGACATAATATCTTGTTATTATGAGAAAAGATGTCGTTTTATTACATAATATATCGTTATTACAAGAAAAGATGTAATTTTTGCACATAATATCTCATTACAAGAAAACATGTTGTTTTTACAACATATCTCGTTATTAAGAGAAAAGATGTCGTTTTTACGACATATCTCGTTATTAAGAGAAAAGATGTCGTTTTTACGACATATCTCGTTATTAAGAGAAAAGATGTCGCTTTTCCGACATATCTCGTTATTAAGAGAAAAGATGTCGCTTTTACGACATATCTCGTTATTAAGAGAACAGATGTTGTTTTTACAACATATCTCGTTATTAAGAGAAAAGATGTCGTTTTTACGACATATCTTGTTATTAAGAGAAAAGATGTCGCTTTTACGACATATCTCGTTATTAAGAGAAAAGATGTCGCTTTTACGACATATCTCGTTATTAAGAGAAAAGATGTCGTTTTTATGACATAATATCTCGTTATTATGAGAAAAGATGTCGTTTTATTACATAACATCTCGTTATTACAAGTAAAGATGTAATTTTTGCACATAATATCTCATTATTACGGGAAAAGATGTAATTTTTACAACATAATATCTCATTACAAGAAAAGATGTCGTTTTTATGACATAACATCCCATTACGAGAAAATATGTCATTTTTACAACATATCTCGTTACAAGATGTTGTTTTTACAACATATCTCATTATTAAGAGAAAATATGTTGTTTTTACAACATATCTCGTTATTAAGAGAAAATATGTTGTTTTTATAACATATCTCATTATTAAGAGAAAAGATGTCGCTTTTACGACATATTTCGTTATTAAGAGAAAAGATGTTGTTTTTACAACATATCTCATTACAAGAAAAGATGTTGTTTTTACGACATCTCGTTATTAAGAGAACAGATGTCGTTTTTATGACATAATATCTTGTTATTATGAGAAAAGATGTCGTTTTATTACATAATATATCGTTATTACAAGAAAAGATGTAATTTTTGCACATAATATCTCATTACAAGAAAACATGTCGTTTTTACAACATATCTCGTTATTAAGAGAAAAGATGTCGCTTTTACGACATATCTCGTTATTAAGAGAAAAGATGTCGCTTTTACGACATATCTCGTTATTAAGAGAAAAGATGTCGCTTTTACGACATATCTCGTTATTAAGAGAACAGATGTCGCTTTTACGACATATTAAGAGAAAAGATGTCGCTTTTACGACATATCTCGTTATTAAGAGAACAGATGTCTCTTTTACGACATATCTCGTTATTAAGAGAAAAGATGTCGCTTTTACGACATATCTCGTTATTAAGAGAACAGATGTTGCTTTTACGACATATCTCGTTATTAAGAGAAAAGATGTCGCTTTGATGTCGCTTTTACGACATATCTTGTTATTACGAGAAAAGATGTTGTTTTTACAACATATCTCATTACAAGATGTTGTTTTTACAACATATCTCGTTATTAAGAGAAAAGATGTTGTTTTTACAACATATCTCATTACAAAAATTTTTTTGTTTTACAACATATCTCGTTATTAAGAGAAAAGATGTTGTTTTTACAACATATCTCGTTATTAAGAGAAAAGATGTTGTTTTTACGACATATCTCGTTATTAAGAGAAAAGATGTCATTTTTACAACATATCTTGTTATTAAGAGAAAAGATGTCGTTTTTACAACATATCTCATTACAAGAAAAGATGTCGTTTTTACAACGTATCCCGTTATTAAGAGAAAAGATGTTGTTTTTACAACATATCTTGTTATTAAGAGAAAAGATGTCGTTTTTACAACATATCTTGTTATTAAGAGAAAAGATGTTTTTACAACATATCTCGTTATTAAAAGAACGGATGTCGTTTTTACGACATATCTCGTTATTAAAAGAACGGATGTCATTTTTACAACATATCTCGTTATTAAGAGAAAAGATGTTTTTACAACATATCTTGTTATTAAGAGAAAAGATGTTTTTACAACATGTCTCGTTATTAAGAGAAAAGATGTCGTTTTTACGACATATCTCGTTATTAAGAGAACAGATGTCGTTTTTAAAACATATCTTGTTATTAAGAGAAAAGATGTTGTTTTTACAACATATCTTGTTATTAAGAGAAAAGATGTTTTTACAACATATCTTGTTATTAAGAGAAAAGATGTTGTTTTTACAACATATCTCGTTATTAAGAGAACAGATGTTGTTTTTACGACATAACTTGTTATTAAGAGAAAATTTGTCGTTTTTACAACATATCTCGTTATTATGAGAAAAGATGTCGTTTTATTACATAACATCTCGTTATTACAAGTAAAGATGTAATTTTTGCACATAATATCTCATTATTACGGGAAAAGATGTCATTTTTACAACATAATATCTCATTACGAGAAAAGATGTCGTTTTTATGACATAACATCCCATTACGAGAAAATATGTCATTTTTACAACATATCTCGTTATTAAGAGAAAAGATGTTGTTTTTACAACATATCTCATTACAAAATTTTTTTTGTTTTTACAACATATCTCGTTATTAAGAGAAAAGATGTTGTTTTTACAACATATCTTGTTATTAAGAGAAAAGATGTCGTTTTTAAAACATATCTCGTTATTAAGAGAACAGATGTCGTTTTTACAACATATCTCGTTATTAAGAGAACAGATGTCGTTTTTACAACATATCTTTTTATTAAGAGAAAAGATGTTGTTTTTACAACATATCTCGTTATTAAGAGAACAGATGTTGTTTTTACAACATATCTCTCATTACGAGAAAAGATGTCGTTTTTACAACATATCTCGTTACTAACAGAAAAGATGTTGCTTTTACGGCATATCTCGTTATTAAGAGAAAATATGTCGTTTTTACGACATATCTCGTTATTAAGAGAAAAGATGTCGTTTTTACGACATATCTCGTTATTAAGAGAAAAGATGTCGCTTTTCCGACATATCTCGTTATTAAGAGAAAAGATGTCGCTTTTACGACATATCTCGTTATTAAGAGAACAGATGTTGTTTTTACAACATATCTCGTTATTAAGAGAAAAGATGTCGTTTTTACGACATATCTTGTTATTAAGAGAAAAGATGTCGCTTTTACGACATATCTCGTTATTAAGAGAACAGATGTTGTTTTTACAACATATCTCGTTATTAAGAGAAAAGATGTCGCTTTTACGACATATCTCGTTATTAAGAGAAAAGATGTCGTTTTTATGACATAATATCTCGTTATTATGAGAAAAGATGTCGTTTTATTACATAACATCTCGTTATTACAAGTAAAGATGTAATTTTTGCACATAATATCTCATTATTACGGGAAAAGATGTAATTTTTACAACATAATATCTCATTACAAGAAAAGATGTCGTTTTTATGACATAACATCCCATTACGAGAAAATATGTCATTTTTACAACATATCTCGTTACAAGATGTTGTTTTTACAACATATCTCATTATTAAGAGAAAATATGTTGTTTTTACAACATATCTCGTTATTATAGAGAAAATATGTTGTTTTTATAACATATCTCATTATTAAGAGAAAAGATGTCGCTTTTACGACATATTTCGTTATTAAGAGAAAAGATGTTGTTTTTACAACATATCTCATTACAAGAAAAGATGTTGTTTTTACGACATCTCGTTATTAAGAGAACAGATGTCGTTTTTATGACATAATATCTTGTTATTATGAGAAAAGATGTCGTTTTATTACATAATATATCGTTATTACAAGAAAAGATGTAATTTTTGCACATAATATCTCATTACAAGAAAACATGTCGTTTTTACAACATATCTCGTTATTAAGAGAAAAGATGTCGCTTTTACGACATATCTCGTTATTAAGAGAAAAGATGTCGCTTTTACGACATATCTCGTTATTAAGAGAACAGATGTCGCTTTTACGACATATTAAGAGAAAAGATGTCGCTTTTACGACATATCTCGTTATTAAGAGAACAGATGTCTCTTTTACGACATATCTCGTTATTAAGAGAAAAGATGTCGCTTTTACGACATATCTCGTTATTAAGAGAACAGATGTCGCTTTTACGACATATCTCGTTATTAAGAGAAAAGATGTCGCTTTGATGTCGCTTTTACGACATATCTTGTTATTACGAGAAAAGATGTTGTTTTTACAACATATCTCATTACAAGATGTTGTTTTTACAACATATCTCGTTATTAAGAGAAAAGATGTTGTTTTTACAACATATCTCATTACAAAAATTTTTTTGTTTTTACAACATATCTCGTTATTAAGAGAAAAGATGTTGTTTTTACAACATATCTCGTTATTAAGAGAAAAGATGTTGTTTTTACGACATATCTCGTTATTAAGAGAAAAGATGTCATTTTTACAACATATCTTGTTATTAAGAGAAAAGATGTCGTTTTTACAACATATCTCATTACAAGAAAAGATGTCGTTTTTACAACGTATCCCGTTATTAAGAGAAAAGATGTTGTTTTTACAACATATCTTGTTATTAAGAGAAAAGATGTCGTTTTTACAACATATCTTGTTATTAAGAGAAAAGATGTTTTTACAACATATCTCGTTATTAAAAGAACGGATGTCGTTTTTACGACATATCTCGTTATTAAAAGAACGGATGTCATTTTTACAACATATCTCGTTATTAAGAGAAAAGATGTTTTTACAACATATCTTGTTATTAAGAGAAAAGATGTTTTTACAACATGTCTCGTTATTAAGAGAAAAGATGTCGTTTTTACGACATATCTCGTTATTAAGAGAACAGATGTCGTTTTTAAAACATATCTTGTTATTAAGAGAAAAGATGTTGTTTTTACAACATATCTTGTTATTAAGAGAAAAGATGTTTTTACAACATATCTTGTTATTAAGAGAAAATTTGTCGTTTTTACAACATATCTCGTTATTATGAGAAAAGATGTCGTTTTATTACATAACATCTCGTTATTACAAGTAAAGATGTAATTTTTGCACATAATATCTCATTATTACGGGAAAAGATGTCATTTTTACAACATAATATCTCATTACGAGAAAAGATGTCGTTTTTATGACATAACATCCCATTACGAGAAAATATGTCATTTTTACAACATATCTCGTTATTAAGAGAAAAGATGTTGTTTTTACAACATATCTCATTACAAAATTTTTTTTGTTTTTACAACATATCTCGTTATTAAGAGAAAAGATGTTGTTTTTACAACATATCTTGTTATTAAGAGAAAAGATGTCGTTTTTAAAACATATCTCGTTATTAAGAGAACAGATGTCGTTTTTACAACATATCTCGTTATTAAGAGAACAGATGTCGTTTTTACAACATATCTTTTTATTAAGAGAAAAGATGTTGTTTTTACAACATATCTCGTTATTAAGAGAACAGATGTTGTTTTTACAACATATCTCTCATTACGAGAAAAGATGTCGTTTTTACAACATATCTCGTTACTAACAGAAAAGATGTTGCTTTTACGGCATATCTCGTTATTAAGAGAAAAGATGTCGTTTTTACGACATATCTCGTTATTAAGAGAAAAGATGTCGTTTTTACGACATATCTCGTTATTAAGAGAAAAGATGTCGCTTTTCCGACATATCTCGTTATTAAGAGAAAAGATGTCGCTTTTACGACATATCTCGTTATTAAGAGAACAGATGTTGTTTTTACAACATATCTCGTTATTAAGAGAAAAGATGTCGTTTTTACGACATATCTTGTTATTAAGAGAAAAGATGTCGCTTTTACGACATATCTCGTTATTAAGAGAAAAGATGTCGCTTTTACGACATATCTCGTTATTAAGAGAAAAGATGTCGTTTTTATGACATAATATCTCGTTATTATGAGAAAAGATGTCGTTTTATTACATAACATCTCGTTATTACAAGTAAAGATGTAATTTTTGCACATAATATCTCATTATTACGGGAAAAGATGTAATTTTTACAACATAATATCTCATTACAAGAAAAGATGTCGTTTTTATGACATAACATCCCATTACGAGAAAATATGTCATTTTTACAACATATCTCGTTACAAGATGTTGTTTTTACAACATATCTCATTATTAAGAGAAAATATGTTGTTTTTACAACATATCTCGTTATTAAGAGAAAATATGTTGTTTTTATAACATATCTCATTATTAAGAGAAAAGATGTCGCTTTTACGACATATTTCGTTATTAAGAGAAAAGATGTTGTTTTTACAACATATCTCATTACAAGAAAAGATGTTGTTTTTACGACATCTCGTTATTAAGAGAACAGATGTCGTTTTTATGACATAATATCTTGTTATTATGAGAAAAGATGTCGTTTTATTACATAATATATCGTTATTACAAGAAAAGATGTAATTTTTGCACATAATATCTCATTACAAGAAAACATGTCGTTTTTACAACATATCTCGTTATTAAGAGAAAAGATGTCGCTTTTACGACATATCTCGTTATTAAGAGAAAAGATGTCGCTTTTACGACATATCTCGTTATTAAGAGAAAAGATGTCGCTTTTACGACATATCTCGTTATTAAGAGAACAGATGTCGCTTTTACGACATATTAAGAGAAAAGATGTCGCTTTTACGACATATCTCGTTATTAAGAGAACAGATGTCTCTTTTACGACATATCTCGTTATTAAGAGAAAAGATGTCGCTTTTACGACATATCTCGTTATTAAGAGAACAGATGTTGCTTTTACGACATATCTCGTTATTAAGAGAAAAGATGTCGCTTTGATGTCGCTTTTACGACATATCTTGTTATTACGAGAAAAGATGTTGTTTTTACAACATATCTCATTACAAGATGTTGTTTTTACAACATATCTCGTTATTAAGAGAAAAGATGTTGTTTTTACAACATATCTCATTACAAAAATTTTTTTGTTTTACAACATATCTCGTTATTAAGAGAAAAGATGTTGTTTTTACAACATATCTCGTTATTAAGAGAAAAGATGTTGTTTTTACGACATATCTCGTTATTAAGAGAAAAGATGTCATTTTTACAACATATCTTGTTATTAAGAGAAAAGATGTCGTTTTTACAACATATCTCATTACAAGAAAAGATGTCGTTTTTACAACGTATCCCGTTATTAAGAGAAAAGATGTTGTTTTTACAACATATCTTGTTATTAAGAGAAAAGATGTCGTTTTTACAACATATCTTGTTATTAAGAGAAAAGATGTTTTTACAACATATCTCGTTATTAAAAGAACGGATGTCGTTTTTACGACATATCTCGTTATTAAAAGAACGGATGTCATTTTTACAACATATCTCGTTATTAAGAGAAAAGATGTTTTTACAACATATCTTGTTATTAAGAGAAAAGATGTTTTTACAACATATCTCGTTATTAAGAGAAAAGATGTCGTTTTTACGACATATCTCGTTATTAAGAGAACAGATGTCGTTTTTAAAACATATCTTGTTATTAAGAGAAAAGATGTTGTTTTTACAACATATCTTGTTATTAAGAGAAAAGATGTTTTTACAACATATCTTGTTATTAAGAGAAAAGATGTTGTTTTTACAACATATCTCGTTATTAAGAGAACAGATGTTGTTTTTACGACATAACTTGTTATTAAGAGAAAATTTGTCGTTTTTACAACATATCTCGTTATTATGAGAAAAGATGTCGTTTTATTACATAACATCTCGTTATTACAAGTAAAGATGTAATTTTTGCACATAATATCTCATTATTACGGGAAAAGATGTCATTTTTACAACATAATATCTCATTACGAGAAAAGATGTCGTTTTTATGACATAACATCCCATTACGAGAAAATATGTCATTTTTACAACATATCTCGTTATTAAGAGAAAATATGTTGTTTTTACAACATATCTCGTTATTAAGAGAACAGATGTCGTTTTTACGACATATCTCGTTAGTAAGAGAAAATATGTTGTTTTTATAACATATCTCATTATTAAGAGAAAAGATGTCGCTTTTACGACATATTTCATTATTAAGAGAAAAGATGTTGTTTTTACAACATATCTCATTACAAGAAAAGATGTTGTTTTTACGACATCTCGTTATTAAGAGAACAGATGTCGTTTTTATGACATAATATCTTGTTATTATGAGAAAAGATGTCGTTTTATTACATAATATATCGTTATTACAAGAAAAGATGTAATTTTTGCACATAATATCTCATTACGAGAAAAGATGTCGTTTTTACAATATATCTCGTTATTAAGAGAAAAGATGTCGCTTTTACGACATATCTCGTTAATAAGAGAAAAGATGTCGCTTTTACGACATATCTCGTTATTAAGAGAAAAGATGTCGCTTTTACGACATATCTCGTTATTAAGAGAACAGATGTCGCTTTTACGACATATTAAGAGAAAAGATGTCGCTTTTAGAACATATCTCGTTATTAAGAGAACAGATGTCTCTTTTACGACATATCTCGTTATTAAGTTAAAAGATGTCGCTTTTACGACATATCTCGTTATTAAGAGAACAGATGTCGCTTTTACGAAGAGAAAAGATGTCGCTTTGATGTCGCTTTTACGACATATCTTGTTATTACGAGAAAAGATGTTGTTTTTACAACATATCTCATTACAAGATGTTGTTTTTACAACATATCTCGTTATTAAGAGAAAAGATGTTGTTTTTACAACATATCTCATTACAAAAATTTTTATGTTTTTACAACATATCTTGTTATTAAGAGAAAAGATGTTGTTTTTACAACATATCTTGTTATTAAGAGAAAAGATGTCGTTTTTAAAACATATCTCGTTATTAAGAGAACAGATGTCGTTTTTACAACATATCTCGTTATTAAGAGAACAGATGTCGTTTTTACAACATATCTTGTTATTAAGAGAAAAGATGTTGTTTTTACAACATATCTCGTTATTAAGAGAACAGATGTTGTTTTTACAACATATCTCTCATTACGAGAAAAGATGTCGTTTTTACAACATATCTCGTTACTAACAGAAAAGATGTTGCTTTTACGGCATATCTCGTTATTAAGAGAAAAGATGTCGTTTTTACGACATATCTCGTTATTAAGAGAAAAGATGTCGTTTTTACGACATATCTTGTTATTAAGAGAAAAGATGTCGCTTTTACGACATATCTCGTTATTAAGAGAAAAGATGTCGCTTTTACGACATATCTCGTTATTAAGAGAAAATATGTCGTTTTTATGACATAATATCTCGTTATTATGAGAAAAGATGTCGTTTTATTACATAACATCTCGTTATTACAAGTAAAGATGTAATTTTTGCACATAATATCTCATTATTACGGGAAAAGATGTAATTTTTTCAACATAATATCTCATTACAAGAAAAGATGTCGTTTTTATGACATAACATCCCATTACGAGAAAATATGTCATTTTTACAACATATCTCGTTACAAGATGTTGTTTTTACAACATATCTCATTATTAAGAGAAAATATGTTGTTTTTACAACATATCTCGTTATTAAGAGAACAGATGTCGTTTTTACGACATATCTCGTTAGTAAGAGAAAATATGTTGTTTTTATAACATATCTCATTATTAAGAGAAAAGATGTCGCTTTTACGACATATTTCGTTATTAAGAGAAAAGATGTTGTTTTTACAACATATCTCATTACAAGAAAAGATGTTGTTTTTACGACATCTCGTTATTAAGAGAACAGATGTCGTTTTTATGACATAATATCTTGTTATTATGAGAAAAGATGTCGTTTTATTACATAATATATCGTTATTACAAGAAAAGATGTAATTTTTGCACATAATATCTCATTACGAGAAAAGATGTCGTTTTTACAACATATCTCGTTATTAAGAGAAAAGATGACGCTTTTACGACATATCTCGTTATTAAGAGAAAAGATGTCGCTTTTACGACATATCTCGTTATTAAGAGAACAGATGTCGCTTTTACGACATATTAAGAGAAAAGATGTCGCTTTTACGACATATCTTGTTATTAAGAGAACAGATGTCTCTTTTACGACATATCTCGTTATTAAGAGAACAGATGTCTCTTTTACGACATATCTCGTTATTAAGAGAAAAGATGTCGCTTTTACGACATATCTCGTTATTAAGAGAACAGATGTCGCTTTTACGACATATCTCGTTATTAAGAGAAAAGATGTCGCTTTGATGTCGCTTTTACGACATATCTTGTTATTACGAGAAAAGATGTTGTTTTTACAACATATCTCATTACAAGATGTTGTTTTTACAACATATCTCGTTATTAAGAGAAAAGATGTTGTTTTTACAACATATCTCATTACAAAAAATTTTTTGTTTTTACAACATATCTCGTTATTAAGAGAAAAGATGTTGTTTTTACAACATATCTCGTTATTAAGAGAACAGATGTCGTTTTTACGACATATCTCGTTATTAAGAGAACAGATGTCGTTTTTACGACATATCTTGTTATTAAGAGAAAAGATGTTGTTTTTACAACATATCTCGTTATTAAGAGAACAGATGTCGTTTTTACAACATATCTTGTTATTAAGAGAAAAGATGTTGTTTTTACAACATATCTCGTTATTAAGAGAACAGATGTTGTTTTTACAACATATCTCGTTATTAAGAGAACAGATGTCGTTTTTACAACATATCTCGTTATTAAGAGAACAGATGTCGTTTTTACAACATATCTTGTTATTAAGAGAAAAGATGTTGTTTTTACAACATATCTCGTTATTAAGAGAAAAGATGTTGTTTTTAAAACATATCTCGTTATTAAGAGAACAGATGTCGTTTTTACAACATATCTTGTTATTAAGAGAAAAGATGTTGTTTTTACAACATATCTCGTTATTAAGAGAAAAGATGTTGTTTTTAAAACATATCTCGTTATTAAGAGAAAAGATGTCGTTTTTACAACATATCTCGTTATTAAGAGAAAAGATGTCGTTTTTACAACATATCTCGTTATTAACAGAAAAGATGTTGCTTTTACGGCATATCTCGTTATTAAGAGAAAAGATGTCGTTTTTACGACATATCTCGTTATTAAGAGAAAAGATGTCGTTTTTACGACATATCTCGTTATTAAGAGAACAGATGTCGTTTTTACGACATATCTCGTTATTAAGAGAAAAGATGTCGTTTTTACAACATATCTCGTTACTAACAGAAAAGATGTTGCTTTTACGGCATATCTCGTTATTAAGAGAAAAGATGTCGTTTTTACGACATATCTCGTTATTAAGAGAAAAGATGTCATTTTTACGACATATCTCGTTATTAAGAGAACAGATGTCGTTTTTACGACATATCTCGTTGTTAAGAGAAAAGATGTCGTTTTTACGACATATCTCGTTATTAAGAGAAAAGATGTCGCTTTTACGGCATATCTCGTTATTAAGAGAAAAGATGTCGTTTTTACGGCATATCTCGTTATTAAGAGAAAAGATGTCGCTTTTACGGCATATCTCGTTATTAAGAGAAAAGATGTCGCTTTTACGGCATATCTCGTTATTAAGAGAAAAGATGTCGCTTTTACGGCATATCTCGTTATTAAGAGAAAAGATGTCGCTTTTACGGCATATCTCGTTATTAAGAGAACAGATGTCGCTTTTACGACATATCTCGTTATTAAGAGAAAAGATGTCGCTTTTACGGCATATCTCGTTATTAAGAGAAAAGATGTCGCTTTTACGGCATATCTCGTTATTAAGAGAAAAGATGTCGCTTTTACGGCATATCTCGTTATTAAGAGAAAAGATGTCGCTTTTACGACATATCTCGTTATTAAGAGAACAGATGTCGTTTTTACGACATATCTCGTATTAAGAGAACAGATGTCGTTTTTACAACATATTTCATTATTAAGAGAAAAGATGTTTTTACAACATATTTCATTATTAAGAGAAAAGATGTTTTTACAACATATCTTGTTATTAAGAGAACAGATGTCGTTTTTACGACATATTTCATTATTAAGAGAAAAGATGTTTTTACAACATATCTCGTTATTAAGAGAAAAGATGTCGTTTTTACAACATATTTCATTATTAAGAGAAAAGATGTTTTTACAACATATTTCATTATTAAGAGAAAAGATGTTTTTACAACATATCTTGTTATTAAGAGAACAGATGTCGTTTTTACGACATATCTCGTTATTAAGAGAAAAGATGTCTTTTTACGACATATCTCGTTATTAAGAGAAAAGATGTCGTTTTTACGACATATCTCGTTATTAAGAGAACAGATGTCGTTTTTACGACATATCTCGTTATTAAGAGAAAAGATGTCGTTTTTACAACATATCTCGTTACTAACAGAAAAGATGTTGCTTTTACGGCATATCTCGTTATTAAGAGAAAAGATGTCGTTTTTACGACATATCTCGTTATTAAGAGAAAAGATGTCATTTTTACGACATATCTCGTTATTAAGAGAACAGATGTCGTTTTTACGACATATCTCGTTGTTAAGAGAAAAGATGTCGTTTTTACGACATATCTCGTTATTAAGAGAAAAGATGTCGCTTTTACGGCATATCTCGTTATTAAGAGAAAAGATGTCGTTTTTACGGCATATCTCGTTATTAAGAGAAAAGATGTCGCTTTTACGGCATATCTCGTTATTAAGAGAAAAGATGTCGCTTTTACGGCATATCTCGTTATTAAGAGAAAAGATGTCGCTTTTACGGCATATCTCGTTATTAAGAGAAAAGATGTCGCTTTTACGGCATATCTCGTTATTAAGAGAACAGATGTCGCTTTTACGACATATCTCGTTATTAAGAGAAAAGATGTCGCTTTTACGGCATATCTCGTTATTAAGAGAAAAGATGTCGCTTTTACGGCATATCTCGTTATTAAGAGAAAAGATGTCGCTTTTACGGCATATCTCGTTATTAAGAGAAAAGATGTCGCTTTTACGACATATCTCGTTATTAAGAGAACAGATGTCGTTTTTACGACATATCTCGTATTAAGAGAACAGATGTCGTTTTTACAACATATTTCATTATTAAGAGAAAAGATGTTTTTACAACATATTTCATTATTAAGAGAAAAGATGTTTTTACAACATATCTTGTTATTAAGAGAACAGATGTCGTTTTTACGACATATTTCATTATTAAGAGAAAAGATGTTTTTACAACATATCTCGTTATTAAGAGAAAAGATGTCGTTTTTACAACATATTTCATTATTAAGAGAAAAGATGTTTTTACAACATATTTCATTATTAAGAGAAAAGATGTTTTTACAACATATCTTGTTATTAAGAGAACAGATGTCGTTTTTACGACATATCTCGTTATTAAGAGAAAAGATGTCTTTTTACGACATAATATCTCATTACGAGAAAATATGTTTTTTATTACTTATTATCTCATCATTACTAGAAAAGATGTTGTTTTTACAACATAACTGAATGAAAAAAAATAATATGTACGTGGCAGCATTGCGCCACCGTAGTATTGTACTGAACTCTAATCCACCATAACAAACTGCTGTGGTCCAAACAGGAGTCCAGTTGAGTCCTGACCTACCCCAAAAAATCCCCCTGAAGAGTGCTTGCACTGTAATTCATCTGGAGAAGAGTCCCCATCTGGTGGTCAGAGAGCACATGACAGGCACTGAGATGTAAATCTGAAAAATAAACCTTAAAGTGTTGTATTGTATTGTATTCTTTATTTTTAGGCTTTTGCTAATAATATCACAATGATTCTTACAGTAAACAGCTATAAAACTTTCAGGAAAATAATATTTAGACGACTTGTCCTCTTTTCTACCACACAGAAAAATTAAGGGCAATACATTGTCTAAGTCAGACATAAATCATGAGAAAAACTAAAATCTAAGCTACAGTAAATGTTATCTGTTCCTTTGTCACAACATTTCACGAGCAGCTTCTGGTGTTTGAGTTCTTTCAGCCTTTAGAGGGCGCTCAACCCCAACCAAAAAAAAAAAAAAAACCTTTAATCTCGGTTTATACAGAAAAATAATGTATTGAATATATAATTAAATTGATATTTGTTTTGTACTTGACAAGTCAACTTTAATGGCAGTAATATTAACACATGGCATTTTGTTTTCTTGCAACTGAGCTGAGTCAAAATCTCTCTTGATGATTTTGGCATCTGCCATTGTAACAAATTGAGTGTTTTTGTATTGTTTTCGAGTGCAACTTTGTAACTTCATATTAAAGAGTTTAAAAAGAAGCACATTAACTACTTCCTCGAATGCAGACAGTCTGTATCACTTCAAACCAGACAGAATGCAACAATACTTTCTTTTGTCTCATGTAACTCCATTAATTATGATTTCCCATAAAGTAGATTTCATACAGAATATTATATGGCAAAAGACATACAACAGTGGAAATGTAGGCATTTAGGAAGAATAACAGAGGTAATAAAAAGTGGATCCATTGAGGATAAATGAGAAAATGGATGAAAAATGTGCAATGAGTGGGCCGTTATTCTGTTAGGCCTGGATTTCAAAGACAGGCTTGCAGTGATGTATGCAGGTCTGTGCACATCTTCATTTGACTCTGGTGCAGATGAGCTGTTCCAGGAACATGAACAGGTTTTAATGCTTGTAATGAGATCTCCTTCATCAGGATAAATCCTTTGGTTACACTCTCTATAGCAGAGGCCCTTCACTGGCTTAGGAGCTTTCCATTTTGTTCATGTGTTTCGCTGTTTACTGACTGCTCCTCTACAGTAAACAAAAACAACTCTTATTATTTTCCTTAAGAACTATACACCTGTGCACAAATATTTCCTCCCTGGTTTCAAAATATTGTTTAGCATTTACAGATTTGTGAAAGTAATCAAAAAGGATCCTATACCTAAGATCCAATCCTATGACTACATATGTACCTGACGATATTTGCATAAATGAAAATGAAGGTCTAGTTTGGGCATAGAAGTACTATTATGTCCCTGAGGGCATGCTAATACAAATCATCTAGAACAGTGGTCCTCAACTTGTTTTTTTGTTTTGTTTTGTTTTGTTTTGTTTTGTTTGTTTTTTTTTTACTCAAAAAGGCCCCCCTTTGTCCAAGATAATATTCAAATAATATTCTATATTTGCTTGTTTTCAAACTTTGTTAACAAGAAATAGGAATAAAAATAGAAAAAAATAATTAAATTGTGATTAATTCTGTGATTCCAGAAGTTTCAATAACTAAACTAACTAAACTAAAGTGCAATACAACATAACACAAAGCAATACAATAATAATATAAAAAATAAAAATGTTGTCTGTGTGCGTGTGTGACAAATTCGTCTCCAGAAGTTAGCGAAATATGTCAAAATCTTCTTTTGTGGGACATTTTGGGGCATGTGGAAAAACAAAACTATTAAAGGAATAGTTCACCCCAAAATTAAAATGCTCTCATCATGTACTTACCTTCCTGTCATGCAGATGTGTATGAATTTCTTTCTTCTGCAGAACACGAATGAAGATTTTTAGGAGAATATTTCAGCTCTGTTGGTCCTTACAATGCAAGTAAATAGTGACCAAAACTTTGAAGCTCCAAAAAGCACATAAAGGCAGCATAAAAGTAATCCATATGACACCAGTGGTGAGTAAAACAACATGTCATTTTACTCACCACTGGTGTCATATGGATTACTTTTATGCTGCCTGTATGTGCTTTTTGGAGCTTCAAAGTTCTGGTAACAATTCACTTGCATTTTATGGACCCACAGAGGTATTTTTATGATTATTATTATTACTTTAAATCTTCATCTTTGTTCAGCAGAATTAAGAATGTCATAAACATCTGGGATAGCATTTAATATTTGGGAGATCTATTCCTTTAATAATTCAAATAAATAGCCTACTGTTTTTTTATTTATTTTTTATTATTTAATTAACTAAAACTAACATGCAAAAAGGTTTTCTTTTAGGAGTAAGGTTAATCTGTTGTGATTATAATTTGCCTTGTACTGTATACAAACCTAAGTCTGTGGCATGTCCTCGCGCGCGCGCGCGCTAGATACGCATGAAAAAATGGGCGGACTCTCGTGCCATGACAACCTCAGAGTGACTTGTCTCTACTGTACTGAGGGGGCTAAGTAGTGTGCTTGCCTTGAGTTGTATGCAAGAACAAAAGAGCAGCAAAGAAAAGCAGCCACATCCTCTCGGCACAAGGAAGAGGTCCATTTAAGAGCACCACCGCACAGATGGAGCACTTATGCGGGTCCAAACTTCCATTCTGGGTAAGTTTTGATCAACTCTCGCGTATTAAAAGACCTTTAACACGAGCCTTGCATAAAGCTCCCGTCATATTGTATAATATGTTTTGATATGTTTCCTTGACACCTTATTAAATTACATCAGCCAAGCGTTTCATCTAAGCTTCCGAGGTGCGCATAAGCAGCCTTTTATAAATAATGCTCAACAATTATGACCTTAAATCGTAGGCCTATTTGTATGGCTTAGTATTAGAATTAAAGATTGTGAGTGAGTGAGTGAGTTCATAAACATAAGCAACTCTTATTGAAATTCGGCAATACGGTTGACATGACATCTGAATATGATGACAGCCAGTGTGCTGAATAGATATCTACTACATAGTAGTGTTACCAGTCACATTTGTTGCTTCTATATTAACATGTTAATAACTCGCTTTCTCAGACCACCTTGTCCAAATGGAGATACATTTTCAGGTTCACCTCTCAGTTTACATGCAGTTATTCAGACTAGGGGCCGTTCACGCCGAACTCGTCCTTGCTGAACGCAGCGCCACGAATATAACAGAACGCCGGTGTCACGAGACGCGTTTTTAAAAGTTGACGTTCTTCTAAAAAGGCGGCGCTCCTTTGCGAGACGCGATTTACACAGTAAAACAATTGAATACAGCGCGCGCGACGGAGGCAAAAACACGCCCCTTACATTGAAGCGTTTCACGAGCAACCTACGTTAACATATTAACAACCCGCTTCAAAACACCTTCTCCGAATGGTGTGAGGTTTTCGGCTTCACCTCTCGGTTGATGTAGGATTATTCAGTTATTCAGGCTGCGGGCGTCCCGCTCGGTTCACGTCACAGGTTCTGGAGAGGAATGTCTGTTGTTTACGAGGTTACTCAAGGTAATGCCATCCTTGTGCGTGGCCTATTTTATTACGACGGACACAGCGAGGGCTTATTCTCGTGGTCATTAGACTACAGTCGCTCAGCTTTACAGAAGATCAACATTATGTAGGTTAAGACGAAATGCAAAGTGTTGGGAATTTCCTCTGTTCCCCTGCTTGACACCAGTAGGTTTGCAATATCATTCACTGGTTCTTGGGACGTATATGGTTTTCCTTACTAATCACCCAGTATGTATCAACAACACCATTAGATATACACTGTCATGAAATATTTATTTTAAAACATTGACAAATCTAGCAATCCTTGAAGTTATACTGAATTAGAGAATTGAAAATACAGGATGGTTTCAAAGCAGGGGCGTAGCAGTCATTTTTAAAGTGGGGGGGGGGGGACACAGCTGTCAGTAGGTGGCTCGCACAGACCATACACTAACAGTGGAGTGTTAATATATTACAGTTTATATTCATATATAAGAATAAGTATTATATTAATATGTACGTATTATTTACTTTTAATATTTGTAGTATTTTAAAGATTCAAGTTTTGCAAAATAATTGCAACATTTTGCAAAATTAGCTCCAAAAATAAAGGGCATCTTGTGGAGCACTTGCTTCTGTTTCACACATGACAATAAAAGACTGAACACAAGCTGGTCCTCAATAAATTATTTAATCAATTACAATAATGATAATTGTGCATGTGCACAATTGTATTTTTTACTCTGTGTTAAAGGTGCTATATGTAATATTTTTACTGTACTAAATCATAAAAATGACCATAATATGTCATTAGAGAATTAGGAAACATGCTAAGTTGAAATACTGGCTTCTCCGATAACAATGCTACAGCCAGTATGTTCTACTTTGAAGTTTCTATTCTGGGCTGGAATTTCTGTTTATGACTCACCAATAGTATTTATACACCGCCGGGTTGCCAGATTTGAACAAGTTTGCATTAGGGATGCACCGATACCACTTTTTGTCTTCCAATCCGATTCCGATATCTGAAATCTCAGTATCGGCC